>NC_091461.1:57739065-58050870 GCF_027789765.1 Dendropsophus ebraccatus
TGCTATTGTGATAACATAATTAGAAGAAACATTTGATGTTTTAATTAAAGTAAAGTGATGATTAGTACAGAAAGCTCTTTTGCCGGCAATATGAATTAACGGCTTACTGGAGCTTCCTGTACTAATTAATATTTAATTAATAAAACACATTTTCGTTGAAATAAAATCAGTTTCGTTGTTCAATAATTTAATTCTAACGAATCCATCATTGTACAATTAAATATACTGTCAAAAAATAAATATATATATAAATATACATTTATTTATATATATATATTTATTTTAACAGTATATTTAATTGCAAAATGATGGATTCGTTAGAATTAAATTATTGAACAACGAAAGGGACTTTATTACAAAGAAAATGTGTTTTATTAATTTAATATATTAACTATTAGAGGCATCGGCATTCGGCATCATTGCCGGCTATTTTTGAAGTGCTCCGTACGGACCGCCTGTCAATCCACGGCCGCATTTCCAGCCGCAAACAATGGTCTTGTTCATTTTTTACGGGTCCGTTTACGATAGGGCCGTAGATTCATACATAGTGTGCACTGTGCAGCCGTATATCGTATACTTTCCAGCATACGCATGAACCACCAAAAATACCGCCGCACAATTACAGCCGCAAATACAGCTGCACAGTTACATAGTCTGAACCTAGCCTAAATATGTTAATGTCATTATAAGTTAGGCAGGGTTCACACTAGCTTTTTTCTTATTTGCTAACGGATCCTTTTATATTAATTGAACGGATAACTATAAATTGATGAGCAGACTGAGGCAGACTAATTGCAAAATGTAATTTTTTTTTATGGTCTGTTTGCATTTTGGCTTTACAAAATACTGACTTTTGTCCATCCGTTTGCATCAGTCAGCATCAGTTTACATCAGTCAGCATCCGTTTTCATATCAACTTATTTTTTTCTTTAGTTTCTCACTTCTACTGCGCATTCTCAGTGAAAAAAATGATGAAAACTGTTAAATTGCAAATGGATGTAAGCGTAAATACCTTCTGCACTTTCCATTTGTGTCCTGTTTTTTTGATCGGAGAAAAAAAAGGTGCATTTAGGATTTTTTTTTTCCTGTTCAAAAAAACTGAACACTGACGGAATACATGCAAATGGAGCCCAACTATGACAAACGCAGCACAATAAAAATACATAGAAATATTTGGGGCGTTGGACATCACATTCCGTTTATGTATTTTAAAAATGGACGAGCTAAACGGAACTGTGGTGGAAAGAATAACACCAGTGTGAACCTAGCCTAGCCTTTTTTGCTGTCCGTTTAACAGATAAGTTTTTAAATGTTTACTTTTACATACACAAAAATGTGGTTAACCACGTTTTTGTGTACGCTAAAAATAAAAATAAAAAAGGATCCATTTTGATAAAAAAAATTTTATAATAGAAGTCAATGGAAAAATAGATGCATCCTTTTTTTTCCACGCATACATTAAACAGACTGCAAAAACGTAGCATGATGCCAGCCTTAAGCTAGGGCCACACTGCATTTTTGCTGTTGGTTTAATGTATCCATTTGAAGAAGAAAAAAAATGCAAAAACGGATGGTAAAAATGGACGCTTTTGTATGCCGTATGGCAGCAACAGTTTTTCATTGACCTATATTTTTAAAAAATTTGGGTGGACATGGTTGACCATGTTTTTCTGTATGCTAAAATGACAGTAAATGTACTAAAACAGATACAGTGCAAAAATGCAGTGTGACCCTAGCCTTACCCTCTGATATCAGAATATTTTGCTTATACCAGTATGTATGAAATGCATACATTCAGCATGTCCTAATATCAGAGTACAGCATTTACACACAACTGGCACCGCACCACTATATATATTACTATGGAGTTTTAAACCCCACTCTAGTTACACCCTCAGCTTCTATTCTTACCTTTTCCTCAACAAGGCTCTGAGCCTCCTTCCTGAGGGTTCCTTCTCACCTGCTGCATCTTCCTAATTAACTGCCTTAAAGGGGTTGTCCGGCGATAAAAAATTATTCACAGAATAACACACATTACAAAGTTATACAACTTTGTAATGTATGTTATGTCTGTGAATGGCCCCCTTCCCCGTGTTTCCCCCCACCCACGCTAGACCCGGAAGTGTGGTGCATTATACTCACCGCATCTCGTGTCGTCCACGGTCTCCGATCGTCAGCAGTGACATCTTCTTCGGGAGGCCGGCGGATCTTCCCGAGTGCCGGCCACCCTCTGCAGCGTCATCCGAAGCTCAGCCGCGACTGGCTGAGCATAACTGTGCTCAGCCAATCGCGGCTGAGCGACTGATGACGCGGCCACGTCATCAGCTGCTCAGCCGCGATTGGCTGAGCACAGTTATGCTCAGCCAATCGCGGCTGAGCTTCGGATGACGCTGCAGAGGGCGGGCGGCACTCGGAAAGATCCGCCGGCCTCCCGAAGAAGACGTCACTGCTGACGATCGGAGACCGTGGTCGGCACGTGACAGGTAATGTATAGCGCACCACACTTCCGGGTACACGGGTGGGGGGTGGGGGGACACGGGGAAGGGGGCCATTCACAGACATAACATACATTACAAAGTTGTATAACTTTGTAATGTGTGTTATTCTGTGAATAATTTTTTATCACCGGACAACCCCTTTAACCTTCTGTCTGGCCATGTAATATTTTTGTAGTTGTGTTTTTATGCATACTGGGAAGTTTCATGCAACTCAACCTGGAGCTACACTTTTCTGTCTTAAAGGGGTAATGCACAAGTTGGGTAAGTATCAAGAGACTTAGGTGAACATTTTGACAAACACTGACTGATCTCTATAACTTTCTTACCCGTGTACAGCAATCCCTGTATTTTTTTCTAGGTGATCCTTTTTCCTTCTCTACAATGAGGTTACCTGCAGAAGAAAAAAAAAGAAGGTTTATCTCTAAAACATTCACATAGAGGTTATGTTCACACCGTCAAAATGACAGACATTTTTATTGGACGTCCGTCATTTAACGGTAAATAATGGCTGTAATTTTACAACAATGGTCATTATTTGTATAATAATGGCCATTGTTCCTGGATTGTCCTTTGCACCATGGACAGCAACGGATCCTGAGAGATGCCATTTACTTTTGTGGGGTCCGTCAGGTTTCAAACAGAATTTGATGGGTCAGATCCAGAATAAACAGAATCTGTGGTGGAGCCACCCAAATGGAGCTGCAACCTAAATGTGAACCTAGTCTTATATTTCACATTATGTAACTATGGAAACCAATCATGGCATGACCCTCTAGACACAATATCAATGTGCTATGACATTGGCTACCATGGTAATGGAATAATAACAGGCCATAAATATTATGTCACTACCCAACAGATGACTGTGGGAGTTGGTGGAAGCAGTCTTTATTCAAAGTACATATTCAAAATGTTTCTTTTTGTACATCCAGCCAGTTTTCCACAGTTCCCACCAATTTCAGAAAACCATTTTATAGGGTATGTAAATATAGTTTATAGTTGTTAAATATAGACATCTATACAATGTTTTAATGTTTTGTTTTCTCCACAAGAAATATTCTGTATGAGGAATATGATAATGATCTGGAGCATACATCAGTGTTCTTTGCTATAGCTTTCTCTTAGCTATAAGTTTTAATATTGTGTCTATGCTTTAAACATCCAGGACCCAAATAAAATGTAAATATTCAACATTGGCTTAAAGAGGTTGTCTAGGCACCTAAATGTCTTACTTATCCCCATCCTGGGGATAGGTTAGTTTTGCCTGGACAACCGCTTTAAAGTGTGAAATGAAGCTGGTAATTATTAATAGACAAGCAAATTATGTCATGCTTGCTACTTCCCTGCCCTTAATAAATCATTATTGATATTGTGTCCATACCAGGACATGGCTAAACTGGGTTGTGTTGGCAGCCATAACCCAATCCAAACATTATGTGATTATGTGGCTGCTGCTATACAAAGCAGATCTCCAGACATTAAAGAACACTAAAGTAATGATGCTACCATAGAGCCTAAGGGTCCATTTACACAGAAAGATTATTTGACGCATTATCTGCCAAAGATTTAAAGCCAAAGCCAGGAACAGTCTATAAACAAAGATCAGGTCATAAAGGAAAGCCTGAGATTTTTCCTATTTTTAAATCCATTCCTGGCTTTGGCTTCAAATCTTTGGCAGATAATCTGCCAGATAATCTTTCTGTGTAAATGGACCCTGTCTCATGGACAATATCTCTATAATACACATCACTTGCTCAATGTAACTAAGTTAATAAAACATTTAGCACACAATAAACAGACTACATTTTCACATCGAGGCTATGTTCCCATTACGTTTTTTCTTGTGCAATTACATTATTTAAAATGACGTCCAGCATTGTGAGGTCAAAACGGTGTCCGTTATTTCGTGGTTTGACCGCCTGTCAGTGCAATGATGGTTGTTGTTACATTATTACAGTTTACGAGGACTAGTTTGAGTGTGTCTTTAATTGAAAAGTCCATTGAATTTTATAGTAAAGATGGAAAGAACGGACAACGTCTGTCATTTAATACACTTTGTGATTTGAGCCATCATTCTATTGACTTCAGTGCGTTCCATTGAGGTCAATCAAAATGCAGCAATAACGGACATCTTTTTAAAATAAAAAAAAAACAAAAAACGGACGCCTTTCTTTGTTAACAAAAAATGACAAGTATATTAGCATGTACTAGGACTATTTCATTTAGCTTACCTCTCAGGTCCCTATATACCTGCAAAATAAATCAAATATTCACAGGTTACAAAGCAATGTAAGAACATGTAGATATTTATAAATTGTAATGAAAAACTATTTTCATTAACATGTAGACATAATAGCTTATGAATAGTATAGGATGTCATTTCTATATTTGAGGAGAACATTTTTAGCTGAAAAAAAGAAGATCTGAAATCATGTGCTGAGTCATTTTATAATATAGCTTTGTACAAAGCGGAACTTTCTTGATTCATACATAGCTTTAGTCTCCCTACTTTTCTTTAAACAGCAAAAGAGGTAAATGATAAAATTCTCACCGCCTGCAGATGCCACTAGGTGGCGCTCACTGAAGATGAACATACACAGCTCTCTTTGAACTCAATAGTCTAATTTTTAGTAAACTATTTCTAGTGGGTCAGCCCATACAGTGTTTACCAGCCGAGTGGAACCCAATTTCACAGTAACAATAACCTGACAGAAATCATACTATACCATTTGGATGTCTTCTGGATTAATATGACGGCAGATGGACTTTACAAAGTACATCTCATCACCTTTTGTCCCTGAAATACAGAAATAAAAGCGGCATGTTTCATTTTAGTTAAAGGGAACCTGACAGAATACAAATTCTACCTAATATATAAACCTCATAGCGCTGAGCAGATTGATATATATATTAATCCCTCCTGTTTTTTCCCATTCTGTTTGCTGCAGCTATGGTGAGTGTAATTCCTTATCCAGACTTGTGCTGCTTGGGGGCGACCTTCACCGCCGGCGGTGCTGGCCGGGTTCTGGTGTGGTGTTTTTGGGTCTGGTCCTGTGGCATGGGGGTCGCAGGGCCGTCCCATGGCCCCCGTTCCCTGACTGTGCACGCCTGCGGGGTTGGTGGCCACTGACTGGCACGGTGTGGACTTAGTGTAGGGACCCATGTGTATCAGATACCGGCACGAGGTACATGGGGCAGTATGGCTTGATCAATTCATACACAAAATTCTGATGTGTTTTTATTTAGCCTAGCGGCACTAGTATCAGCCATAGGTGTGAGGTGCAGCACTCTGTTTCTTCCCTGAACTATATATATATATATTTGTAGGAAAATACTTAGTACTACTTGCCACTTATTGAATGGTATTCCTGCTCAGTCTGGGTTTAGTCCAGTTGGCAGTGTCACTAAGTGATAGGATTACTCATCTCTGGAAAGATCAGAGATTTCAATCAATTAATGACCAGTTATACTCAATCTTACCCCACAAAGATAACTATCCATCTACTCAATTACTAGGCAGAATTTGGTGGCTCAGTGGTTAACACTAATGGGATTTTGGTGATGCGTTCTCTCCATGTCTGTAGGATTTCCTTCCACTTTTCCTAAGAAATTATTCCTAAGGTGTATGTGCCTGCATTAGGGAAACTAACTGTTAGCGCCACTGGGGTCACTTACTACTATGAATAATAGTAATTTCTGTACAACGCCGCATTATATAGTGGTACTTTATAAGCTACATAAAAATATATACATTTTACATTTGAACAAACTAAAGGGCGTTAAACACACCTAATGTACTATTTAATATATCCAGTTCTTCTAATATTGATTGCATCGACATGCGACTGTACATGATTTCTTTTAAGTTATTACTTATAATTTTCCACAAATCAGGGAGAAGATAGCCAGGTATCTGTGGTGTGTGATGTGAAGTAATCTATGAAAAAGAAGAAACTAAATTATTTTAGGACATCACATGCAGCACTACAGTGTCCATTGGTACTGGGAGAGCGTCATCATGCGGCATTGGGATATTCAATGGATTTGTTATTCTTATCAGAGAAACCAGAGACATTGGTTAGACAGAAATAACAGTTAGTCAAATGATCATTCTGTTTCCACTATATCATTGGAACAGCGAATGGAATTGACTTGCAAGAACCTCTCAGCCAATGTCCAGGATCAGCAGCACATCTTGCACATCAGATGTGGGGAGCCCAGGATTTGTCTTGATCAATAATCTTCTATCCAAACTACAGCTCATAAGCTTTCATGCTAAGAGCTGTCATGGTGCATTTCTGAGGCTTAAAGAGTACCTGTCATTAAAAAAAACTTTGCATATTTTGACAGAGGCTTCAACTTTAACTGCTCCCAAGCTGTCAATCACAGTGCAGGGAGAAAGCAACAGACATCAGAGAGACACAGTCATACTAATGCTATATATTAAATCCTTCATGTATATGATTGTGACAGCTATAATAAGAATTTTGTTTAATTTTAAAGTATAAATACATTTATGCTTACATTAACAAAAAGAGTAAAAATTGAGTATTTTTTACTGAATTTACAGGTAAAGTTGCACAATTTTAGAAAAATTTCTGCCAATCAGGATAATTGCATAATTATTTAACCATAAATCTATGGTAATGTGCACCAATCCCCCCAAAAAGTCTTAATTTTGGACTGCAAAATTACGAAAAAACGTTTACTTCTGGATAACAGGCAGTGGAGCTTAAAATAGTGACATCTAGTGGCCAATGTTATAACTTTGAATTTCACATAGCAAATTTTTTTTAATGAAGCAGATTAAAATTACGCTAAATATTGACGCCTCTGTCAAAATATGCAAATTAGTTTTTAATGACAGTGCTCACTTAAGCATCTGCTTTCCATGTAGGTAGGTATTGCAATCAGATCATACTGTAGTTTATAGCTGATGTGTGTGCCGAGTCTGTAATAAATCCACTGAAGTTTTACAACTTCAATGAAATGCAAGGATCTCATGCATTTGCTTGCCTATAAATGACATAACAGCATATATAATGGACAATACATAGACAGCCTGAAAATATTGCAAAAAAACACGGAAAGAATATTTCAGAAAAACTGTACATGATAGGACAATTTCAAGGTGATTTTTGTGATTAGCAGCTCAAATGACATAAGTTTAACCTAAAGGAAGCAAATTACTAATGGTCTGGGTTACTCATATTGTCATTAATACCTTGAAGCAACATGAAAAGATTAACATACCTCTCGTACAAACAAAGAGGTGTTCAGATGAGACAGCTCTTCATATGGTTGTCTGCCATAAAGAAGAACGGAGTAAAACGTTGCAGCGACCATCCATACTTCTGAGTACTCGTAAAAGACGTTTCTTTTCAGTGTTTCAGGAGCGCTGAAATAAGCTGCTAGTGGCTGCATATATTCTCCTTAGGAATAATAGACAGTATGAAAGGGTTACACATCAAATACACTATTCCATTGGACATTGGAAGATCTTAGTCTAGCGGACCAGAGCATAGACATTGCATTACTTTTAAAGTAAACCAAGTTTTAAAACAGAGTGCACCTTGGGGACTACTACATATAGCTTGGGTGGGGTTGCCATATATACAGGTTGGGTTGATAAAAAAAATAAATATATATATATATATATATATATATATATATATATATATATATACAGTAATGCCTCAACTTACCATGGCCTCAAGATACAATATTTTCAAAATACAATGGTCCTTTTTGGACTATTGTAACTTGAGACCAGACTCAACATACAGTGCTATGGACAGTCAGGATCTGTGGCACATGTAAATAACTAGATGATAATCCAATGAAACTGGCCATTCTACTGGTAAAACCCCAGTATTAGTGAAATTCATGCACTGGTTGGTTGTCTACATGTCCTGTGCTGCTCTTTACCTGGGCCATGATGAGACGCTTCGGCTTCATTTTATATTTCTGGGACCCTGTGTGATCTGTACAGGACCCTGAAGACACTCCCATCTTCTACATAGAAAGAAATTTACAGTCTCCAGTAGCTCCTTCTGACTGTTATATGTAAGGATCTGCTTCATCCATATTAATTATCTGCTTATTTTTCTTTAAATCCTATTTTTTTCTCATTTTGGGATGACATTTTAGGGGATTCAGAACCAATTACCAGTTTTCCATAGAATTTTGGTCTCAATATTTTCAACATACAATGGTCGTCCTGGAACCAATTAATATCATATGCTGAGGGACCACTGTATGTGTGTGTGTGTGTGTGTGTGTGTGTGCGCAGTATTCCTAATTTGGGAAAGCATATGTTTATGTTTAATTATTTTTAACCATACAGAATAGCTAGTTTATAGCCAAGAGAAGCACACTGTAGCTGAACCCACATGGATACACCTCAACACAAATATCAAAATAACGGTATCTCAAAGTTTATTAGGGGGCAATATTGTGTTGCAGCTAAGCTATCCTTTCATTGAGACCTGTGTAATACTGTCATCAGTTTGGTAATGCTTTCCCAGGTCGGAGATGTGAGAAGGAGGAGGGAAGCCAGAACATAGTGGAATGCAGGCCACTAAAATACAAGAGAAGAAGCAGTGAACAATGACTAATAATACCACTGCATTTCCTGAACAACCTCACTGTTGATGGTCACACTTAGGCCATGTTCACACAACATAAGTTAAGTATTAATCACTGCCGTTGTTGCCGATTTACAGTACGGCCGTGATTAATCCTTAACTTACACTGTGCTGCAGCTAGAGGGAATCCCAGTTGGAGTGTATAGACATAGTATATGCTCCGTCCGGGATCGCTGGCGGCGCCGCAAAAAAATTACATGTCAGTTTTCTGCGGCCGCTATTCATTGAATAGTGGCTGCAGAGAACCAGTCAGTTCACACAATGGAGCGTACAGCTTCGGACACACGCTCCATTGTGTGCGTCAGGGAATTCGGATGCGGGCGCACACTGATGCACCCGCATCCGAATCAATTATTAGTGAAGATCATCTGGCCAGTACTGCGGTACCGGCCGGAATGATCTTCAGTAACACCGGCCGTTCTGTGATCCAACCGGGTCACAGAACAGCCGGTGTTATACATAATGTGAACATGGCCTTACAGAGTATGGGCACCTTACAAAGATTGCCATGGGGCTCATGGTTACTACATGGTTATGCCCCAACTTGTGCATGCTTGATGTCAAAGTTTTGTATGCAGTATGTCAACATACTTTATTCTGGAAAGTAAGGGAAACCCTGTAAATAAAGCTCAAACTGTGTGTGTAGTTCAGATTTGCCTTTTCTTGGCCCAGTAATAACAGGCTGCTTCTGTTAATAGGTTTTATTCTACCTCACAGTCTTTGTATCAAAAACAGAATAATATAGGGTCCTAGCATAAAATTTCTACTCTCAATATTTGCTCAGCACCGGCAGTCCTTTATTCTAGTATTATCCACATTAGTTCCCAAATGTAGTTAATATACAATACCGTAGAGAGTCTGTGTCAGACGTATTGAGGTGACATTCAGGGGGCTATATACAGTACAGTGGGGTGGAAGCCCAATATTAAATATCCTTTACAAAGCATAGCACACCAATCCTATAAATGCACTATTATTAATGACACATTATCACAAGAGATAAATACTATCAACAAATATTAACATATAATAATGTGCAGTATAATTAAAGGGTTATCCAGTGTTAGAAAAACATAAACAGAAAACTGCTGAAGCAAACTGCATGTGCCACCTAGAATTTAATTTGTTTATAAAAAAAAAAAATTCAAAATCAAATAGAATGTATCAACCAGGTGAGCCCCAGAGAGTTGGACCTACACTAGCAATGGCCTCTCTCGGACTATAAGGGTCCTATTACGCCAACAGATTTCTGACCAATTTATCTGACAGATTTTTTAAGCCAAAGCCAGGAATGGATTTGAAAGAGGAGTAATCTCAGTCTTTTCTTTATGACCTGATCTCTGTTTATAGTCTGTTCCTGGTTTTGGCTTCAAGAATCTGTCAGATAAATTGCTCAGATATCAATTGGTGTAATAGGGCCCTAAGTCTACAAAACTGGGCACATAGAATCAACTGAAACACCTACAGTACAGGAGTTGGGTGGAGTGCAAGGCTAAAAAATGAGGTAGCCACCCCCCACATGTGATACCCAAAAAGCAATCCAAAAGACAGCAGTGTTAGAAAAACATGGCCACTTTCTTCCAGAGACAACACAACTCTTGTCTCCAGTTCAGGTGTGGTCTGCAATTAAGCTCCATTCACTTTAATGGATCTGAGCTGCAAAACCTGCACCCAAACTGGAGACAAAAGTCTTTGGAAGAAAGTGACCATGTTTTTCTAACGCTAGATAATCCTTTTAAACCTCAGTTATATTGCCATAATGTGTCACTAATGTAAGTATATTTACATACTGGTACAGGATATTTAGTAGGCTCATATGTATTGTATACGCTGCAGATTTTCTGCTACTAATTTCATGCTGTGTAAGGCTAGGTTCCCGCATCATCTTTTATTAGACGTACGACGGCCGTCTTTATGGTCACCCGTCATTTTGAGGTCAAATAACTTCCGTTATTTTAAGATCATGGACACCATTGCAAAATAACGGATGGTATTTTATCTCAAAATGACAGACGTCCAAAAAGAAGTCTGTCGAACGGCCAAAAAAAGAGGTTGTGTGAACCTAGCTCAAATCGATATAAATAAAAAGTGCCGCTTAAAAAAAATCATGCCCAACTGTTACATCATACCATCAACGCAGATTTGGTACTCTTCCATGTACACCTTCAGAGGGTCAACTTCCATATGTGAAATGCTTTTTGAATAAAGAAAAGCAGACAGTTTTGTTCTTAAGAAACCATCTGGCCCAGAAGTGATTATAAAACTAGCCGGAGTGATGTCACAGAGAAAAATCTTGTTTTTATGGCAGTGTTGAACAGATGAAGCGATATCAATAAGTATGCCAACCATTTGGGACAAGGTAAGTCGATTTTCATTCTCATGTAAGAACTGTAGAAGGGGTTTTCCATGTTCAACCATAAACAGGGGCAAGACACCATTTGAAGAAGAGTTCTTGAGGGTCACTATGTTCCTATGTCCTTGACATACAGCTACTGCTCTAGATATTTCTTGAAAGCGTTCATAAGCACTATCTGTAGAATTTGTTTGCAGAATATCATTTAATGTCTTCTGCCTAAACACATGCACTAGAGTGTAACCATCCGGCATTGTTGCATCAAACAACAAGACATTTTCTGCAGTTGTTGGTATTAGATCATGAAGGACCATGTCTGGGTAGTCGAGAGATAGCTTTTCACGAATGCATGTCTCCAAGAGGTCTTCATTCACGGTGATACATGAGTTACCCAACTGAGATATGTCAAGGCCATTCACATCCTCACTAAATAGCAATGGTGTAACAAAGTTTCTGACATCACTCACTGGATGGTAAACCAGTTTTTTAAAAAAATGCTTCAGGATAGTCATCAGTTTTTCATCTGTTCTTTTTCCATCTTTAAGAAGGTCCCACATAACGCTAAGGAGCTTTAAACTTAACGTTAATGCACCTGAAATTAAATATAGAATAATTTATTATATTAACTATTAGGTTATGTTCACACAACGTCAGCTTTTTCTATTTAGGAACACGTTCGTTATTGCTGCGATTTAACTGACTGCAATGCAATGCATTAAAGTCAATGGAAAGATGTATAGTGTAGTAGGCTATGTTCACACTACGTATATGTCCGGCCGCATATTTTCGCGGCCAGACATATACGTGTTAAACTCCGGCCGGGAATTTACTCAAGTTGCGGCCGGCTACGTACGGACCGCGAACTTACGCCCGTAGTCTACTTACGCTTCCCGAGCGCCCTACGTAGCGATCTGACTGCGGTCTTTTACTTGGAAATCTTCGCCTAGCCCCAAACACCCCACAGAACCTTTTGGATCAGCAAAGAAAAGTGGAAAAATGAAGAAATCGCCACTACGTACGGGACCGCATGTTACGCGTAAGTTACGTCATTTTCGTCCTCAAACAAGGTCTGGTTCATTTTTTACGGCGCCGCGTACGATCCGGGCGTAAGTTCGTACGTAGTGTGAACTGTGCAGCCGTACATTGTATACTTTCTATTGTACGCAAACTACGTAAATCTCCGGCCGCTTATTGACAGAACGCGCTATGTCCGGAGACTTACGTAGTGTGAACATAGCCTTAAAGTGTATTAAAAGACGGAAGTGATCTGCACGGACGTCAAAATAATGATCATGTTAATTATTTTCGGACGTCTTTTGCAAACAGCGGACGTTATTTTCAGTTGTTCACACAAAGTTTTTCTTTTTCCCGGCCCTTTCTCCGTTTTTACTATTAAATGCAATGGACTTTTTAATTAAAGACACACCCAAAGGCCAATTAGTAATCCCAAACTAGAATAATGTACCAACAGCTGTTATTGCACTGACGGACAGCCTATCCTCCAAATAACAGGCGTAATTTTGGACTCAAAGGGATGAACACCATTTAAAAAATTATAAACGGACAAGAAAAAACGTTGTGTGAACATAGCCTTACCAAGCAATACTAATTTTAAAAGAGTGATAAATAGAAATTAGCCTATGGTTGTTCACACTGTGGCTCCTGGCTGTTCCCTCCAGCTACGCAGTGCACTGTGATAGGGTCAGACAGGCTTCAATTTCTCAAAAAAAAAAAAAAAAGTGACGTCATGACTATCCGCCTATACTTGTAGGGGTCAGCAGGGGGTGCAGTATATGTAGACATAACATGTAAAAAATAACAGGGCCATTTCTGTGCTCGCTGCACAAAATTCAGTTACCTGTCCCCCCCAGCTTGCCCCCCCAAACGTCCCCAAACCTGTAGTGTAATCATCTCCCAAAGCAGCCCCAATTCCCCCCCCCCCAGCTGCCTGATCCCATCAGAAATCCTGTGCAGTGTAGTGAACAGTAACCCCCCCCCCCCCCCAGCTCGTCCCCGGCCCTGACAGGAGCAGGTAATGCTATGCATTAGCCCCCCCAAAGCCCTTCAAAACACCCCTGGCCACCTGATCGCATAAGAAGTGCCAGCCACATCCTGTGCAGTGAGGTTAAGAAAGTCAACTTCAATGGCTAGAGGTTTGCTTTGGGAGGATATAGAGTTATATGAGGATATGTTGGTGTTTTTGCTTTGGCGTTTAAAAACTGTTAAGGTTTTTTTTTTTTTTTTTTTTTTTTCTGTCCCTGGGTGTCTGGTTTGTCTGAAAAAGAGTACAGGTAAGTATAGGCTTGTGCCCCCATGGGGTGTGGGCCTTTGTTACAGCATAGGGTTGGTTCACTTTTATCAATTTCTGATCAGTTTAGCATTTTGGTTGTCATTATTAGGGTGGCCACTAAGGCCATATGGTCTGGGTTGGGGGCTGACCTGTTGAAAAGGATTGGGCACTAAATGGGAGATTTATCAAGCTGTCTCACATTAGGAATGTTCTTTGTCGCCCATGGCAGCCAATCAAAGAATGCAAGAAGTATTGATAAATCTCCCCCTAACAGTTGGTAAAGTTTCAGCCCTACCTCATTGACTGTGGATGGCATTGGAAGGGGTCTGGAGGGGGTGGTAATCTTGTTTTATTGATTGACGGCTATGCCTGGTCATAATGCTGTAGTAGTGAATCCAGTTTGAACGTAGTGTGAACCCAGCCTTAGCTATGTTGTTCTTGTATTTTTAAGGCCACCACATTAATTGGATTTAGGCCTCTTTGGATTGTAGGAGCCTATTGTCGTTGTCCTTCATGTGGGGGAAGGGGGGGGCGTAAGGTCGATTTGTGGAGAAGAACCGATTAGTGGCGGTGAGGCATTTTAAGGTGGAATCTAGTAAGAATGATTTTTGGAGACAAGATGGTATCTATTTGAATGCATTAAGGAATTGACATGTGGTGTCTCACTTCCTAGGAATAAAATCGAATTGGGTCTTATAGTGTGGAGAAATTTCATTAAAGTCATGATGACAAGGCATTACTATAGATGAGGAAGTAAACAAAAAGACAGCACTTTCGCTTAAGCAACCAAGGTCTTTATCTAGTAACACGGCTTTCTGCTTTCCTGTTCTGCACACAGATTTAAAGACCAATTTAAAAAAAATGAGATTTTACCTATCATTGGCACTTTCAGTTCTCAGGAAGTTTTTATTTTGGTGTTTTCATTTTTATCTTGTCACCTTCTAAAAGTCATTACGTTTATTTCTCTCTTTATTGGCAATGAGTACAATTGGACTTTAGCAAGATTTTTAGCTTGGTTTACCTTTAGTGTAGTTTTCCTGTATATACTCAATTGCCCGTTCCACCACATCAAGATACATTTCCTGATGTTTGTCTCGGACTGAAGCACAGATCTGACTGAAGAACAGCATGCATGGCTCCGTGTATTTCTTCTCAAAGATCTAGAAATTTCAAATAAGGATTTTAATTTAAAATGCTTCACACTGGTAAAAGTATTTGTTGTGGTTTGTTATATTTTGCATATTTGGCCCACTAAATTGTTTCAGATCCTCACGTACAGTTAGTGGAGTTAGTGATGAGAGTCAACACGATACCCGAGATAAGAAAGAAATCATAATGAGACAGGCAAAGGGGCAGGGAAAGCAGCTTCTGAAGCAGGTCGGGCAATCCGAGTTGGCAACAGGAAAGCCAAACAGTATATACAGGGGTCAAGTAGGTAAATGTAGTCCGATAAACAGGCACAGGTCAGAATATACAACTACACACCTTTGCCTTGAATGCAAGGATCCAACAACACTGCAGAAGCAAGCAGAGCAATTTTAAATAGGTGCAGGTGGAATCTGATTTGCAAAAGGCAGAAACAGATGGAGATACACTGGCCCTTTTAGGCCAGCTTCACATGTAGTGGATTCGCAGCGGATTTCACGCTGCTAGTTTGCAGCGAAATAAGCTGCGAATCCTGGTACTGTAATCTTCAATGGTGTTACATACCTGCAGCGGGCACTAAACCTGAAGACTCCCCCATCTTCACTCACCAATTAGCATCAGGATTTTCTTTTTCATATTGCCTATAGGTGTATTGCCAATAATCCTGGTAATCAATGATTACAGCAGTCTTTATATTGTCTGAGGGAAATCTCTCCACAGGATTGGTAGATTGGTAGGTAATAGCTCCAGGCGTCACATTAACCACCGCCATACCAGACCTGACCAATACCACCATACTATGACTGGATAAAACTGCCATACTAGGTCCTGCTTAGCCAGTCAGTGCACGCCACAGTCACTGATTGGTTGAGCAGGACCTCTGGGAGCCTCAGATGCAGCTGGAGCATGGAGCAGGCAACGTATGCTGCGGGTGGTGGGAGGTTAGAGGGGCCGGCGTCACATACTCATAGCAGAATAAAAATTTCACTTCAGGTATGTAACCCCATTGAAGATCACTGTACCAGGATTTGCTGGGATTCGTTGCAAACTCATAGCATGAAATCCGCTGCGAATCTGGTACGTGTGAAGCTACCCTAAAGGAAGAAGGAAGCAGAGAGAACACAAGGATGGCAGAGATGAGCAGACCCAGGACAAGTGTGCAATTTAGTGGAGGAGCAAACAGGAACTAGATTTGTATTTCCAGGGAAATACATAGTGCTTGAAAAAAAGCACCCCTTTAATAGTGACTTCCCTTTAAGAGAAACTTGAACCCCTAAGAGAAACTTGAACCCCTAATACCCTTCCTTTAAGAGCAACTTTGGTACAGTCCCTTTAAGAGCAACTTGGGTACCACCCCTTTAAGAGCGACTTGGGTACCGCCCATTTAAGAGTGACTTGGGTACTGCCCCTTTAACAGCGACTTGGGTACTGCCCCTTTAACAGCGACTTGGGTCGCTCTGCCTCAGCTCTGCCTCAGCTGCCTCAGCTCTGCTACATAGTGCTGGTGTCGCCTCTGCTACACGGCTGTCTCAGCTCTGCTACATAGTGCGGGTGTCGGCTCTGCTATACGGCTGGCTCATATCTTACTCATGTCAGTGAGACAAAATCATTAAGGACCTTCCAACTTCTGCATCTTCTATTAGCCAATAGTGGACATGTGACTGTGTGGATGTTGTGACACACTGACTGACAAGACCCTAAAATTTCTATTGGCTGCTATATTTCAGCTATTTGCATATGTGCTGTGATTGGCTGTTAGTGTTTACAGTGTGGCCATTATTTTCAATGGACCATTATTTCCTATGGAAAATTAGGGGTCTTTAAACGTAAATTTCTTAAAAACGAGAAATCCTATAGAAACCAAAAATAGAGAGCACACCTGTCACCGCTGAGGGCTTCGAAACGCAGTTTGAACGGAGTCTGTGCGCAAAGCGGTTCGGGCTTTATTAATCGCAGAAAAATGGCTGGAAGAAGAAGAAGCAGAAGAAGAAAAATACGGATTACAATATAGTGCTTTTTCAAGCACTATAACAAGGCGGTAAACAGAAGCAGGACACGGTTGATGCCATCAAGAGTAACTAAAGTCTCATTACAGGTTTGTTAGTAAAATGTACACACTTTCACTTTTTTTAAAAATTGCTCAAACCAGAACAATTTAAATTTAAGCTAAACACAACTAGTTCATCCAGTGGTTCATCTAAACTGAACAACAACACAACTTTTAATGGCTAACAAAGTATCAGAATTATTTAACCCCTTTATGACAAGTATCGTTACTACTTATTCAAGCATCCTTTTGCTGTATGACTTGCTGCAAAAACTTAGCTGCTGCTATCTTTTCGGCGTGTGCTTCATTCTTCCTCCTCCAAACACACCACTAATTCATAGGCCTAAATAAACCTAGTTTACTATGAGGGTATGAATATTTGTGAAACAGTAGTACATTTATAATATGCGCCATCTTACCTTTTCAGTAATAATTACAACAAAAATGTGCTTTACGTCACAAGGAAGCTGGATTAAATACTTAACCACTGTATTCATGTCTGTTGAATTTTTAATGGCTTTAAAATCATTCTGATCTAGTAATGATATGCAGTTTTCCAGCATTTGTACATGTGCATCATTTTTTTCCAGTTGCTTTGGCCAAGACTTGATTCTTGCAATCATTGAATTGGTGATTTTGAGATAACTGCTTTGATAGAGTTGTTCTAAAGGTTTCGAGCTAGGCCTGTACCATTTCATGGTTAGAGCCTTCAAATGGTACTTTAAATCACTATCATTGCATTTATAGATCCTAATGTAAATTGCAGCCAGGATCCAGAAGTACAGCTTTTCAAAGTAGCTGTTCATTTCACAGTTCCTCATGTAATCTTTTTCCAGTCGTATTCTGACCTCAGTTTCGAACTTCAGCAAATTTGTGTTTCTATAAAAAGTTCCAATACTCTTTTGAATTATTTTTGTCAAACTTCGAGCAGCAAAATGACTGATTTTCTCATCATAGTGGTGACAGTGGCTCAAGAAGACATCTGGAGAAGTTGTTGTCTTAAGGTCTTCGAGGCATGTATCGTGATCTGCTTAAAAACAAAGGCAATCCTAAAAACATTGAATTTCTTAACATCTAAGGGTGTCCATAGATCTTCAGTAACTGTTAACTGAATGATCATTCATGAACGAGCTAATGGTTAAGCCACAACCAGAGCTCTGACACCGGTTTATCTCTCCAAGAACAATGGGGTCAGATTCAATGTAACGCTAGACCCCTATGTCCAGGACATCATCTGTTGGTGGCGGATCACGAGAGCCCCATACAATATATACCGATGGCTAATCCCTTACAGCTGACAAAATTATAAAGTGTATGGGGACTTTAATACTCTGGGCAGGAGACTTTTTTTTAACTATGGCCGGGGAGTGGATATAAACAATGACATTCTCTTACCTCCGCAGCTCCAACACTAAGGCGATGTCCAGCTGCTCCACTCCCCCAGAGCAGCTGGACATCTTGTTTATATCCACCCCTTCCTCAGCCAAGGTTAAAAAATGTCTGGAGTACCCCTTTATTTCTATACAGGGGCAGCCTGAAGTTGGATGTGCCTGTGTAGTACCTTTTATTGACAAATCTTTCTATGGTGTATGATAAGGGGTCCACATAACACAATGTTACAATTAACCAGGGGCAGATTAAGCGCTACGAACCCATTTCAGAGGAAGTTGAAGAACACTTTAATTGTTGCATTTGTATTTGTGATGATAAACCATTTTCATTGTCTGCAAAAAAATCTAATAAAAATACAATAAAGGTATGAAAATATTATCTGGACTAATATACAAGTATGAAATATATTACAAATATATTACTAAATCATTTAATAGCTACATACAGTATTAAGGCCTGCAAATTGATGATAGTGTCTCCAGGTAAATCCTAAAACTAAAAAAAAAAAATATACTCGTTCTATTTTCTGTGCTTCCATAGATACCAACAATTCTGTGCCCATGGAACACTGCTGCATACGTTAATGGATGATGCCACGCAGAAGCATCTATCACTATAAGGTTCCATTGTTTTTTTTTTCTGGATACTGTATTATTATTATTATTATTAATATTAATATTATTATTATTTATATTCCATTGTCTACTATGCTATTCCATTCCATGCTTGTTGTTGATTGATGTATACTGTAACATCTTTTTGGGGTAACAAAAGCTGAGCCCTGTTTGTCAATCAATCTCAGATGGGCATCCATAATAAAATATAGCCAGGCCAAGTAGGCCAAGGATACAAGGCAGCAAATGACCTGCCTCCTTGACACTGTCCCGGGCTAAATAAATGTATTTGTTTAATAATAAAGACACACACATCCAGGGACATCTTAACAGCATTAATGGCCCCTCAGTAAAGCTGTGAACTGGGCCCCCTTTCCCTCACTGTCCAACCCCCCCCCCCCCCAACCTTGCGAATATATATAAAATATATTTGTGCACATCCATTTCTATGTATACTGTACGAGTTGTATGAGCCATGTAGTTGCCCCTCTGAGCTATATATCAGCCATGTTGTTGCCCCTCTCTGTATATATAAGCCATTATATTGTGTTGCCCCTCTGTACATACATATGTATATACAGAGGAGCAACGCAACATGGCTCATATATACAGAGGGGCAACAACATGGCTCATATATAATATATGAACCATGTTGCTTCCCTGTATACTGTATAATACAATATACAGGGACCCTATTTTATACAGTATGAGCTATGTTGTTGCCCTGTATACTGTATAATATAGGTCTGAGCGCATGGAGATGCACTGCGTGCCATGGAAAAGACACCGACCAGGGAGAAGGATGCTTTGTTGTCACACATGAGCCCCCAGGCAGCCGCTTACCCTACTCAATGGGTAAGGCAGCCCTACGCACAGCCATCTACCTACATATCATGGTGGTGTTAAATAAGCTAATCAGCCAATTCAATGCAGTGCAATGACCAAGCAATTTTCTTTGCTTTTTCATTCCTTCATCCAAAACATTTTTATTTTTCTGTCAAAGTTTCACTCTTTATTTGTCCCACAAGGAGACTTTTGCATGCAATCTTCCTATCACTTATATAATTGCCTCAAGACGAAAAGAAAAAATGCTGAACTTATGTAGCCAAAAAATTATTATTATTATTATTATTATTATTATTATTATTATTATTATTAATAATAAATACAATATTAAAAACAATTCATTCTTTAAAAAAAGAGAGAATCCCAACATTAAAGAACAGTGGCTATCCCGGAGGAGGTATTGTATTATACTATACTATTATTGCACATGCCGTGTCCCCGACCAACTCAACACACCATGCCATAGGCAAATAATTAAAGTGCTAGTGCATAATTGTAAGCAATCTAAATCCATCTAGTCATACATTCTATTGCAAAATAGCCCATAAATATTTCTGACCCCAATGGTCTTGGAGACACAGCATAGATACCTGTCAAGTAATTTCCGTATATGTCCTTCGGGACGCCACCACCCCGACGCGCGTTTCATAGTCTTCGTCCGGGGGTCAATTTCACATTTATATTATAATAGTATAGTATAATACAATACCTCCTCCAGGATAGCCGCTGTTCTTTAATGTTGGGTTTCTCTCTTTTTTAAAGAATGAATTGTTTTTAATATTGTATTTAATAAAGATTAATTTTTTGGCTACATAAGTTCAGCATTTTTTCTTTTCGTCTTGAGGCAATTGTTGGTAAAGCTGTAGTAGCATTACGACTATATGCATATAAATTAGATATCAGGATAATAGATATCAATTAATGCATGTGGACAAAAGTGTGGATATACTATCACTTATATAATAAACTGTACTACTACTGTAGTTTAGTGTTTTAACCCCTTCCCTCCTGGGCTAATCTTCATTTTTGCAGTTTTGTTTTTTCCTCCTCGTGTTTAAAACACCATAGCGCTTGTATTTTTTCACCTACAGACCCCTTATGAGCCTTTATTTTTTTGTGACACCAATTGTTCTTTGCAATGTCAGACTTAATTTTTGCATAAAATATGCTGCCAAACCGGAAAAAAAATTATATGCGGGGTGAAATTTAAAATAAAACACAATATTCACCCTATGGTAAAACTGACTTGTTATCTAGTCGGTACAATTGACTAACTGACTTGTTAGTAAGTCGGTACAATTACAATGATAGGCAACTTTTATTTTATAACTTTTATTTTATTTGATGGCCTTTGAAAAATAAAAAACTTTTGAAAAAAAATAAATGTTCATGTGTGAGGTGTCATTTTTTGTGCCACAATGCGTACTTTCTATCGGTACCTTACTTTCGTACATGGGACTTTTTGATCACTTTTTATCATAATTTTTCTAGATTCTGAGCTTACGCCATTTATCATGCATGATCAGGAATGTGATCATTTAATAGTTCAGGCGATTACGCATGCGTCGATTCCCAACTTTTTTTTTTTTTTTTTTTATAAAATGGGAAAAGGGGGGTGATTCAAACTTTTATTAGGGGAGGAGATTTTTTATTAATAAAAAATCTTTTTTTATTTACATACATTAAGTAGAAATTCCCTGGAGGACTTCTATATACACTATATCTCCCATCAAGATCAATGTTGTGTATATAATAGAGCACTGATCCATTAGATCAGATTAGATCTGCAGAAGACCAGATACACAGATTGCCGAGCCGGGATCAGCGTCATTCCACCACTCCCAGCCCGGCCAGTACAATGGATCCTCCCCTCTGTGATCGCATTGTGTGTGTGTGGGGGGGGAGGATGCAGCTACTAGACACCAGAGAGAGGGGCTGTGCATGGCATTTAAATGCAGCTGTCATGTTTGACAGCTGCATTTAACTATCCTAGTTAACGCGTGCTGTGATCGTCCACACCCGCTAAAGCTGCGGTCCTGGGCTGCAGAAAGCAGCTGGGATTGTAGCAGTTCAGAGTTCTGCACCTCCCTACCCGCAGCAGGATGTACCGGTACGTCCTTCTGTGGGAATGGGTTAACCTGTCAGCTGCAACCCATCAGGCCCTGCTGGAGGCACAAGCAAGTAGGTACAACTTCTTTGCATACCTGGGGACCTTCACTAGGTCCCCTGCTGCCATGAAAATCAATTTATGTCTTTTTGGCACACCTATTTGTGTGCCAATTAGACCATTTAGTTCTCAATCTGACCACCACATCTAAGGGCTCAAACTACAATGCTTGGAGGTTTCTCTGCTCCTGGCAGGAAGAGTCCTGCTGTTATGAATCAGCTAAGCTCCCACAAAATTTGGAACCAGAGACTACTGTCTGGGTATATTTACCTGAGGAGAGAAAACATACCTTCTTCATGCAAACTTCTTGAGCTGTGACTATCCATTCTGTCTCTACCTTGAAATAAGCGCCCTTTTAAAGGAATAAATATACATTAGATACAATAGTAAAATATGTTATGTACATAAGTAGTGTTTCCCTTAGCATTATTTATATGTTAAAGTTAAAAATTAGCAAATCAGTTACCTATTCTGAAAACGTCAAGGAGCGATGACCTTGAATTTCCTGCAATAATAATTATGAAATAATTTTAGAAATGTTACAATTTATTAACTTTATCATTCCCAAGCTGAATTGTTTAAAACAAGGGAAATATTCAGGCATTCGCTTTCTACATACAGTATGTTTGTTTGAAAAGTCATCATACTCACTCTTTATGCCCATATCTGATGTAATGGAGGATACTGAAGAAGCTGAAACAAATCATAGCAAACCACTTAGTTAATAAAAAAGAAAATACATTTATATGATTCGTATTTAAAGAAGCACCCTCCATTGTGTAGGTGATCATGCTCACTCACCCTCTCTCATTTATTGTCCTTGACATGATGCTCATTCCCTACAGGACACCATCCAGTCTGAGACCCGCTGAGATCCCAAGGTACAGCTGGGAGGAGTGTACAGCAGTGCGTGTCTCTCCCAGCTCTCAATCATATCTGACTCTTTCGTTTCAGATGTCTGAGTGGAGCGCACTGATGCATACTCTCCCTGTTGTACTTCCAGATCGCTGAAGGACTAAGAAGTGAGAGCTGCTGTGATCAAAAACTTTTGACATGTCTGGTGACATATCAAAATTTACTACAAATTACATTAGTGATTTAAAGAGAATGTGTCATCAGAAAACAGCTCATGTTTTATCTATATTTTATAATAATTCTAAAATCTTGCCGTTTTCATTCTGACCACTAAGCTTAAAACTAAGCTGAGACTTCCTGTTTTGTACAGATCACTTTCCATCCTCCTTATCAGCTAGCAGCTAATCCTCCCCCTTTCTGTAAAATGACCTGTACACAGGTCACAGAGCCTGACCAGAAACCTCTTCCGTTCATGTCAATGGGTCAACTCCAGTTTATTGCACCTCTGTCTTCCCTTATAAAGAAATCAACAAATGTTAGGGCTTGCTTTGAAGCTAATAGCTACAGTCCAGGGCTGCTGATACCAGCTGGGACCACTGTGGTTCAGAGCAGGGTCACGGCGTGACCTTTCTCTGAACCCCACTAGTAGCGTCATGACGTACCCTTACAGCGATGAAGAACAAGAAAAAACCTTTACCAGCACCACATTAAAAACAAAACAGGCAACATATTCACTTTAAACAATATTGCAACAACAAACAAATAAAAAACATTATAAAGCCCATGTGAACTAAATAAATTAATGCATAATTGTAATCATAATCATAACAGATAAGTTAAGTCAATTTGTGTCGCACAGCTGCACACATTTGAACATGTCCTTAATCTTGTAATACTCACCAGGATATGGCCCCATTTCATATTTTATTTTTCTTTGAAGCAGAGGGGTCTCTCTCCGATTCTGTTCCATTGTTTGGATCAGTTTAGGTAGCAAATAAGGGTCATGAATTGGCAATGAGCAGCTGCTTTTTGCTACTGTATCAGGATAAACTTGTGAGTTATCAAATAAGAGAAATAAAATCCGTTCCAAATAATCTGGCCTTAAGAGTAAATTTCGCAAGTTCGAGAACTTCTTATCTTTAAATACTGGTACAATGGTTGTTGGAATTATTGTAATGGGGTGACTCATAGCCTGAATAATATGACTACCTCCAGTTATGTTTCTGGATCCATAGTAGCATTGATATCCTTTCTGTTCAAGAGGCTTCACAATATTTTCATAGAGATAGATATCTATGTCTCTCTGTTTGGTACTCTGTGGGTAGGGAGGTGATACAATGTAGACATCATAGCAATATAACAGATGGAAAGTCACGTCACCTGTTAAAAGTAATTTGGATTGTTAGACAAAGACATAAGACAAAGACAAAAACTATTTGCAATGTTATCATTATAAAACATTTGTATTTAAACAGGAATCGTGAACTTTTTACCAGTATAGTAAAGGGACACTAGCAGCAGGTTAGAAGACTCTACCCTGCTGTTATGTTCCCCTAGAACACAAAACGCTGAGGATAAATGTGCTTTACTTTCATCCATCCTCTGCGCTGTTTTCTGGAAACTTTATTCATTATGCAAATTAGGTGGTTTGGTGGCAGCCTGGCATCCAGTGCACCAAACCACCTAGCCTAGCATCCAGTGCACCAAACCACCTAGCCTAGCATCCAGTGCACCAAACCACCAAGCCCAACCTCTAGTGCACCAAACCACCTAGCCCAGCATCCAGTGCACCAAACCACCTAGCCCAGCATCCAGTGCACCAAACCACCTAGCCCGGCATCCAGTGCACCAAACCACCTAGCCCAGCATCCAGTGCACCAAACCACCTAACCCAGCATCCTGTGCACCAAACCACCAAGCCCAGCATCCAGTGCACCAAACCACCTAACCCAGCCTCCCGTGCACCAAACCACCTAGCCCAACCTCTAGTGCACCAAACTACCTAGTCCAGCATCCAGTGCTTCAAACCATCTAACCCAGCATTCAGTGCACCAAACCACCTAGCCCAGCATCCCGTGCACCAAACCACCTAGCCCAGCATCACATGCACCAAACCACCTAGCCCAGCATCCCGTGCACCAAACCATCTAGCCCAGCATCCCATGCACCAAACCACCTAGCCCAGCATCCCATGCATCAAACCACCTAGCCCAGCATCCTGTGCACCAAACCACCAAGCCCAGCATCCCATGCACCAAACCACCTAGGCCAGCATCCAGTGCACCGAACCACCTAGCCCAACATCGCATGCACCAAACCACCTAGCTCAGCATCCTGTGCACCAAACCACCTAGCCCAGCATCCAGTGCACCAAACCACCTAACCCAACCTCCAGTTCATCAAACCACTTAGCCCAGCCTTCAGTGCACCAAACCACCTAGTCCAGCCTTCAGTGCACCAAACCACCTAGTCCAGCCTTCAGTTCACCAAACCGCCTATCCCAACCTCCAGTTCACCAAACCACCTAGCCCAGCCTCCAGTGCACCAAACCACCTAGCCCAGCCTACAGAGCACCGAAGGCTTGACTCTCATGTCTAAAAACCCATAAAGTTCTGGGTAGTTTTCTCTTGAGTTCCTCCTCCTCCTCCTTCTACTACTACTACTACTACTACTACTACTACTGTACACAATTTACTGCTTAGTGTAACCTCTTCATTGCTGTCCTGCTTCTGTTTATTTAATTCTACACCTAGCACCTTGTAAAACAGGTGCATCAACAACCTCTTCTCCCTCCAAATGCCATCTACAATCTTGTACTGTACATAATACCCAAGCACAGTGCAGGCATGTTCAGTCCAGTGCACTTTGGCCAGCATTATGTCATAGTATAACAGTAAGGAGTAGGTGCTGTACTCAGGGATGTATTTCCAGCTTGTGCTGCACTAGGCACTTGGATTTACTACACCCCATTAGGGTAATTCTGCAAGCATCAGATTTTTTTCATGCAGATCTCTCACAAATACAAAAAGAAATTTTGTTGCAGAACTATTGGGGATCTCATCACTATACAAAGAAAGTGGTGAAATAAATCATAAATCCACAACTATGGAAAATGCTGTGACTGCAAATCTGTAGGTAAAGTTTACATCAGTTCTGAGAACTCTAGCCCCACACCCTGAAATGGAGAGAATGAGAAATAGCTGTGCACCATGGAGGGGAGGGGACCATCAGTACTGCAGATGGTTGACATGTTTTTTTTTTTAAACAAGATGATTTTCTTGGCAAAAATAAGTACTTCATTATATGTGATTATAAATTAAATATATACAGTTGTACCTAAGTTTAAGAGTAACTTGGATTGAGAGTGTTTTGCGAGAAGACCTCATGGTTTTTTAAAATTATGACCTGATTTAAGAGCATTGCTTTGGTTTAAGAGCTCCCTGTACTGGGTGGGAGGTGGAGTGGAAGAGCGGCATGGTCTGCATAGCATGGTCTACAGCACTGTACTCTGACCCAGAAAGTCTCCCTCTTCTTCCATATCATAGCAGATCCACTTCAGGCTGGGGCTTGCATCGGGGACAGGACTGTGAAGGTAATCTCTTCATAGCTGTAACCCCTCTCTCCCCGGACAGAGAATTCTGCATGCATGTGCCCACATCTGCCCTGCTCATTGCTTCATACTCCCTGCAGTCTCTGTCAGCCCTTATGTTTCCCATTCTCTCCATTCCTGCTATAATGTGCCTACACTCAGCTATAAACAGTGCTGTATAGAGAAGTTTCTTTCACTGTCCTCCTGCACAGCTCTGTGATTCTCACTTCCTGATTGGTCCATGCTGAGCACACCCACTTCCCCACTGCTGTCATGTGACCACACAGACCTCTGACAGCAGCCCTGCTTCCGTATTCTAGCCTGTTGTATTACGCTACTGCATTATAGGCATCTGCAGTTCCATCTTGTATCTACAAACTGCTGCTGTTATTTTGCAGGTTTACGCAATTACTATACATTATAATCCACATGCTGATTGCTATACTGTACAGTAAATTACAATATCACATATTCAGCTGTTTCTAAATGTTTGTTTCATTTGTTTTTCTGAATAAAAAAAAACATTATTTTGGGGGTGTGGGTAATCCAAGGCACCACTGTAATGGCATTATCTGTACTTAAAAGTGTACAAACATATATAGCTTTATACGTACCCAACCTCCTTTGCTCACACTCATCACATATGTCTAAATCTTCATCCATGTCTGACTAGCTGATATATTAGGCACAAAAATGCTAAAACACAAGAAAATAATAAACTGTATCAGAAGATTATATAGAAAAGACTTGCAGTATTTAGGTTCTGTAAATTAAATGGGGTTTCCCATCTCAGCATGTGGTGGCATCTTGCTAGAATAACTCATCATTTTCTAAATGGTGAGGGAGAAGGAAGAAAGGCACAGAAAATATATAGAAAAACACACACACATATATTATATGACAATACAATTAAAAATATATATATAAACTTAGTATTGCTCCCATCTCAGATGGGGTCTCACAGTTTTTAATGCAGTGGATAGATGTTATATTGGGCAGAAGATAATAATAGAAAAAAAATTCAATTACTGCAATACATTAGAATTGCATTTGGTCCAGCAAAAGTATATAGGGCCAGATTCATATTATATATACAGATTAATCATTCTGGGGCATAGTTTACATTTTGTTCTTGGTTGTCAATTTGAGCAGTCAATATGTTTTCTCATCTCCGTATCACAAAACCCATGCAGTTGTCTATTAATATAACTGTATGATGGATTATTTATTACTGGATCTGTTGTATTTTCAATAGAACCATTTGGGGTACAAATAAAGAGTTGAATAACTTTTGTTCACATTGTTAAAATGATGTCCGTTTTTATTGGAAGATCAAATAACATAACATAACATTTAACAAGCATTTTAAATATTATGAGAATCAAGGAGTGTCACATAAAGGACAGAAAATTAAATAACAATAATAGATTATCCTTACTTGGATAATTTATGTTTTTCTAAAACCTTTTTTTATTTTACTTAGATTACCCTCATATTACTTTCTTGATAGACTGAGAATCTTCTATATTTAAATACATTATGCACAGTCTCTTTGCAGACAGATTTAGCACTCACTAATTATCATATAACAGTTACCTTAGATATTTTTCAAAAGAAAGATTGGTTTTGACATTGTGACAGAAAAGAAGACAATGTCCATTTTTCATTTATTCATGTTTGTTTGTTTGTAATTGTATGATATGTTATGAAATACTAAAGAAATGTCAAATTTTACTGTAAGATCAAATAGTTTTTTTTAAATTCTTTAAAACAGATATACCCCAAACAGTGCTTTTGGGGTATATCTGGATTGTTGTTTTGTGTGATCTACCAGAAATGCTATAGTTAACATCCCTTAAGTTAACATTCCTTTTTCCTCTTTAAGTCTTTTACAGAAAGTGGATTACATTCTAAGGCTATGTTCACACAGAGTATTTTAATCAGTTAGTAAAATAGCTATGTTGGCAAAATAAACTGGAAAAAAGAATCTCAGAATTTGAAAGAGTTAAAAGCCTATATAATAATAATAATAATCATAGATATAATTTCTTTATATGCCAACAACATATTCTGTAGTGCTGTACAGAGATATAAAATTATTATTGATGCAACAAGTGTTAATAAC
Source organism: Dendropsophus ebraccatus (assembly GCF_027789765.1). NCBI lineage: Eukaryota > Metazoa > Chordata > Amphibia > Anura > Hylidae > Dendropsophus > Dendropsophus ebraccatus. The sequence goes on from NC_091461.1 coordinate 57,767,635, forward strand.
AGGGTTTACCTAGAAACAGTGCTTATTTATTGTCAGGATAATATCCAGAGATAAAACCTACTTTTGTCACCTTTACTGTATACAGATACGGTAGAACAGTCCTACTTACATTTGTTACGTCCAAATTGTTCTGCTTTGATCCAATGCCTATGTTTTCCTTGGTAATTGTAGATATTTTCCAGTTATTGAATCCTGGCATTGACACGTTCAGAAATAACGTTTGGTAAAAAATAAATACATTGCATACTCTAATGAAACAAATATAAATAAAGCATGCATTAAGGAAATCCGAGATATTAGATATATAATGGACAGATGACTGCACTGCACAGTTGTGTTCTCATGGAACTTCCTAGAATTTAAAGAAAAAAAATTGAGACAAAGAAAGATTAAGATTGCGACAGAGATGTCTCAATCTCAAGAACAGGAAGAGACATTGAGAATGTTTAGCAATTTACAAAATTATTTAAATGAGGGAATTTTGAGAATGTATGTAAGGGCTTGTGCACTGGTGGAGGATTCTTTAAGGACGGCACGTGAGATGCTGATCTTAATAAATCCCCCCCCCCCATACACATTCAGAGTTGTACTGTTAAAGGGGTTATCCAGCGCTACAAAAACACGGCCACTTTTCCCCCTCTCTTGTCTCCAGTTCAGGTTCAGTTTGCAATTAAGCTCCATTTACTTCAATGGAACTAAGTTTCAAAACCCCACCCAAACTGGAGACAACAGTAGGGGGAAAGTGGCCATGTTTTTGTAATGCTGGATAACCCCTTTAAGGATTCCTACAGCCAAATATATCTGAGTGAATTGGGACATAAGCCTCTATTACACAGGGCGATGTGGAGAGCAAGCGAGCACCAACCTGTCAGGTCAGCGCTTGCTTGCTCCTCATTACCCCGCCTGCTGCCTGGGATATTAAACAAACCGATAGTAAGTGAGGAGGGGCAGGTAAGAGCCCGGGGGGGGGGGGTCGGAGAGCTGAGGGGGGCTGTCTGAGTGATTGTCCTGGCAGTCCATAGGAGATAGCAGCGGCCTGCTGCCGTTGTTCCTATTACACGGGGCGATGGCAGCAGATTGTAGCCAGGCTGATCATTGGCGTTTCAGCCTGTTCAAAGACAACGATCAGCCGACATTGTGCATTTCTGCTGATCATTGTCTTCTATTGCACAAAATCATTATCGGCCATAACTGTCGATAATCGCTTCATGTATTAGGGCCTATACACTTGGTAAGTGGCAAACAAATTTACCCCTCCAAAACAATCCACACCCAAATCAATGCAGGCCCAGTTTGCTGCTATCATTTCCAGCTTCCACAAAAGGATCCATCGGTGAACACATATTAAAGGAATAAAAAACAATGGAGAGCAAACCCAATGCCAGTAAAATAACAACAATGAATGGAAGATCATAGGATCACCACTTCCTGTTGTGAGGGGAGTACATGTCACTTCCCCTAGGCCAGGTAAGCGCGTCTTAATCTCCTCATGACTGCACCATAAACGATCTTGGACAAAGAAGGTTTGGGTAAGTAAGAAGTGCTCCAAATATCAAGAGTCAAAAATCACAAGGTATAAAAAAACACTATTACATTACAATGCGTATGGGGGCTAAAAGGTCCCTTCTTCAGAGAATTCATGAAACTATTCATGATCAGGGCTCTGTGGGGGCCATATCATTACTTCCAGGACTCATTGGTCTTCTTTATGCTGAAGATACTTCTTAATGACATTGACTGAATGTTTGGGGTCTTTGTCCTGCTGCAGAATAATTTTGGAGCCAATCAGACACATCTGTGATGCTTGTACTGCATGATAGAATAAGTATCTGCCCCTATTGGGGACACCATTTACTCCATTTGCTGAAATTCAGCCCCAAACCTTCCAGGATCCTCCATCATGCTTCACTGTTTCCTGCACTTATTATAATAAGTGGACCACTCTTCAGGTCTTTGATGAACTAACCTCAATGTGTCTGTGCTGCAAGATGGCCCGACACTGACTTCATGGCTGGGGCCGGCATCAGCAACAGGCAGGGGGGCTCACTGGGCCGCCAACTGCTGCATCCGGCACTTAAACTTGATCCTCAGCGCTGACTGAGGAGGACTGAGGAGGGAGGAGGAGCTACCAGACCCCCACTCTACCAATTACTCTAGCATCCGCTCTCTGCAGTGCACAGATGGGGACAGAAGTCTGAGGGCTGCACAGAAGCAGGTATGTATGGTTGCTTTTTTTTGTTGTTTTTTTTTTTTTTACTAATACCTAGAGGGCTATTTGCATAGAGGCGGACTACAAACACATGGGATTGCCAAAGGAACGGGTGATGACTACAGAGGAAGTTTGTCTATGGGGGACATTGCCTACATGGGGAGTTTACTATAGAAAAAAAATACAATATAGGTGTGTGTGTGGGGGGGGGGGGGGTTAACTACTAGGGGACTACCAAGGGGTATTATTTATTTATTTATTTTTAAATGTGTGGCTTTCCAAGAAAAATTATCTGCTATTTGGGGGAACAGGGTGGTCTGACTACCATTCGAAAAAACATTAAACCCAACTGTCTATATATGGGGGCACTGTCACTGTGTGATGCAGTACACATGGGGAGTTTGTACTGAGGTGATGGTGGAATGAGGTGCATAAATATGTGTGTCTGTTAGATCCTGCGGGGACAAGTCATGGCCAGAGAAGTCTTCATGATGGCCGGAGCCAGATGGAGAAGAAAAGAAAAAGCAAGCAACTTCAACTAGCAAAAACCTCACTTGTGATTCATGAGAAAAGACACCTCTTGTCAGTCACTGCACTATAGTCACTTATAAACCTGCAGAACCTCCTGTATACTGCTGGATATACCTCTATATGGTTGCTGCTTAGAGAGAATATTGGTCTTTATTAAAGATGAGTGACCTTACTGTAATTTCTCTCACCTCTAGTCTTTATATAGCATTTTATTTAGTGGCAGCACAGTGGTATTATCCAGTCTATGTATGCTGATAGTGGTAGTGTTCATGGTATGACAGGATTATTTGTCCTGTATATACTAGTTTTATTGGTAATATTTTTGTTTATATGGTGGATTTTATTCATTAACACTATAGTGGTATTAGTCATTATGCGGTGGTTATGGAAGTCATTGTATGGTGGTTACATTTGTTACATTATAGAGGAGGCACTGTATACAGACTTGATTAAATTTCTGCAAGATTTTACTGATACAGCCCCACTTTCGTCTCTCCCAGCATCATATTGATACATGATGCCGGGAGGGCTGTCAGTCCACTGCGCAGCTACACGCTCTGTAGGGTTCGTAGATCACGGAGCATAAGAATAAGGTCTTAGACTACTGACCATGTATAAATTAACCCTTGCATTACTGGATTTTGTGGGCTGGTGTGATTTGTTTGCCAGGGCTGGTGTTTGATCTCCCAGTCAGCCTCTGCTATGGCAATTTATGATGTTGTAATTTGTGCACTGTATGACACTACAGCAAATGCCAGATGAGCCGATGTGCTAAGTGGGCCAGTCTATGAACAGATTAGATACCTGGTTTTCCCCAGCACTGCACCCTTCCTGCACTTACAACATAGTAAGACGTCCATCAGATTGGAGACCTGTATCCGGCTTATTGGTGGACAGGAATCTTAGGTGCAGGGGTCCTGCCATCTCCTGCTTGCCTATAACAAGGTTCATCAGTCAACAACAACAAAAGCAGATGAGAATAGCAAAGTGTGTGTTGTGTCCTGCTGACTGATACATGTAGTGAGAGTGCTAGATGTATTGTCAAAAGTAGGGATGAGCAAACCGAACCGTAACAAACCAGATTCATTACGAACTTTGCAAAAAGTTCGGCTTGGCAACGGACCAAACTTTGATAAAGTTTGTTACGAATCTAGTAAAAATAACAACGACGACGCAAAATTGTACTTTTGTCACAGAATAGACCAGGATACAAGGGATTATTACTCCTATAATCCCTTGTATCCTGGTTTTCTGTGAATATCAAGATGTGTGACGTCACCCCTGTTAGGGTGAGACCTTAAATTAGTATCCTCAGATATACCTGGGTGCTGCCTAATCAAAAATGTAATGTGACAGCTGTCTGTGAGTATCAACCAAGACACATGAAAGCAGCTTCAGTCTTCAAGCCTATCGAATTTATTAAGGGAAAATCAGTTCATATCTTTACAATAAGGTTCAAAAAATAGGAGAACCCCGTTTAACCGCAATAACAAAAAGTTTTTTTTAAAAAAAAGCCCCAAAAAAAGTCCCGTCGGCTGTCTGATCACTGCACAGCTGTGTAGAAAAATGTTGGCGACTCATTGGGATTCTTGGTGTCCAAGACCGTGCATCCCAGTGCTGATGTCTGGTCCTTTAATTATGGGCAAGGGCAGTACATGTCTGTTAGTGCCCATTGGGTTAACATTCTCCCAGAAGACCACCAGAAAGTTAGCCCATTCTTGTCACTGTCACCTCCCCGGTGCTTTAGGGGGCCAATTCTGCAAAAGTTCTGCCTCCACCAGCTTGCAACCATCCACCGCTTTGACTGCAGTCCAACCTGCTCCAGTGTCTTACCAACAATGTCAGGCCCGGCGCTCTCAGGCTGTCCTCCATTTTGTGAGCCTGGGTGAATGGAGCTACAGTGGGAAGGAGCTCCTCCGGACCATCAGGGAGGAGATATATGAATGGCTGACCCAAGGTCAACTAACAGTGGGAAGTGTTGTAGCCCACAAAGGGAGGAACCTTTTCTCTGCAGTGCAGCAGGGAGGGCTCTGTCATACACCTTGTATGGCACATGTGATAAACCTCATAGTGCACAGGTTTCTTCAAAAATGTTGTGCCAATTCTTGATCCCTTTTGAGGACGTGACTCTGTGAGCAGGCATCAACAACATCATCCCACTCATCCGTGTTCTTGAAAGTGCGGTGAACAACATCATCAGCGAGGATTCCCAGGCCACCACTCCAAGGCTGAACATCCTCCTTCTCCTCCATGAATAGTCTGTTGTCAATCATACTGGCCTGGGTGCAATCAGGTACTGCGTCCTCCTCCTCAAATAGTCTGTTCTCAATCATACTGGGCTGGGTGCAATCAAGTGGTGCTGCCTCCTCCAATAGTCTTTTTTCAACCATACTGGGCTGGGTGCAATCAAGTGCTACTGCCTCCTCCTCCTCTGTCAATTGTCTGTTCTCTACCACACTAGGTCCAATACAGTACTATTACTGCTGCTGGTTCCACTGTCAAATGTCTGTTTTCCACCCTACTGAGTCCAAGGAACGTTGTGTCCTATGTCCTGTGTAATCACTTACACATTGGCTACTTTTTTTTCACTATTTTTGCACTTTGATTTTTACCACTTTTTTCATTGTAAAAGCAACTGCAACTAAACGAAACTATAACCTATCAGACTCCCACTATTGTAGCTGCCCAGGCCTGTCCTAGTCTTCTTCTTCCTCCTCTTCTTCTACTTCTCCTCTTCTTCCCAGCCCAGGCCGGCCCCAGCCCCCTAACTCAGGCTCGGATCAGGTAGGGAGGTCCCTGTATCTTTGTCCTGTACAAAGGCTTATACATTTCCCAGTGATAAGCTATCACATTTTGCAATGGATCTGTTGGGTCCATGGTGTTTTTTCACAATGCGCCATGTTGTAGATATATGATATATTGGGGGTGTTTACTATTTTTAAGCCTATGGACTGATGAGCCATCCAGAGTATAGTCCCATCAGTGTCTGATCAGTAGACCATAGGTCTGAGAGTAGGCCATAGGCTGTATCCATGTTTTTCAGGAGTCCCTAGGGCTCCATCGAACTTTGTCAGTCACCAGTATTCAAATGCCAAGTGATCGCACTCAAGTATGTTCCAGTCACACTCATCTTTAGTCGCTGCCTCTACACAGAGACAAACTGCTTCCAGACTCATTTACTTTGCAGCTTGGTTGGGGCTGATATGTAAGCACTTCTGTGTTGTCCTTTTTTTGAAACTTTGCATGCCCCCCAGTGTGACTATGCCCCCTTAGAATCAATGGAGACACGTGACAGAGGGGAGGGGATATCATCACACTGGGGGGTGGCAGGCCCGTCTCCAGTGCATAGAGTCGGGCCAATGCACAACAAAAGATCGAGGTACAGCGCGTAAAAAAAAAAAAAGAACTGCACCACCAGGATTCCTGTGCCTGCTAATGTAAAAAAAAACAAAAAACATGTACCTGATGGTACATTCGCTTTAATGCTTTTTTTTTTTTAATGCAGCATGCCTGTGCCACTTACATACTGAGCATGCATTTTCTTCCCATAGGCTTATAAACACCCACAATATACCATACCTACTGCATGCTGCATTTCGAAAAATACACCATGGACCCAGCAAATGTATTACAAAATGTGTTAGCTTATCACAAGTTTATGACAAGCGATTGCTCTCTAGCATGCTCAAGTTGTGCTCATCTCTACTAGCGACCTGTAACCACAGCTCAGTTCCAATTTAGGTGAACAGGTTCTGATCAGAGATTGATGACCTATCCTGTGGATAGCTTATCAGCCTATTTTGACAGAAACATCCCATTTAAAATTTTGTAAAGACACAAAAAAAAATAGTGAATTTCGCAGTGAAATCCGCTGCAATACTCAGTACCATTATAGTCTATGGCTCTACATTCCCGTTGCAGATTTTTATTTTGTTGTGAGAATGTAGTGACATTTAGCTGCCGCGTAGTATGTTTTACCTTCCATGCCTGTAACAATAATAAACAGCCAATGCTTACCTGTCTGTGTTCCTCCTGCCACACTCCTGCTCGAGGCTCAGGCAACTGTGCACTGTCCCGCTGCAGACTCTGATTGGTTGAGCGGGCCATCAGAGAGCAGGAGAGACTTGAGCAGGAGCGTGACAGGGGTAAGCACTGGCTGTTTATTATTTGTACCAGCATAGCAGCTAAATAGTTAAACTGGTAAAACTTGCAGCATGAAATCCCCTGCAAACTGGCTAAGTGTGAACACACCCTAAAGGGGTTTTCCGTTTTAAACTCACTAGTCCTCTATCCACAGTATAGGGGACAAGTATGAGATTCCAACCTCTGGAGATCTCTAGATTGCTGCCCCGACTCCTTTGTTATGAATGCAGCTGCAGGTCGGCTTGTGACAGCTCCATTCATTCTCTGTGAAGCAGTTAGAGAGCCAAGCTTAGCACTCAACTATTTCTAGCGGCTTCATAGAGAATGAATATAGCCGCAGGTCACCCACCAACCCACAGCTCCATTCAAAACAAAGGAGCCGGAGTGCAGATCTAGAGATCCTGTGAATAGGGGACAAGTAAGGTTAAATCTGAAAACCCCTTTAAACATATTTAACATAAACCAGACAGCAAGTGGGCCTCTACGCCATAGGTCTCCAAACTGCGGCCCTCCAGCTGTTGCAAAATCACAAAATCACAATCATGTCCAAACAGCTAAAGCTTTGGATTTGGCTGTCCAGGCATGATGGGAAATGTAGTATTGCAACAGCTGGAGGGCCACAGTTTGGAGACCCATGCTCTACACTCTCCAATGCCAGGGCTGATTTTTTTTCCCAGTCCAGCCATGGTTCAGAGCAGCTCCTGCCATTTATCTGCACTCCAGTTCCCATGATTTTGTGTATAGTTATTTGGTCTTGTTTCCAAATCAAGATTATGGCTTTTGGCCACGATTCTTCTATGAAGACCACTTCTGTACTTGACATGGGTGTACTTGGGACCCCTGGTTTCTGCCAGCTGTAAACTGATGCCAATACTGTACTTCTGATTTTAAAGGGAAATTAACATGATGTATCTTTCATCTGCTGCCAACCACTGCATCTATGGTCTTCAAAGTTTCCTATTTATTTGTTATTCTTCAGAAGAGCTTGAACAGCATAATTTTAACCCCAGTCTGCTTGGAAATTTTTGCCTGAGAGAGACCTTGTTGGGGTAGTATAACTGCTGTTGTTGTGCTCAGTCTTGCCATGGTGTACAACTTACTGTATGACATGAAACTCTTCCACCACCTCACCTTTGTAGCAGAGTCTGCCAGTTCATCACTTAGTTTTAAAACCTCCTAAACAGATTTTTCTGTTTCAGTTCATGGCACAAACCTACAAACCCCCAGCAGTGCTGTAATCCACTCCTAAAGCTAGCAGTATAAAGAACTGCCGGAAGCCCTATAGACTTGCATTGAAAATGTATTACAAAGCAAGTCTATGGGGCTATCGGCAGTTCCATATACTGTGCACTTTATAGAAGTGAACTACAGTGCAGGGTATCCTGCCTTGTGATCCAAATGAGAGACACCATTAAATGACTGTGCCTCAACCTACATATGAAAATGATGATTATAATCACCTGTTTGATATTATAAGTTAATTATAATTTTATTTAGATTTCTTTTCTGTTCCTTCATTTTGCATTTTGTTAATTTGTTAACTTCTAAGAATTCTTACTTTGTTGTATATGGCTAAGTTTACACAACATTTTGTTTTGGCCATCTTTGTGGGCATCGAACGTCTATTGGTAGATATTTGGTACCCACTTTGATGACACCTTTTTTAGCATTATTTCTTCTGTTTAGAATTATGTTATATTGGTTATAATGAAACTGCGTGATACCCAGTCCAATTGGCATGGTTGTTATTCCACTAAGCAACAAGGAAAGCTCGTCATAACAAGGAAAGCTCGTCATAAAGACGTGTGGAGACTTACAGACCATTGCTGCTCCAATAAGAATTCTGGGAAGAAAACATATGAAAAATAGCTCTTACACCTCTTGAGCAAAAAGATGTCCCTTCAAGTCAAGTCTCGCTCAATCAAGGAGCCTTAGAACATTGACTGGGGATTTTATGCAAAGCCAAACAATCTCTCCAAAAGGAAATATTTCCCATCTGCAGACAGCTGTTTCGGGGCTTTTGCCCCTCATCAGTGCAGAGCAGGGCATTGGTTGGCTAGTAAGAGGTCTATTGACGTGGGTCAAAGCCATAGTCAGGGCCGTATTTACCACTAGGCACCCGTGGTCCGGTGCCTAGGGCAGCACCTTTCAGGGGGGCAGCATCAGGGAGCGGGGGAAGGAAACAACTTTTGTATTTTTTTATTTTTTTTTAAGTCTCCCACCTCCAGTTCAGACTTGCCAGTAAATCTGGTGTCTTTTCGAGGGGGGTAGGGGGGTGGGGGTGTATGATGGAATTGTTCAGGCCTGGTATGGCGGTGTAATCCAGTCACAGTATGCTCTAATCATTCATTCAATGTGGAAATTTGTTTATGTTTTAAGCCGTTAAAAACCTTGAAAAACATGATTCAGACAATGTTTCTACATGTAGAGAAATGCATGTGCCCAAAATCACCCCTCCCCCGTTCCCCAACATGGGGCGTCTTCAGGTCTAGTGCCTAGGGCAGCAACAGCTGATAATACGGCCCTGGCGATAGTGACTCTCTTTTTGGAGAGATTGTTTGGCTTGACATAATATCCCCAGTCAATGTTCTGAGGCTCCTTGATTGAGTAAGACTTGACTTGAAGGGACATCATTTTGCTCAAGAGGTGTGGGAGCTATTTTGCATACCCTTTCTACTAAGTAACAAGGTGATTTATCAAGAACATTTCTTACACTGCTTTTATTTGAAATTCTGCCTACGTCTTCCCCAGGGCAGTATTAACAGCTGCTGCTGCCCTAGGCACTAAACCTGAAGACGCCCCATCTTGGGGAGCGTGGGGGAGAGTGGTTTCGGCCACACGCATCTCTCTACATGTGGAAACATTGTCTAAATCACGTTTTTCATTTTTTTTTAACGGCTTTAAACATAAATGAATTTCATTTGCATATTGTCTGATGGAATTCTCACCACTGGATTGGTAGGTAATAGCTTCAGGCATTACATTTAACACAGCCATACCAGACCTGACCAATACAACCATAAACCTATTCCCCCCCCCTTGAAAAGACACCTGATTTACTGGCAAGTCTGAATGGGAGGTTGGAGACTAAAAAAATAAAAAAGGTTTTTCTCTTCCCCTGCTCCCTGGTGCTGCCCCCCTGCAAGGTGCTTCCCTAGGCACCGGACCACGGGTGCCTAGTGGTAAATACGGCCCTGGTCTTCCCCACCGCATTTCTTGAGAAACGCACACCACTCAATAAAGCAACTATATGCCATTGTTTTTTGTATATGTACAAGCACTCCAACGGTAAGGTTTAATGACTAGGTGGTGCCTACTCTTGCTTACGTGGCATATTTGCAGTTTTCCCTACATAAGTACGTAAATGTTACAAAACCAGACAAAACACTGACCACAGGTCTTTTTTTCAGTAATATATTGTGAAACAACCTGGAAACATACGCAATGATTTGGGCAATATTGGATATATTTGCAGAAGTACAGATACATTTTGAAGCTATAGAAAACATTGTTTGCAAAGTTTCAGTAAGAAAACAAGTTATTGCATTTAATATTAGAATATTTAATATTCAATTTAAAGGGCATCCTAAGATTTAATGCATTTTGCTATTTCACTGTACAATTATTGAAATTCAGAGGAGGACATATGTATAACGTGTAACACAGGGTCCCAGAAGGGATCCTAGCCAGCATTCCTTTTAAGGGAGAACAGAGCCATTTCTAGTACCGGGCTAACCAACTGCTAGGGGGTGCAGGTAGCAACCCCCCACCTCGGACCTCACTCAACTCAGGATAGCGCACCCATCTCTTCCTCCTCCAGAAACTCACTGCTGCTGTTCTAATGAGTGAGGTCTCGGGGGTGCTATGCGGAGCTGAGAAATCAATTGCACCTTGAAAAGTGTGGAGCCTCAGATGTTTCTCTGGCACGCTCTGAAAAGACGATAAAGAGACCATAAAGAGAAATCATTATGGTGTTGTGGGCCAGATGGAAAGAAAAAGGAAAGTGAATGCCCCAGATCAAAGAAGAAATTACCTGTGAATCACTGAATGACAAATGACGTTTTTTTTGTTTGGTAGGGATGCCCCGAGGTCAAAAAGGTTGGTCAACACTGCTCTATGCCATAATACACAGACTGCTTTTTCCTAGCAAGTACAACCCCGTTCAGAACCCTATTCTGGGGCCAAATATAAAGTACCCCCACTAGGGGTTCTGTTTATGCCCACTCTTGGGTAACAAAGCATATCCAGGAATATTTGTTCTCTTCAGCAATTTAGCTAAACTGGTTAAAAACTAATAATAGATAGAAAGTTTGTATCTTTTTTTTTTTCAAATTCATCACCCATTGACCTAGTATAAAAAAAAAAATAGTAACGATGACTTCTTTAAAAACTGTGATGGGACTAATGAAAATGACAAGGCTACACATAGGGGGGCATTTATTAAGTCCGCCGTTTTTTACGGCGGACTTAAAAATGCCCCCGCAGCTCCGGCGCTACGGAGATTTATGTAGAGGCGGACATTTCCGGATGGTAAAGTTCCGCCCACTACACGCCCCCTTTCCGCCCCCCTGGCGTACTCGGCGGAAAGTGACGATTTGCGAATATTTTATTCGCAAATCGGCCATTTGCGTATAAAAAAATACGCAAATCGGCACTTTCCACCGAAAATCATCCGTTCGCAGGATGATACATGTGGCCCAAAGAGTTCTGTGCTCCAAAGATGAAAAGTCTGTCCAACAATTTTAATTGAAAGTGCCACTGTCATAACTTTTAAAATCTAAATCAACAGTAGATGTGATATAAAGCAAGTTTGCAATTTACATTAATTTTTATTTTGTTGTTGTTATCATGGAAAACACTGCACTTCCTGTTTTCTGACAGTTTTTTTTCTCAAAGAACAGGAAACAGTCAAAAAAACAGGAAGTCCTGTGTATCCCAGGCCATCTGAGCACTCACAGAGAGAAGGCAGTCATGTGACTAATAGTCTGGGGTTTTTTTTCAACCAGATCAGAAAATCTGCCTTCAGGAGACTGGACCTGGATTTCTGGTAAGTTTAGTTTTACAGCATGATGACAACAACAAAAAAATAATGAATGTTTATTGCAAACTTGCTTTATTTCACATCTACTGTTGATTTAATATTTTGAAAGTTATAACGACAGTGACACTTTAATAATGTATTACCTATATTTTTTTTACTGATTAGAGCAAGATACTAGAATGTGTTTGTGTTTTTTAAGTCTGTCTCTATTTTTCAAATGTAAATTTCTTTTTGTACACTTGTCAGCGTCAGGTATGGCAAGAGGCATTCAGACAAGACACGGACAGTGAGCCCTAAGCTGACCAGCCCCACTGTCCCTGCCTACTTGCCACAAGACAGTCCTAGGCGACAACCACGGTGGCAGTCCCTATACTTAATAGGGTGAAACACAGAACAGAGACAGACAAACAAAAACAATAAATCCAAGGTCAACAATTCAGGTCGGTAACGGCAGGCAGCAGAAGTACAAAGTCGGCAGACAAGTCGGGTAAACGGAAACAAGCCAAAGGTCAGGGCAGGTGGCAAACAGGATTGAGTGGATACAAGCAGAGGTCAGATTAAAGTACAAAGAAACAAACAGGAACGCTTAGCCTAGTGGTTAAACTAATAGCCAGCAACTACTGCTGGCCAAGCTGACTACTTATGAGGACCAGGAGCCCGGTCCAGATAACCATTGCACCGGCACTCAGATTCATAAAGACCCTAACTGGCAGAGGCACCTGTCTGTCAAGGAACAGACAAGACTGCTAAGCTGCAGGAATCAGCTGGCAGAGAACACAGTAACCCTAGACATGTGTGGCTGAACAGATAAAAACAGAGCCCTGTTCACACCAGGTTCAGTGTCTTCTGCGCCACACAACCCGAACTAGGGAGCGCAAAGGCACATTCCTGACAGCACTTTTATTGGGACTGCTGTTTTAATACCATTTAGTGATATGCTATACAGCATATCCCATGGGCCACAGGCACAATAAGCAGGATCTGTCCCATTCAGATTAATGCGAAAGACTTCTGAGCATACTCAGTGACCTTTACGGAAGTTATTCTACAGGGATGAGGGCACTGGTTCTGAGCAAACAGCTAATGTGTGTCCCTCTGTTATCTATATACTTGTGCCACCTGTCACTGTACTCCCATTGTGTTGATAAGAAGGACACTGCTGGGTGATGATCTGTAAAAAACAGGAAGTCTCAGTTTACTTTTAAAGGGGAACTCCAGGCATTACTTACCTATCTATAGCAGTTTTGAAACTACCAAAAATCCATTTGTTGTGGGGGGTTTGGTTCTGTATTGTGTTTCTGTACTTCCTGGTTGAGCAGTTCCCAGAATGCAGTACTGGTTCCAGAATGCAATGCTTTCCCTCAGCTGTTCATCACAGTCCTCCACCCTGACCATTCCCGCCCAAATGTGCTGCATAACATTTAGGGCCCTATTCCACAGTAACGATAATCGGCCGGATCGGGCCCATTTGGCCCGATTCGGCCGATTATCATTCGGTGAAATAGAGAGAACGATCAGCCGATGATCGTGTCATCGGCTGATCGTTCATTTAGGGCCAGACCTAAAATCATCGTTCCCCCACCGCGCATCGCTACGGTTGAATAGCGGTGCACGGCGGGCGACTGACGATTTGAGAAAAAACAGCAGCAACATCATATATTACCTGGCTGCAGGGCTTCTTCTCTGCGCTGTCTTCATCCCCGGGTCCCGTGCGCTCTATCTTCTGAATGGCCGGTCAGCTGACAGAGCGCTCAGCCAATCACAGGCCGGGACCGCCGTGGCCTGTGATTGGCTGAGTGTGGCCTGTCAGCTGACTGGCCATTCAGAAGATAGAGCGCGGGGGACCCAGGGAGGAGAGGGAGCGGAGGACAAGCCCTGCAGCCAGGTAATGTATGATGCTGCAAGAGCTGCAAGGACATCGGTAACGATGTCCTTGCAGCCCTCACTCAACGATCATCGGGCCGTGGAATAGGCCCAGTAAACGAGCGCCGATCTAGCAGATCCCCGCTCGTTCAGATCTTTGATCGGGCCCTCCTCGGCCCATGGAATAGTACCCTTAGGCTGTGTTCACACATTGCAGGTTCATTGTGTTACTGAATTACTTTATCATCTCATTGCTGTCCCACCCACACAGCACTACCCCACTACCTGTAAGACCACACAGCATGCTGCATTCTCTACCTGTAACACCACACAGTACACTGTATTCTTTACCTGTAACACCACATAGCACGCTGTATTCTCTACCTGTAACAGCACACAGCACCCTGTATTCTCTACCTGTAACACCGCACAGCATGCTGTTTTCTCTACCTGTAACACCACACAGCACGCTGTATTCTCTACCTGTAACACCACACAGCACACTGCATTCTCTACCTGTGACACCACACAGCACGCTGTATTCTCTACCTGTAACACCACACAGCACACTGCATTCTCTACCTGTGACACCACACAGCACGCTGTATTCTCTTCCTGTAACACCACACAGCACGCTGTATTCTCTACCTGTAACACCACACAGCACACTGTATTCTCTACCTGTAACAGCACCCAGTACACTGTATTCTCTACCTGTAACACCCCACAGCACGCTGTATTCTCTACCTGTAACACCATACAGTACGCTGTATTCTCTACCTGTAACACCACACAGCACCCTGTATTCTCTACCTGTAACACCACACAGCACACTGTATTCTCTACCTGTAACACCACACAGCACACTGTATTCTCTACCTGTAACACCATACAGTACGCTGTATTCTGTACTTGTGACATCACACAGCACTGTATTCTCTACCTGTAACACTACACAGCACGCTGTATTCTCTACCTGTAACAACACACAGCACGCTGTATTCTCTACCTGTAACACCACACAGCACGCTGTATTCTCTACCTGTAACACCACACAGCACGCTGTATTCTCTACCTGTAACACCACACTGCACACTGTATTGTCTTCCTGTAACACCGCACAGCACGCTGTATTCTCTACCTGCAACACTACACAGCACACTGTATTCTCTACTTGTAACACCACACAGCGCGCTGTATTCTTTACCTGTAACACCACACAGCACGGTGTATTCTGTACCTGTAACACCACACAGCACGCTGTATTCTCTACCTGTAACACCACACAGCACACTGTATTCTCTACCTGTAACACCACACAGCACGCTGTATTCTCTACCTGTAACACTACACAGCACACTGTATTCTCTACCTGTAACACCACACAGCGCGCTGTATTCTCTACCTGTAACACTACACAGCACGCTGTATTCTCTACCTGTAACACCACACAGCACACTGTATTCTCTACCTGTAACACCACACAGCACACTGTACTCTCTACCTGTAACACCACACAGCACACTGTACTCTCTACCTGTAACACTACACAGCACGCTGTATTCTCTACCTGTAACACCACACATCACGCTGTATTCTCTACCTGTAACACTACACAGCACGCTGTATTCTTGTCACGGCCGCGGCAGCGTCCCGTGTTCCGGGACGCCGCCACGACCTCCTCCTTCCCCATGCAGCCGCCGGGGTCCTTGTGCAGGGACCCGGCGCTGCTGCTAGTTCGGCCCCTGGGGGCGCCTCACCTCTCCTCCGCTCCTGTCTCCGTCTGTGCCGGCCGGCGCGCGCGTCCCCGCCTCCTAGGGCGCGCGCGCCGGCTGTCTCAGATTTATAGGGCCAGCCTGCTCCTAATTGGTAGTTACACCCAATCACTTCCTATAAATCCCAGCCTCTACATGCTTCCCATAGCGTTTGGCCCAGCCCCCTGTTGTTCCTGACCTTAGTCCCTGTTCCTTGTTCCTGTCTCCAGTCCTTGTCCCTAGTCCTTGCCCGCTGCCTTCCCGTTGTTCCTGATTCCTATCCGCTACCTGGTCCCTAGTCCTTGTTCCAGGTTCCTGCTCCCCTGTTACACCACTGCTCCTGTGTTCAGCCTGTCACCTGCGGTTACGCCTACAGACCTCTGCCAGCACCATCTCCCGCCTACTGCTCCTGCCATGCCTCGCCTGCCGTCACTAGCAACCAAGCCAGGGGTAGCGACCTGGGGGTCGCCTGCCGCAGCAAGTCCATCCCGCCTTGCGGCGGGCTCTGGTGAAAACCAGCAGCCCCTTAGACTCCGCTCCCTGGTGAGGTTAGTGCCATCGCTGGTGACGGTCCAGTGGATCCACTACTCCAGGCGTTACAGTAGGCTCCAACCATGGATCCCGGCGAGGTGCCTGATATCCGTGACATAGCCCGAGTGGTCGCCCAACAGGCGCAACAAATCCAGCAACAGTCGCAGCAGATCCAGCAACTCACTGCCGCCTTACAGCAGCATACTACAGCCCAGCGCTCACCACCTCCTGCTGCTTTTTCTACACTTCGACTGGCTCTCCCAAGTAAATACTCTGGTGACTCCAAGTTGTGCAGAGGATTCCTGACCCAATGCACCATGCATATCGAACTTCTAAGCAGTCAGTTTGCCACCGAGCGCTCTAAAGTGGCTTTCATCATCAGCCTATTGGAAGGTAGAGCTCTGGCCTGGGCCACACCACTGTGGGACCGTGATGATCCTGTGGCTGCTAATCTCCGAATTTTCCTGGCCGAGTTCCGCTCTGTCTTTGAGGAACCTGCCCGTGCGTCTTCGGCTGAGACTGCTCTCCTCAACCTATCCCAAGGAACTTCCTCTGTTGGTGACTACGCCATCCAGTTCCGCACCCTGGCGGCAGAATTAGACTGGAATGAGGCCGCTCTAATAGCCACCTTCAAGAAGGGCCTGTCCAGTCGGGTGAGAGACGTGCTTTCCGCCCGAGACCTACCTCCCTCCCTGAACGAACTCATCCTACTGGCCACCAGGGTCGATACTCGTTTTTCTGAGAGAGAGGAGGAGGTCTGGCATGAACGGCGACTAGGCATGTCCCGTCGCCATCACCAGCTGGCGCCGGTCTTCCAGAATCCTGACGTTCCGGAGTCCCAGTCGACTCCTGAGATTCCTATGCAGGTGGAACGGGCTCACCTGACGCCTGATGAAAGAATTCGTCGTCTGGAGCTGAATCTCTGCCTCTACTGCGGTGGTTCGGATCACTTTCGGCTGAGATGTCCCCAACGTCCTCAAGCGTCCGGGAAACTCCAGCACCTAGGTCCGGTGGGAGAGGTCTCCCTGAGTGTGAATGCCACCGCTCCAAAGTTGTCAGTGCCAGTTTCCATCCAGACACACTCAGGACAAACTCTCCAGACTACTGCCTTTCTCAATTCTGGGTCAGCAGGCAATTTTATTGCAGCTACATTGGTCCAGAGATGGCGGCTACCCGTGACCCCACTAGCCAGACCCCTGACTATCTCCTCGGTCACGGGCGAGATTCTTACCGATCATGTGCACTACCAGACCGCACCTCTAGTCCTCCAGGTGGGCACTTCACATCTGGAAAAGATCTCCTTCTACGTCCTGCCCCATTCT
This sequence comes from Dendropsophus ebraccatus, assembly GCF_027789765.1. Classification (NCBI taxonomy): domain Eukaryota; kingdom Metazoa; phylum Chordata; class Amphibia; order Anura; family Hylidae; genus Dendropsophus; species Dendropsophus ebraccatus. Next base: position 57,785,029 of record NC_091461.1, read on the forward strand.
TCTTCCACCATCCTCCTGGGACTCCCTTGGCTGCAATTACATGCCCCTAAGCTGGACTGGAGAACCGGGAAGATTCTCAGTTGGGGTCAGGACTGTTCCAACCAGTGTCTGAGGTCACCTCAGCCCAAGTACTCTATGTTGTCACCCGAGCCCGCCAAGCCTTTGTCCGGCCTACCGGCGGAATACCAAGATTTGCCTGATGCCTCCATCTGCAGGCAAGAAAGAGGGGGAGGCCAAAGGCGGGGGGTACTGTCACAGCCGCGGCGGCGTCCCGTGTTCCGGGACGCCGCGACCTCCTCCTGCCCCGTGCAGCCGCCGGGGTCCTTGTGCAGGGACCCGGCGGTGCTGCTAGTTCGGCCCCTAGGGACGCCTCACCTCTCCTCCGCTCCTGTCTCCGTCTGTGCCGGCCGGCGCGCGCATCCCCGCCTCCTAGGGCGCGCGCGCGCCGGCTGTCTCCGATTTAAAGGGCCAGTCCGCCCCTAATTGGTAGTTACACCCAATCACTTCCTATAAATCCCAGCGTGCCCTGTCCCTCGCGTTGGAGCCTCTACATGCTTCCCATAGCGTTTGGCCCAGCCCCCTGTTGTTCCTGACCTTAGTCCCTGTTCCTTGTTCCTGTCTCCAGTCCTTGTCCCTAGTCCTTGCCCGCTGCCTTCCCATTGTTCCTGATTCCTATCCGCTACCTGGTCCCTAGTCCTTGTTCCTGGTTCCTGCTCCCCTGTTACACCACTGCTCCTGTGTTCAGCCTGTCACCTGCGGTTACGCCTACAGACCTCTGCCAGCACCATCTCCCGCCTACTGCTCCTGCCACGCCTCGCCTGCCGTCACTAGCAACCAAGCCAGGGGTAGCGGCCTGGGGGTCGCCTGCCGCAGCAAGTCCATCCCGCCTTGCGGCGGGCTCTGGTGAAAACCAGCGGCCCCTTAGACTCCGCTCCGTGGTGAGGTTAGTGCCATCGCTGGTGACGGTCCAGTGGATCCACTACTCCAGGCGTTACAATTCTCTACCTGTAACAACACACAGCACGCTGTATTCTCTACCTGTAATGCTGATATTGGAATAAAGAAAATAACTTTTTGAATCTTTTTTCTTTTCATTTCCACGCACATATTTTGATCAAGCATCTTTTATCTTTGAAGTTGAGCCCCACAATAAGGACTTTATCCAATATTATCTTACATTGGATATACTGTTTATGCCTTGTTTTTTCTCCAGGTGGGATTTGCAGTGTCGGCTCTGATTCTCTGTTGTTTAGCATCATTTACTTGTGTTACTGCATCATTTTTGTGAATACACTGAAGTACTGCAATGACACTCCAACATGTGTGAACACAGCCCTAATTTCACTGCACACTTCTGCACAATCAGAGAAATCAGTTCAGCTTGCTGCTGGTTAGAGATGATGAATCATTTAGGGGATTGGGGGACTCAGCCAATCCTCCTGTGACATCACACCCTGCCCCCTGTCTGCATCACACACAATGTGAGACAGAGGCATGGAAGATTTGTCTCCTAAGGTGGGAGAGCAGTGCGAGCAGGACAGTGAATTGGCACAGAGGACAGTTTTCTTCACTTCCTGGATTTCAAACAGCTACCAGTGTGGCAGAACAGCACAGATACGGTAATACATTTTATAGACACATCTATATAACTCTTAATGTACTTTTAATAGAATTTTTTTTCCTTATGTGGAGTTCTCCTTTAAGCCTATTGGTGATAATTAAAGCTGTACGATTTCCAAATTATTTTAAAATATTGATAGTACAGTGGTGTCTTGGATTAAGAGCATAATTTGTTCTGGGACCGTGCTTGTAATCCAAATCACTCTTAAACCAAAGCAAATTTTCCCAAAAGAAATTATTGAAATGCAGACAATATGTCCCCCGCCTCCAAAATAATGATTTTTTATTCTGAATAACATGTGAAACACACACAAGGGCTGACAGAAACTGCAGGGAGCATGAAGGAGTGAGCAGGGCAGATGTGGGCACATACATGCAGCACTCTCTGTCTGGGGAGAGAGGGGTTACAGCTATGAAGAGATTACCTCCACAGTCCTGTCCCCTGATGCAAGCCCCAGCCTGAGGTGGATCTGCTATGATTTGGAAGGTGAGGAAGACTTCCTGAGCTAGGGTACAGAGCTGTAGGCCCCGCTATGCAGACCATGCCCCTCCCCCACTCACCCTCCCACCAAGTACAGGGAGCTCTTAAACCAAAGCAATGCTCTTAAACCAAGTTACAATTTTGAAAAACTGTGAGCTCTTCTTGCAAAATGCTCTTAATCCAAGTTACTCTTAAACCAAGGTACCACTGTAGATGGAAAATCACTGAAAATTTTTAAAATATATCTAATATAAAAACTTCTTTTAAACAACATGTTGTTTTCCAATGAAGCATTTTTTTTAAGGAGTGATCCAACTAGAATACTTATTTTCTTATACCCTGTTAGGGAATTTTGAGTTAAATGGTCACTGTTCTTTCATCCTTCCTCAATTTGACCTATGTGATTCCTAACATTTTCCTGTGTATCACCTCATTTATCAAAAATGACTCCTTACTCCAGAAAAGTAGCTCCAAAGTCTGGACTACTGAGTGTCTCCCTGGCCACTAGGTGGCTTTACTATGACACTTGGGTTTGTGTTTGTTTATGTTTTTATTCTCTTGATTCTCTGACTCCCTGACTTGTTTTTGGGCATGCCTTGTTTAGCGGCTTATCCATACCTGGCTGGTTGTTTGACTAGCTAGTTTATTAGTCATTATAGAGAACGTGGTCCAGTTCTGGGCTGCCACCGGGTTAGTACAGGGCTCAGGGCCGGACTGGAACTAAAAATTCAGTCCTGGCATTGGAGAGCACAAAGGTCAGTTCACTGTCTGGTTTATGTTAAAGAGGACCTGTCACTGTCCCGCTTCTTGAGTCGGTCCGGTGACGGAGATTTCAGCGCCCGAAGCCCAGCGCGCGCGCTCCTGGGATGAGTCCGATGCCCATAGAGAATGAATGGTGAGTCAGACGCTTTATTCATTCTCTATGAGAGTCTGACTCATCCCAGGAGCGTGATCAGGTAAGTATAGAGGGCTCTAGCAGGGGGGTCGGGAGCCTGTCACCCCAGCACGGGGGGTGACAGGTTCCCTTTAAACATGTTTAATGTTTTTTTACAAGAACATTGCTGGTTCAGTAGGATACACACAGATAATACCCTGATGTGAATATGCACAGTGTAACACCGAATTTTCCCTGTGAGAGTGCTTTAGATAAATTGAACACATTGGGGGGAATTTATCAAGGGCGGTGTATAAATATGCCAATCTAATATATAGCCCTGCTCCCATGCACTCCACCAGATTCACTAAGGCCTCATTTACATGCCCATAGTTCTGTCTACAATTGCGGATGAAACATAGGACCTATATGTACAAAGCCATGATCCCTGCCTCAAAAACAGGACAGGTCCTAGTGTGGACCCACAATTGCAGCACGGATCACTATCTTCTATGCAGTGTTCCATAATTTGCGAACCATTATGGATGCACATTCTGTCTGTAATTGTGGGTCCGCAATTAGGGGCCACACAACGGACGTGTGAATGGGGCCTAAGAGGAGCATGCTTCTAATCTGAGACTGCGCCGAAATCTACACCAGATCTGAAGCTGATAAATCAGGCACCCTGCTACGCCCCCCCTGCCTTCCCAAGAGGTTAGCAGGCTGTATGCTGGGGAATATGTGCAGATTTTTTTGCACAAAAATCTGTACCTTTTACCTGACGTATGCCAGACGCAATTTTGATACATTGCTCTATTACTGCCAGTTGATCCCTAAGGGTCCCAGGGGGCCACTTTTTGATTGACTTATTGTTATGGGGTACTCCTAACACGTAGGATGGGTGCAAAGCAGATAAAGTGTAACTTAACTTTGAGACGTCATAGAGACATATAAGAGAAGTTGTTATCAGTGGGGGTCTAGCTGCTGAGACTCCATCAATTATTAGAATGGAGGAGCAGCAGTGTTTCTGCATAGCAATGTACTTGTGGAAGAGAAAAAATCCAAGTGCACTCACCCGGTCCGGTAAAAATGCTTGCTTTATTCAATTCTTACGTTCATGTTGGTACAGTACAGGGTAGAGGGGAGAGGGACGCCAACACCTTCCACCAGGGATGACAGCTGTTTCACGCCTTGTAATCGGCGTTTCTTCAGAAAAATCTAGAAAATTATCTTAGTGGTGATTAAAATAAATAATAAATTAGAGAAAAAAAAACATTACACATTAAAAACAGGCATAATTTGCAATGTCCCAAAATAGTTCTAATATAAAATTGACATAAGAAATAGGCCCTACATATGAAAAAAAGATGCAAAAATGATTTGTATAACTGAGCTAGAGGAAAGTTTTTAGTCTTCACTTCCATATGTATCAAAAGAAAGAATGAAAAAGGTTAATGAGGGCTCCCTCTTGTGGCCGTAGAAATACTTAACACTGCCATTCATTGCCCATAGAAACGCAAACAAACAATGTGAACATCCAAAGCTTCATTTAGAAGCTTCTACATAATAACAGAAATGCTGAGAGCAAAAAAGAAGCTTAAGAAAAAAACTGTTAAAAAATCCACGAGCACTGAAACTACTGAAGTACCAAAGTCTGTGATCCACTTCACACGGATTCCCCCACCAGTTCCAGGTGAAAAGGTAAGAATCATTTCTTTAGATCCTGTTTTGGGTTAAATCCTTCCAGTCCATTATACTGTAGATTGCAAGGGTAGAAAATACTTTAAAAGAACATGGGTGATCAGATGCAAGAGTTTTTGTATTGTCAATATGGGATCCAATAATCCATTGGACCCATCAGAACCTTAGGCTTCATTCACGCATCATTATATTTTGGCACGTCCGCATATTTTTTTTTGCAGATGTTACTGAGGTAACGTCCGCACAAAATGCAGATCCCGTAGATTACTATTGCTGTGTCTGTGCCACACTCGGACATGTCCTTTTTCTTTCTTTTTTTCTTTTTTGGCAAACTTGTGAATAGGCACATAGAAAAAAATGAAGCTAAATTTGTCTATTAACTATAAGGCCAAATGTTCACATGGCGCAAGACACTGGCCGTTCCGTGACCCGTTTTTTTTTTTTGCGGTGATGCTAGGGATCCCGGCCAGAGTGTATACTATGGGGGAGATTTATGAAATGGTGTAAATGTACACCTGGTGTAAACTGCCCACAGCAACCAATCACAGCTCCTTTTATATTTTACCAGAGCTGAAAGCTGAGCTGTGATTGGTTGCTGTGGGCAGTTTACACCAGGTGTATATTTACACCCTTTCATAAATCTCCCCCTATGTGCATAGGCGGATTATAATGAGGGCAATCTGGGCTACTGTCCACCACTGCTCATGGCTGGATAATATCCTCCACCGGAATGCACCACACTAATTGATGCCGTCTAGTCTCCCTTTTGATTGCTAGCCCCTGATCTTCACAGCTACCACCCGCCTCCCAAATTGAGTAGTGGGCGTGTAGGACATCCGGGTCATGTGATGCACGCATGTCGCCAAGGGTCAGTTGCGGCAGTGTCAAGGTGTGCCTACCAAGGAGGACATGCCAGGGAGAATGAAAGGGGCACCCGGTAGAGATGTTGAAGCTGCTGGTGATGACAGTGGCTGGTGGTTAGCGGCACGGTTAATTGGGGGGGGGGGGGGGTAGCAGGGGGCCCACAATTTCTAAACTGCCTGGGGCCTGTGGTACCCTTAATGCGCCCCTGCCTATGTGTATACACTCAGGCCGGGATTCAAAGTTCTGTAGTAATCACGGCCGTTGTTGCAAATCGGCAAAAACGTCCTTATTTACTACGGAACTTACGCAGTGTGAACATAGCCTTATTCATCAACATCAACTGTGTTGTTATAACAACATATACAAGAAATGGACTCCCAATAAAGACAAAAAATACAAACATCTAAAGTATGCCTAAAACCATGTGCACATACTACAATAATATGTGGGGATGCCATAAACAGTACACTTTATATATAAAGGGTTAAAAGGGTGGAAATAGTGTGAGTGCAGTTTATAGCCATGTTTGCACGCTGTAATACAACGGCCGTTGTATTATGTCTTCCTTCAGCCAAAAATGCATTATTGGCCGTAGGAACATTATTTTACACCCATAGTTATCTGCTGGCCGTAAGAATGTGAATGAAAATTAATTAACTATTGACTTTCATGTACACTACAGCCAGCAGAACGGCCGCAGAGTGTGTGAACAGTGTGTGTCTTTTTTCTAGGGCCGTTGTTTGCGAACTGCGGTCGTAGAAAATAGAGGTTTATTATTTTATACAGCCGCAGTAAATAACAGCTGTAGTAAATGCACTGTGTGCTCAACAATGGCCGTTGTGCTATTGAAATCAATAGAAATCAATTCAGAAGCCTACAGCCACTGTGTTCAGTGACCACTACGGCCGTATTTTTCCGGATTTATTGCAGCGTGTGAACGTAGCTTATATGTAGACCAAAAAATAAAAAATATACATCAAATCATCAAACATCACAAGTAAAAAGAATTATGTGGATACCAGTGTGCGGCCTGTTTCCTGACAGAACCCATGTGGACAATGTGGGCATGCGACCATTAACAACAAACTTCTCCTCAAAGACATATATAAAAATATTGGCTAGACTGGGGAGTACTGATGAGCCCATAGAAACTCCATGAGTCAAGCCTGAAGTAATTTTTAGTTAACCCATGATCCAGAAGACCCATGAAAAAATTGATCATATTATCATCAAATTAAAAGTTTTTGTTCAATTGGTCTCTGATACAGGACATTCCCTCATCCTGGGGCATATTGGTGCATACACTTTGTACATAAAGAGTCACAGCCGGCTCCAGGTTGGGCAACAGAGATTAAGTGGGCCCCTTATCCATCCACTATGCACAATCATTTGAGAAAACCACTAACATACACAAACACACACTTACTGACACACACAAGAGTACATAAAACGTTTATTCTCACATCAAGGAAATATCCTGCATCAGAGAGAAAACGTGCAGGTTTTTCACAATGTCCTGCAAGAATAAGTCGAAATAAGGACTGCAGCAGCGACCCAGTAATGGACAGGAGGCCAACCAGAACGAAGTGACAGAGTCCACCGAATATTCTTCAGAGACCTATGGGGGGTATAGGAATGGCATGACATTGCAACCTACTGAAAAACATACCCCTTTTTTTAAGAAAAAGATGGAAAAGAAGGATATAACAGAAGAGTCAGGGGATGGATTAGGACAAAAAATTATGTATTTTTTGCATGAACACATCTGTGGAGAAAGTACAGTCTTTGGTGGTAACTAACCCTTAGGGGTCACAGACAGTTTTCATTTTTGCGTTTTCATTTTTTTTTTTCTCGAATATACAGAGATGGGACTAAAGAGGAATGTGACAAAAAAGACATAAAAAAGATGTTATGTCTCACACAAATGGTCAGCCCTCAGAATATCATCAAGGGCTCATTGTGACTAAAAATATGAGACAGCACCCTCTGGGTCAGACCCTGCACCTCTAATATTGTGACTTCAGCCTGTAAGACATATTCTGTACATCTAATAATGTGACTGCAGCCTGTGGGACAGGCCTTTTCTGGCTTACATGTTTATGTATCTAATAATGTGCCTGCAGTCTGTGAGACAGACCCTGTACCTCTGGGACTGCAGCCTGTGAGACAGACCCTGCACCTCTAATTTTGTGACTGAAACCTGTGAGACAGACTTGGCACCTCTAATAATGTGACTGCAGTGTGTGAGATAGAGCCTTTTCTGGTTATACATGTTTATGGAGACCAAATGAATTAAAGGAAAATGGCTGGAGTTGGTTGGAACATAGCATTCTACAAGGCTGCTAGATGTGGTCAGGGAGTTGCCTCCACTCCTGGTTCACAACATACAGATACCTAAGAAGCTCAGCTATGTTATCTACAACTACCACTATGGGCATGAGTCATTGTTGTCATGAAAACAGACTAAGAAGTTGAGGAGCTGAGTTTGGCTGGGTTCACACTACGTTTTTCCTATCCATTTTTTTCAAAAAACGGATGAAAAAAACTGATGCATTTGTGTGCATCCGTTTTAATTCGTTTTTCTATTGACTTTCATTATAAACAAAATGGATCAAAATGCATCCCTTTTTTAACGGACACAAAAATGAGGTTGAGTAAGTTTTTGTGTTCATTAAAAAAAAAAATAATTTTAAAAAAGGAATAAAAAAAAAAGATAGGAAAAACTTAGTGTGAACTCAACCTTTTTTTGTGTGAATATCTTAAAATTAGTAGGTCTTGGAGAACTACCTTTCAAAGTGTCTGCGTTACCTATATGCTAAATTTGGCGAACATTGTTCCAGTTGTTAAAGATCAGACAACAGATAAGAATGTGTAGATAGATAGCTAGAGAAATGCATTGTTAGCATAGACTATATGTAAGTATCCAATATCCAGAATACTGAAAATGGCAGTATTCTATACATTTTATAGCTACTAGCAGCTCTTGAAGAGTGGAAGAATGGAAGCCAAGAAGCTGATCTGTCTGATCTATCAAGTCAAGCCAGTGAAAGCGAAATGCTAGAGAGAAGAGGAAAAGACTTAAAACTCGTTTTTAAATGCCTTGATTCTGAGAATAAAGGGTAAGTTAAATTCTTTAGAATAAACATAAAGAATTAATCATTAATTGCTTTTATTAAAATGTATGACAGTAAAAACATTGATTACATTTATCATCTAACTCCACTTCAGTCTGAATAGTTTTTAGGGCAGCTTTAAAAAAAAATTAAAAAGATTCCCTCTGTCATTACCCATGGAAGCCTGGGGACTGTCTTCCATATCTATGGCTCTTTTTCCAGTAATAATTGCAGCTAAATATTAATTCTTTAACTCTTAGAGGACCGGAGCCAATAAAAATTTTTGCATTTTTTTTTCACCTAGAAACCCACATGAGCCCTTATTTTTTGCGCCACTAATTGTACTTTGCAATGACTGGCTGAATTTTTTCATAAAGTACACTGCTAAAGCAGTGTGTGGTGAAATTTAAAAAAAAAAACACATTGTTTTTACGCCGTTCACCCTGGGATAAAACTGACTTGTTATATATGTTCCTCAAATCGTTACGATTACAAGGATATATAACATGTATAACTTTTATATTATGTGACGGCTTGTAAAAAATTCAAACCATTGTTAACAAATATATGTTCCTTAAAATCGCTCCATTCCCAGGCTATAGCGCTTTTATCCTTTGGTCTATGGGGCTGTGTGAGGTGTCATTTTTTGCGCCATGATCTGTACTTTCTATCAGTACCTTGATTGCGCATATGCGACTTTTTGCAATTACAATTTTTCTGGATTTGATGCGCCCAAAAATGAGCAACTTTGCACTTTGGCATTTTTTTTGCGCTTACGCCATTTACCGTGCGAGATCAGGAATGTAATAAATTAATATTTTGGGTGATTACGCATGCAGCGATACAAAACATGTTTATTTACTCATTTATTTTTATTTATAACATGGGAAAAGGGGGGTGATTAAAACTTTTATTAGGGGAGGGGGCTTTTTATTAATAACACTTTTTTTTGTTACACTTATACTAGAAGCCCCCCTGGTGTTAGAGTTATTCCCCCTGGGTTTATGGTTATTCCCCCTGTAGGATTTCTAGTATAAGTACACTGATCTCTCATTGAGATTTATGCAGTATAGTTATGCTAAAAGCAATCAAGTGCCGAGCCGGGATCAGCAATATTACGGCGCAGACCCCGGCTGGTGCCGGACACGGGGATCGCTCCCCTGCAGCAACGTGGGGGGGGGGGGGCATATCCCCACTATACCAGGGAATGGCTGCAAGAAGTATTCAAATGCAGCTGTCAACTTTGACAGCTGCATCTGAATACTCAATTAGCGGGCACGGCGATCGGACCGTGCCAGCTAATAGCCGCGGTCCCGGACTACATGCGGCACCCGGGACTGGGGCGGTTCAAAGTCCCCTAGGCAACCGAGGACGTACGCCCAGGGTCATCCAGGGGTTAAAGACAAAGTCAATATTTGTTCTGCAGTTTAACCCCAACAACAACAAAAAATCAATTAGCATTTTTTGGGGGGGTTGAAAACACAAAGGCTATGTTCTCACTTAATATTTCTGTCTGTCTCTTTTTTCAACCAAAACCAGGAGGGGGTTGAAAACAGAAATTCTTTCAAATTATAAATCTTTCCATTATAATTTTGCCCTGTCAGTTTGTTATAGTTCGTTATATCAACATAGCCTTCCACGGCACACTGTGCAGTAAAAAAAAATATATATATATTAGGGATTGTCCGAACCTGCCGAGGTTCGGGTTCGTATGAACCCGAACGCTCGGCAGCAGATTCCCGCTGTCTGCCTGCTCCGTGGAGCGGGTGGATACAGCGGGAAGAAAGCCTGGAAAACTGGGATACAGCCTATGGCTATGGCTGTATTCCAGTTTTCCAGGCGGTCCTCCCGCTGGATCCGCCCGCTGCGCAGAGCGGGCAGACAGCGGGAATCATTACCGAGGGTTCGGGTTCGTATGAACCCGAACCGAACTTGGTTCGGACCATCTCCAATATATATATATATATATATATATATATATATATATATATATATATATATGCTTGTATATAGAAAGATAAGGGCACTCACCCATCTGCAGTGATGTGTGTATATATATATATATATATATATATATATATATATATATATAGCATTTTGGCATAAATTAGACTTTTTGATTGTTTTAATTAAATTTAAAGACACAACAACAAAAAATGTAATTGTGGCATTTGGGTTTTTATTATGGGGTTTTCTTTATATTTTTTTAAATTTCAAATCTTTTTTTCTACCTCTAGGACTTTACTACACAATAACTTGATTGCTTATAAATTTCAATGTAATACATCAATGATCTACTAGTATTCCCTGCCTATACCATTTTAAAGTATACACACAGATATACTCTTATATTCTTTTTCTAGATTTCTTAATAAAAATGAAGTGCAGAGCGCTCTGCAACTGCTTGGCTTTGTATTCGACAGTGAAGGGAAAGAATATGTGAGAAAACAGCTTGATTCTAATGAGGGGTAAGTCTAGTTCATAAGAATAATATAGAGCTCAGTCATTAACAGATGACATGCTTATTTTAAGCTTGACTGTGACCTTGAACCTTTAAAATTATCAAGTAAAATGAAAATTGGCGCAGAGCTGCAACAAGGATCTATGGAAAAGAATTTGGCGGCCACAGCTAATTGGGGCACTAACAGGAGGACTACTGCAGTTGGCTGTAAGACCTCTCTTAGGCCGGCCTGTGTCTCAGGTGTCTAAGGTGTCTGTGCAGTGCCGTACAAACCTTCAATGAATTTTCTTGGTTGGTTAGCTGATCACTGGTCTTTTTACATGGGTGAATCATCAGGAAAGAACATTCCTACCAACATTCATTTGGTCAATAATTGGCCTACGTAATAGGCCCCTAAGGTTTAATTTATGAAAAAATGGCCTCTTAAGTTTTCTTCTAGATGTTGCTATAGCCAAACTGCCATAATATCTTAGGCGAGTTTCATTTCTGCATTTCTACTGTCATAATACTGAAGGGAGAGTACGGTCAGGGAAAGGATGGGGTGGACGCAGATGGTGAACCTTGAACTTGTCCCACTGTCCCTGCCTACTTGCCTCAGACAGCCCTAGGTGACTGCGGGCAAGTGGGCGACAGTCTCTAACTTACAATAACATGAAAACATAAAGCACGGACAAGATAAACTTACATATAAGGAGTAGTCAACAGGCCGGAGTCAAACCAAACAGGCAGCTAAGTACAAAATCAGAATCCAAGCCAAGGCCAGGAAAGCCAGAAAAGAAAGCAGATAAAGATATCAAACACACTAAGCAAGCTAGTAAACTAGTCTAATAGCAAGCAAGGGTTAAATGGGTAGTTCAGAAAAAAAATACATTTTTTAAATCACACGGTCCCAGCATGTGCCAGAGATTTGTAATTTACTTCTATTAGAAAATATCCAGTCTTCCCGTACTTATTAGCTGCTGCATGTCCTGCAAGAAGTGGTATATTCTTTCCAGTCTGATATAGTGCTCTCTGCTGCAACCTCTGTCCATGTCAGGAACTGTCCAGAACAGCTGCAAATGCCCAAAGAAAACCTCTCCTGCTCTCTAGACTGGAAAGAATACCACTTTCTGTAGGGCATACAGCAGCTGATAAGTACTGGAAGACTGGAGGTTTTTTATTAGAAGTAAATTACAAATTTTGGGCACTTTCTGGCACCAGTTGGGTTAAAAGAAAAAACATTTTGGTGAACAACCTCTTCAATAGACTAAGGAAAAGTTATATAGGAGGTCAGGGGTCTGGTCCAGAACGTGACTGGACCAGCCCCCTGATCTCCAACCATAGACACCTGTCACAAAAAACACTGACTGGCATGGAGAGCTGCCAGTTAACACCATTCACAGAAGGAGATTCAAATTTCCCACTTAGTGACATGAACCTGCGGTGTCCCTGGTTGTCAGGGATGCCGTCGGGCATCTGTGACATCACCTGGCAAGCGGCACTGGAGCTGTAAAAAGGGACGTGCCTCTGCAGTGAGCCGCTGCCAAAGCAAGTCCCTATGAGTCTGTGACGGTGCTTCGACGCCATGGAAGATGTCGCTGGAGCAGGTAAGTTCCTAACATCTACATTTTAAAATTCATATTATATTTGTAAAACTTGGCCTTTCTATAGTTGTACTGACTTAAAGTGACACTGTCACCCCCTTTTTGCTTTATGACTTGTCTACACAGGTGTAAAGGGGACATTTTGCAGTTTCCATACCTTATTGTATATCATACATCAAGGTGCTTGTTCCAGTAAAAAGTGATCTTTTATCATCTGCGGATTGTGCTACCTTGGTGGGCCTTCATGGGCGCAGCACCACTTAGCCCCGCCCACATCAACACCATATGCCCCGCCACTCTGTGACATCATCAGCAAATAGGCCCCCATCAGCATCCATTGGTATGGGCTGACCTAGAGGGGGTCCTTTAGACCTTTAGGCCGGCCCCTTTCCAAGGCTGCCAGAGGGGCGGTGCCTATGCACAGATTATGTCAAGGAGGGGCAGGGCCTATGGTGGTGATGTGGGCGGGGCTAAGTGGCACTGTGGCTGTGAAGCCCCACCTAGGTGGCAGAATCCACAGGTGATAAAAGATCACTTTTTACAGGAACAAGCACCATGATGTATCATATAAAATAAGGTTTTAAAACTGCAAAATGTACCCTTTACACCTGGGTAGAGAAATCATAATGCAAAAAGGGGGCGACAGTGTCACTTTAAACTTCGGTCTCAACAGAACTCTATTGTGATCTAAGTTCAGTTTAAGAGACCTGTGGGGAACTGAGACATTGCAGATGGGCAGGCCTGTATTTAGAGTTCATGCTGCCCTAGGCACCTTGCTTGCTGTGGCGCCCCCCCCCCCCCCCCCGGCACTGGCTGGTTACATGCATGGTATATACCCTGGCACTTGGGTGTCGCTCTGCTTGATGCCCGCTGTTCTCATCAAACAGACGTGATGGAGGAAGGAAGGAGGCCGGGGACGTCTTAGTTCGGGGGCCGCTTCTGTCCAGTGTGGGACTGGGGCACCTGGGGCCCACCAATATAGAACCAGTGAGACACGACATGCTGACCCCGCTCCTTTCCTGAATTCATCTGTATCTGTGACAAATCCCTACATTTATACAGCTCTCCGGCTATGCTGGGAGTTGTAGTCTCTGAGAGGACAACCCTGTAATAAATCACTGTGTGCTGAGACTCCTGGAGGCTGCAATCTGTGGGTGACAACCATCAGCCCTGAAGGTCCAGCAATACATCTGTCTACGCTGTACTACAACTCCCAGCATATCCTGAGGGCTGAAGACTGTCAGTACATGCTGGGAGTTCTAGTTCCTGTAGCTGTTGTAGTTGGGTCCTAGGTGCATCATACACTGTAAGCTTTGTGGGAGATCAGAATACAGAGATCTGTGGGGGCTCAGTGCAGGGAAGTGACCCCAGAATATCACTAATATGGTAGGGGGAGATGTTTTTGTTCTATCCCCTATTAGTGATGTTCTGGGGTCACTTCCCTGCACTGAACCCCCACAGATCTATGTATTCTTATATGCCACAAAGCATCCAGTGTATAGGACCCAACTACAACAGCTGCAGGCACTACAACTCCCAGCATATGCTGAGGGCTGCAGACTGTCGGTACATGCTGGGAGTTGTAGTGCCTGCAGCTGTTGTAGTTGGGTCCTAGGTGCATTATACACTGGATGCTGTGTGGCATATAATAATACAGAGATCTGTGGGGGCTCAGTGCAGGGAAGTGACCCCAGAATATCACTAATATGGATAGGGGGGAGATGTTTTTGTTCTATCCCCTATTAGTGATGTTCTGGGGTGACTTCCCTGCACTGAGCCCCCACTGATCTATATATTCTTATATGCCACCTAGGGCCCAACTACAACAGCTGCAGGCACTACAACTCCCAGCATGTACTGACAGTCTGCAGCCCTCAGCATATGCTGGGAGTTGTAGTGCCTGCAGCTGTTGTAGTTTGATTCTAGTTTAAAAGTTTGTGCTAGTGTACTGTAGTGTACGCGGGGCTGTGTCAGTACACTACCGCAAACCATACACTGACCCATTTAGACCCCAATGGTACACAGGCTCTGCACACTATAGAAGTGTTTACAGTGCAGTTACTAATGACTCACAGGTGACGTCTTCTCCCATTGCCGTTGCTCACTTTTTGCTTTCTTCTCCATCTGGCGCAACCATCATGAAGACTTCTCTGACCACAACTCATCTGCAGGCGGGCAGCTGGGGGTGACTGGGGAAGGGAGGCAGCTGGGGGGGACTGGGGAAGGGAGGCAGCTGGGGGGGACTGGGGAAGGGAGGCAGCTGGGGGTGACTGGGGAAGGGAGGCAGCTGGGGGTGACTGGGGAAGGGAGGCAGCTGGGGGTGACTGGGGAAGGGAGGCAGCTGGGGGTGACTGGGGAAGGGAGGCAGCTGGGGGGGCTGAGTAAGGGAGGCAGCTGGGGGTGACTGGGGAAGGGAGGCAGCTGGGGTGACTGGGGAAGGGAGGCAGCTGGGGGTGACTGGGGAAGGGAGGCAGCTGGGGGTGACTGGGGAAGGGAGGCAGCTGGGGGGGCTGAGTAAGGGAGGCAGCTGGGGGTGACTGGGGAAGGGAGGCAGCTGGGGGTGACTGGGGAAGGGAGGCAGCTGGGGGTGACTGGGGAAGGGAGGCAGCTGGGGGTGACTGGGGAAGGGAGGCAGCTGGGGGTGACTGGGGAAGGGAGGCAGCTGGGGGTGACTGGGGAAGGGAGGCAGCTGGGGGTGACTGGGGAAGGGAGGCAGCTGGGGGGGCTGAGTAAGGGAGGCAGCTGGGGGTGACTGGGGAAGGGAGGCAGCTGGGGTTGACTGGGGAAGGGAGGCAGCTGGGGTGACTGGGGAAGGGAGGCAGCTGGGGGGGGCTGAGGAAGGGAGGCAGCTGGGGGTGACTGGAGAAGGGAGGCAGCTGGGGGTGACTGGGGAAAGGAGGCAGCTGGGGGTGACTGGGGAAGGGAGGCAGCTGGGGGGGCTGAGGAAGGGAGGCAGCTGGGGGTGACTGGGGAAGGGAGGCAGCTGGGGGTGACTGGGGAAGGGAGGCAGCTGGGGGTGACTGGGGAAGGGAGGCAGCTGGGGGTGACTGGGGAAGGGAGGCAGCTGGGGGGGCTGAGGAAGGGAGGCAGCTGGGGGTGACTGGGGAAGGGAGGCAGCTGGGGGTGACTGGGGAAGGGAGGCAGCTGGGGGTGACTGGGGAAGGGAGGCAGCTGAGGGGGGCTGGGGAAGGGAGGCAGCTGGGGTGACAGGGGAAGGGAGGCAGCTGGGGGGGGCTGAGGAAGGGAGGCAGCTGGGGGGGCTGAGGAAGGAAGGCAGCTGGGGGGGACTGGGGAAGGGAGGCAGCTGGGGGGGCTGAGGAAGGGAGGCAGCTGGGGGGGCTGAGGAAGGGAGGCAGCTGGGGGTGACAGGGGAAGGGAGGCAGCTGGGGGGGGCTGAGGAAGGGAGGCAGCTGGGGGGGCTGAGGAAGGGAGGCAGCTGGGGGGGCTGAGGAAGGGAGGCAGCTGGGGGGGCTGAGGAAGGAAGGCAGCTGGGGGGGGGGACTGGGGAAGGGAGGCAGCTGGGGGAGACAGGGGGAAGAGCTGGGGTGACAGGGGGGAGCAGCTGGGGTGACGGAAAGGGGAGCAGCTGGGGGTGGCAGGGGCAGGGCGAGAATCTGGGGAGGCAGGGGGAGCATCTGAGGGTGCAGGGGGAGCCGCTGGGGTGGCAGGGAGAGGATGGGGGCAGCTGGGGTGGCAGGGGAGAAGCTGGGGGGACAAGGGGAGAAGAGGGAGCAACTGGGAAGCAGAGGAGCAGCTGGGGCACAGGCAGGGGGAGCAGATGGGGGCAGGGGGAGCAGATGGGGGGCACAGGCAAAGGGGGCAGATGAGGGCAGGGGGGGCAGATGGGGGGCACAGGCAAAGGGGGCAGATGAGGGCAGGGGGAGCAGATGGGAGGCACAGGCAAAGGGGGCAGATGGGGGCAGGGGGAGCAGATGGGGGGCACAGGCAGGGGGAGCAGATGGGGGCAGGGGGAGCAGATGGGGGGCACAGGCAGGGGGAGCAGATGGGGGCAGGGGGAGCAGATGGGGGCAGGGGGGCACAGGCAGGGGGAGCAGATGGGGGCAGGGGGAGCAGATGGGGTGGCAGGGAGAGGATGGGGCAGCTGGGGTGGCAGGGGAGAAGCTGGGGGGACAAGGGGAGAAGAGGGAGCAACTGGGAAGCAGAGGAGCAGCTGGGGCACAGGCAGGGGGAGCAGATGGGGGCTGGGGGAGCAGATGGGGGGCACAGGCAAAGGGGGCAGATGAGGGCAGGGGGGGAAGATGGGGGGCACAGGCAAAGGGGGCAGATGAGGGCGGGGGAGCAGATGGGGGGCACAGGCAGGGGGAGCAGATTGGGGCAGGGGGAGCAGATGGGGGGCACAGGCAGGGGGAGCAGATGGGGGCACAGGCAGGGGGAGCAGATGGGGGCAGGGGGAGCAGATGGGGGGCACAGGCAGGGGGAGCAGATGGGGGCACAAGCAGGGGGAGCAGATGGGGGCACAGGCAGGGGGAGGAGCTGTGGGGGGGAAGAGGGAACAGCCGGGGGCAGAGGCAGACCGGTCAGGTCCCCCCAAAGCAGCTTCGTGGCGTCCGGGGTGAGCTCCTTCCGGCACACGCTGCTTCTATCTCAGGCCGGCAGCTCACCCCTGCAGCCCCGCAGTGCCCGAACTTCTTCCTGCTGCAGCGCTCGTGACATCATCGCGCCGAGCAGGAAGAAGTTCGGGCACTGCGGGGCTGCACGGGTGAGCTGCCGGCCTGAGATAGAAGCAGCGTGTGCCGGAAGGAGCTCACCCGGATGCCCCGGGGCTGCACAACGGTGGCGGCAGCGGCGGTTTCGCACGCCCCCCCCCCCCCCCCCGCCCGGACAAGGCACCAGCGGTCCGGTACGTAGGGCGGCGGGGGTTAAAAATATTTTTTTTATAAAAAAAAATATATTTTGATCCCTGTAAGTGCCGCCCCCTGCAGGGCGCCGCCCTAGGCACCGGACCACGGGTGCCTAGTGGCAAATACGGCCCTGCAGATGGGCAGTTTTGAAGTCATTTAGGGTATATTCACACGGGCGGGCTCGCAGCGAGATTCTCGCTGCGAGCCCGACAGGTCCTGTCAGTTCCCATAAACTACATACTTGCTGCGGTCTAAACGACCGCAGCGAGTATGTAATTATACCGCCCTTAACCCCTTCTGCCCCCGCTGTAAGCAGCATACATTACCTGTCCTCGCTGCACGGGTCCGGCGTCCTGCTCTCCCGTCCGGCCAATTAGTGTGTTGCCCAGCCGCAGCCACTGATTGGCCGGGCGGGAGAGCAGGACGCCGGACCCGTGCAGCAAGGACAGGTAATGTATGCTGCTTACAGCGGGGGAGCTGGCGGGAGTAGAAGGGGTTAAGTGCGGTATAATTACATACTCGCTGCGGTCGTTTAGACCGCAGCAAGTATGTAGTTTATGGGAACTGACAGGACCTGCCGGGCTCGCAGCGAGAATCTCGCTGCGAGCCCGCCCGTGTGAATATACCCTTAAAGTTTTTAAGACATATCATAGGTATTGTCAACTTCTACCATTTGGTCCCAATTATCCAAACCCATAAATACCACACTACACATGAATGAAACTGTAGCTTTCAGAAGACTCCCTCCAGCTAGAAGGCACCTGTATCTACAACTGTGTAATACCTCTTATACTAGCCTACTGTACATATCTGAATGCCTATGCCATAGCATTTACATGCAATAAAAGAATGCCAGGTGTCCTATCTAACCACAGCCTGTAATGTTCCCCAAAATAAAAATTAGTTACCTATCATTCAAACTAAACATAGCGCATGCAGAGCAAGTTATGTCATTACCTAACAACTGTGCTGGGTTTCTGTACCCTAATAAACCCACAACCTGAGAATCACCCTACCCCCTTCTCCTTACTGGGTCTGTGCAGGATGCAGCAATCCCTGGCATTGCATCTTCTTTTTCTATAATTTGCGCTAGCACAGCCTAAATAGCCTCACTGGATATATTTTACCAGACCTGGTGGGATATAGATTGTTCTCCAAGGTCTGATGCTGCAAAATCGCTCCAGCATCACCTCTACCAGCCCATTGTATCATCTGCATGACCTCTAGCCTGTCACCTTTCCTCCAAACGCTATCGTGACAGCCTCTCCCATCACAGCCTCTCACTATTCCACCTCAGAATTTGGTCTTCAATTGAACATTCTAAGCGCCAGTTCACACTGAGTAAAACTGGCAATATTCTCGGAGTCCCGCCAGCCTCCGTGTCATACAGGCTGTCTATCGGAGGGCTCGCGCCTCCTCTCTCCGCTCGGAAGAATTGACATGTTTTCCGCCAGTTTTACTCCGTCTGAACTGGCTCTAAATAAGGAATTATAGCACAGGCTTCCCACAACCCACCGAGGTAAGCAGCTAAACTGTTGGTATCAGGCTCAACATCCTCATGTAAATGACTGTGCTACTAACACTGCTGTTTAAAGGGGTTATCCAGTGTTAGAAAAAAATGGCCACTTTCTTTCAGAGACAGCAGGACTCGTCTTGTCTTGTGTTTGGGTGCAGGTTTTGCAACTCAGTTCCATTGATGTGAATGGAGCTTAATTGCAAACCACACCTGAACTGGAGACAAGAGTGGTGTTGTTTCTAGAAGAAAGTGGCCATGTTTTTTTAACGCTGCATAACCCCTTTAAATGAGAAAATAGCCCTTCCCCCATGCAATCATAGAAAGATTATTGGAGATTGAGTAGGGTTGTCCACAACCATAAGGGATTAGATGCAGTCAGGTCCAGCATTGTTTATTTCATGTTTATTTACATGGGAACACAAACTTTAACATGCCCTGACCACAGTTTCCTTCTTATTCTTGCAAATCCAAACATGTTGTTATAGTTTACAATATCACCATGTTGCACACGTTTTAATTTGACCCTGGTGGACAAGAAGGAGTTAATCACTATGAGCAGTGCTGATGTGGGTCTGTTAATATCCAGCAACTCCTACAGAAACCTGGCAATCACATGATCACCAGGATGGGAAGCAGGAAGCCTTATGGCTTTTTACAAAGACGTTGAAGAACATCCTTACAGAGACACTTGCAGACTAACCGATGTTGAAATCATTTGGTAATTCACAGGGGTGGTCTTGGCATTTCTGGGGCCCAAAGCGAAGTTATGTCTGGGCCCCCCCTCGACATGCACTCCACAACAATAGACCGCTGTATGCTGCCCCCAGTAGTATATACCCCTTGTGCGCAGCCGCCAGTAGTATATACCCCTTGTGTGCTTCCCCTCAGTAGTATATACTCCTTGTGTGCTTCCCCCAGTAGTGTATAGGCGCCTGTGTGTTCCCCTAGTCACTGTATATATAGCCCCCCCGTGTGCTCCCCCAAAAGTATATAGACCCCCTGTGTGCTGTCCCAGTTGTATATAAACTCCCCGTGTGCTGCCCCCAGTCATATATACCCTGTGTGCTGCCCCCAGTTGCATATACCCCCTGTGTGCTCCCCCACTAGTATATAGCCCCCGTGTGTGCTCCCCCACTTGGATATAGACCCCTGTGTGCTCCTCCAGTAGTATATAAACTCCCTGTGTGGTTCCCCCAGTAGTATATAGACCCCCTGTGTGCTCCACCAGTATTATATATACCTGTGTGCTCCCCCAGTAGTATATAGACCACTATGTGCTCCTCCAGCAGTATATAGACCCCTTGTGTGCTGCCCCCAGTTATATATAGACCCCGTGTGCTCCCCCAGTTATATATAGACCCCCTGTGTGCTCCCCGTTATATATAGACCCCCTGTGTGCTGCCCCCAGTAGTATATAGACCCCCTGTGTGCCCCACCAGTAGTGTATAGACCTCTGTGTGCCCCACCAGTAGTATATAGACCTCTGTGTGCTCCTCCAGTAGTATATAGACCCCCTGTGTGCTGCCTCAGTAGTATATAGACCCCTGTGTGCCCCCCAGTTATATATAGACCCCCTATGTGCTGCATCAGCAGTATATAGACCCCCTGTGTGCCCCACCAGCAGTATATAGACTCCTGTGTGTTCCCCCAGTAGTATATAGACTCCTGTGTGTTCCCCCAGTAGTATATAGACCCCCTGTGTGCCCCACCAGTAGTATATAGACCCCTGTGTGCTACCCCAGTAGTATATAGACCCCCTGTGTGCTACCCCAGTAGTATATAGCCTCCCTGTGTGCTACCCCAGTAGTATATAGCCCCCCTGTGTGCTCCCCCAGTAGTATATAGCCCCCCTGTGTGCTCCCCCACTTGGATATAGACCTCCTGTGTGCTCCCCCAGTTTTATATAGACCCCATTCTGCTGCCCCAAGTGGTATATAGACACCCTGTGTGCTGACCCAAGTAGTATATAGACCCCTCTGTGAAGCCCCAGTAGTCTATAGCCCCCCTGTGTGCTCCCCCAGTTATATATAGACCCCCTGTGTCTTCCCCGTTATATAGCCCCACTGTGTGCTCCCCCTATTTATATAGACCCCCACTGTGCACTCCCCCAGTTACACAGGCCCCTGTGTATTCCCCCTTCCATATAGTATATAACACAATAAAACAAACACTTATACTCACCTGGGTCCGGGTGTCTCCTCTTCTCTTCACTATTGTGGCCGCAAGGGTTTTCCCTGCGGTCACAAGAGGCCGCACTCCCCTTCTCCTGGCGCCGATGCTCCAGTGACACCACAAGGACAGAGCGGCCACTTGTGACCGCAGGTAAAACACTTCCTGCGGCCACAAGAGTGACTGACAGAAAGGGAGACAATGGCTCCTGCCCTGTCAGTGCTGCTGCTGCATGTAACTGTGAGCGCTCATTACGAGTGCCCATCGTTACAGTTCAGATCACAGCAGTGAGCGGGGCAGCAGCCCTGTCTAGCGGTCTTGAGCACAAGACAAGAGCGGGGCGTGGGGGCCCCCCTGGATGTTGGGGGCCCCAAGCGATTGCTTGGGGTGCTTGGTGCCAAAGACCGCTACTGGTAATTCACAAATGGTTACCAGGCACAGAGTTGTACTTTTGATATTCCCTGTGTTTAGTATCAGGGTATGTCCACACTACGGAATCCCGGCGGATCACCCGACACGGATTCCGCAGCTCGACCCTTCTCGCAGCCACGCGCATCTATGCTAGTCCCATAGGCTTCATTCTATGGTTTGTTGGATTCCGCCGTCCGCTCAAAGAATGAGTGGGTTCAATCTTCAAAGGGATCGCGAAATCTGCCAAACCACAGAATAGTCTATGGCACAGGCGGAGAGTGAAGTGTGAGAGCCCAAGTCCCCCGTGTGTTTTCCTCTGTGTACATGCAGTGTCCCAGAACATGCAGACTACTACTCCTATTATGGCCATTTCTCTTGCTGTGTCAATGCCTGTTCTGGTAAGTGTTTGCACTGCAACTGCTGCTGGTTTTCCCCTAGTATTCTCTGGTAATGTGCATTCTCATGTGTATTCTCATGTATTCCTGTGTATTATTGCATTGTACAGTGGTATGCAAGGCTGTTGATCACGTGACCTGTAACCATGGTTCCTCCAATGGCCGACTAGCTCTGGCCAGGAGCAACCATGTGACCTCCCACTTCTTCCTAACAAGTGAGTCTTCCCCCTGCTTCCAAGCAAGGAGGATGTGTATCGTCCCTCTCCTGCCTCAGAGGAGTTGGGCTTCTTCTCTGCAGCTTCCACTTCACCACTAGAAGTGTGGATCAGGTGCTCTGCTATATTCAAGTCTTCGGCTGTATCTGCCTGCTCAAGTGTCCGGAGTCTTCTCTCTCATCTGGGTGTCATTCCGTTATCTCTCCTCATCGCTACAAGGATTCACAGCAAGTATTACTCTCAAGCTAATCCACCCAGCAACGCTATTTCTCTCATACTACTACTCCCATCATCCGGCACGTATTCTCACAGCCTATGCAGCACCACTCCTGCCTTATTTGTCAAAGCCTGCTATATACCCGGTTGCATCCGGAGAGACTGTTGCTACTAGTTACCTCATCTATAATAAAACCGCTGTTACTGAACCCTGGCATTGGTGTCCACTAACTGGTGCCCTGACTAGGTGCAGCGAAGAATCGCATGCCCATCATCACCCGCAGATTCCACAGACCGGCCCTACAGCTGTGCCGCCCTCAGGCCTATACCGTGACAAGTATAACCCCTGCAGCTGCCCCGGTCATTGCTCGCTCATAACACCAGCACTGCGGAAGTGGCCCCAAGGGGCCAGGGCATCGCATACACATACCCTCCCATTCACTTGATTGGGATTAAGCTGCTGCAAGCTTAGCAGACTTTACAGTTATAAGCAGTTATCCACAATGATGTATTCATAGTCCACCCTTAGGATAAGCCATGAATCGCAAGTATAAGCCAGAAAGCATGTTAGAGTGCAGGAGACTGATTTATATTTTTTTGAGAAAAGCTCCCTTCTGCTCTATGGGAAGTTTCTGTCCTCCCTGAGTTCGCCTTAGGACACCTGCTTTACGGTTTGACAGTTGTACCGCCCCAGTCAAACTCCCCACCTGCCAAGTCAGATATTTCCCTGTGTAATAAAGCCAGCCATCAGCCGACAAGCAAGCGAATGCTCACTCGTCGGTTGGTCGTGGTCTTTCAGATCAAAAATCTTCTGTTGGCCGCACATCTCTCCATTTTATAGGTGATGCATGCCTGGTAACTGATTTAAGCAAAGGTCTGCATGGATTATCGATCTGTGTAATAGGCTCGGTAAGCGAGCACCAGATCAACACTCGCTTACAGTGATGGTTGGGCCATCTAATAAGGCCTTAAAGGGGTTATCCAACGCTACAAAAACATGGCCACTTTCTTCCAGAGACAGACCTTGTCTCCAGCTTGGGTGGGGTTTTGCTGCTCAGTTCCATTGAAGTGAATGGAGCTTAATTGCAAACTGCACCCGAACTGGAGACAAGCGTTGTGTTGTCTCTGAAAGAAAGTGGCCATGTTTTTGTAGCACTGGACAACCCCTTTAATAGTACAAGAAGAGAGTGCTGTCAATCAATGATTAGGACCACCCACATGACTACTTAGCCCAGAATGAGCAGACTGTTGAATAAATGACAAGCTATCTTGTAACTTTTTGCACAAAACTATTTACCAACCTACTCGGGTTATCTTCATGACCAGACAGTGAAAACACTGGTCACAATTTGCAACCAACATTTTATGAAACAGGATATGACTTTTATTGCAATTGTTTTATATTACTTCATAACTATGATATTCAAAATGGTTCATCATAAACGTTCCGGAGAGAGAGAGGAGAGAACACAGAAACTGCAATGCCAAACACCTAGCCTCCTATATGAATAGTCATCAGTTATTTGATAGGAAAATATATACAAGAATAGTAAAACCAGTAAAGATAACTAGAAAAGGGAAATGATTGTATGAATGGCCATTGTTCTCATGTTGAGTTGCATGAGATGGATACTAATAGGGAATTAAAGACCAAGATCAAGTTCAACCTTCAGAAACCCTACTTTGTTGATCCAGAGAAAGGCAAAAACCTTTATGAGATGTCAAATGCTTCCCGACTCCAATGGCATTCAAAATAATCCCTGGATACACATCCTATTACATGAAATTTAGTGCTCATAATGTTTTATACTATAGTTTGTAAGAAAAGCATCCAGGCTTCCTATATTTAAAGAATCAGCCATGAAGAAATCATATAGCAGAGAGTTCCATAGTCTCGCTGCTCTTACAGTAAAGAATCCACGTTTGTGCTGGTGGTGAAATCTTCTTTCCTGAAGACGTAAAGGATGCCCTCTTGTCATGGTTACAGGCCTAGGTGTAAAAAGATCACTACAAAGATCTCTGTACTCTCCATTCATATTTGTACATTGGAATCAGACGTCTTTTTTCTAAACTAAATAGGCCTAAACTTGATAACCTATCTTGGCACTGTAGCCCACCCATTCCCTTAGTGACCTTGGTCACCCACCTCTGCACCCCCTCCAGTTAAGCCTTGTCCTTCTTATATACTGGTGCCCAAAACTGTACACAGTATTCTACATACAGTATAAGACGACTGCCGAGTAAACAAAGCACTTTGCTTCGTTTGTAATGTAAATTCGTTCATCTCTACTGTCCACCAATACCCTCAGGTCCTTTTTGGAAGCAGTTTTATCCAGTGTTTTATTATTTAGTACACAACTGTACTTACTTAATTTCCCCAGTTTAGTGTCATCTGCAAAAATGGAGATTCTACTCTCTTCAACATCATTAATAAATATATTAAAAAGAATTGGACCGAATACTGAGCCCTGTGGTACCCCACTAGTAACTGTCATACAATCTGACCATGTTCCATCAATGACCACCCTGTGTTTCCTATCATTCAGCCAGTTACTTACCCATTTACATATTTTATGTACAAACCTTTTATTTGGCACAGTATCAAATGCCTTTGAAAAGTCCAGATACACAACGTTCACAGCCTCCCCCAGGTCAAGTCTATAACGGACCTCTTCATAGAAGCCGATCAGATTAGTCTGACAGAACCGATCCCTCATGAACTTATGCTGGTGCTGCCTTATAAGATTATTTTCATTAAAATACTTATTTTCATTACGATACTTCAGCTCACTACTATATGGGAGTACATAAGGATCTCACTATTAAATAGGGGACAGAGGGGGCCTAAATACTATATCAGGGCACAGAAAGAAAGTAACTACTACATGGTGGCACATTTGTACGGTCAGCACTGGCTTTTATTCAGTAACAGTATGGTGATAATGGCAGAGGTCATGGTGTGGCAGACATATTTGGCCCTTTTATGATATTTTGCAATTACAGCAGGTACCCAGAAACTAAATACATTCAGTGTCATTCAGAGCCCAATGTCTCTTAATTTAGTGTAA
Source organism: Dendropsophus ebraccatus (assembly GCF_027789765.1). Lineage (NCBI taxonomy): Eukaryota > Metazoa > Chordata > Amphibia > Anura > Hylidae > Dendropsophus > Dendropsophus ebraccatus. Next base: position 57,810,578 of record NC_091461.1, read on the forward strand.
ATATCTAATAATGTGAACTACCCTCATTATCACTGATAAATCCAGCATATAAATCCGTAACATTGTTCCCTGCTTCCTATAACTTCTATCTACTTGTATTTCCAGCGCCATATTATATATTGCAAACCTTTGTGCACTGAACCTTCTCTGTAATTTGGGTTTTGTGGGGGGCATTTATTATATACCACTTTTCAAGAAGTGTCACTTATTTTATGTTTTGAGCAGAGCATGCAGAACATGGAATATAATGACTATTGTAACTATTATATTTAACATTGGCAGTTCTATGCAATAATACCCATGCATTAATTTCCACAAATAGAAGCAATAGAACATTGCAATGTGTAAACAGGAAAAGTTCCTTTATTTTCTTATTTTGTGAAGTGAGCTTTGTGCACACTAGATGGCACTATGGTGCCAGGTTACTTTCAAGCTGCAAACACTGAGCAGAAGCACAGGATGTCATGGGATGTAATACAGGTAAAAAGATATGCTTAGCTAAGTGCATACCAGCCTGGGTATACCCTCTTATTTCAAATGAGAGAGTTCTTCTAAATTGGACAAGTTTGCTACAATCTGGGGCACAAATTAGCCCTATACATTGAGGCTTACCTGCATCCTGGCAACCTGTTCCATGTGTAAACCTGTCAGTAAGTGACAGGTCACTTTAGTTTCCATTTGCAATTATGCATTGAAATAATCTGCACAATACGAGTTAGGGCACAGATTCCTATTGCAAATAATAGGACAATGTTATTAAGAGGATTTCCTAGAATATGGTCACTGAATACAGTTATATGTGTATGTGTATTATGGCCATGTTCACACATGTTGGAGTCTCATTGCAGTACTGCAGCGTATTTACAAAAATGATGCAGTAACACAATTAAATGATGCTAAACGGTACAGAGGATGAGAGCCGGCACTGCCAATCCCACCTGCACAAAAACAAAGCATAAACAGTATATCCCATATATGATAATATTGGATAAACTCCTTATTGTGGGGCTCACTTTGAAAGATAAAAGATGATCATAATATGTGCATGGGGATGAAAAGAAAAAATAAATAAATTTAAATTTAAAAAGTTCTTTACTTTATTCCAATATCTGTGTTAAAGGCAGAGAATACAGCGTGCTGTGTGGTGTTACAGGTAGAGAATACAGCGTGCTGTGTGGTGTTACAGGTAGAGAATACAGCGTGCTGTGTGGTTTTACAGGTAGAGAATACAGCGTGCTGTGTGGTGTTACAGGTAGAGAATACAGCGTGCTGTGTGGTGTTACAGGTAGAGAATACAGCGTGCTGTGTGGTGTTACAGGTAGAGAATACAGCGTGCTGTGTGGTGTTACAGGTAGAGAATACAGCGTGCTGTGTGGTGTTACAGGTAGAGAATACAGCGTGCTGTGTGGTGTTACAGACAGAGAATACAGCGTGCTGTGTGGTCTTACAGGTAGAGAATACAGCGTGCTGTGTGGTGTTACAGGTAGAGAATACAGCGTGCTGTGTGGTGTTACAGGTAGAGAATACAGCGTGCTGTGTGGTGTTACAGGTAGAGAATACAGCGTGCTGTGTGGTGTTACAGGTAGAGAATACAGCGCGCTGTGTGGTGTTACAGGTAGAGAATACAGAGCACTGTGTTCTGTTACAGGTAGAGAATACAGTGTGCTGTGTGGTGTTACAGGCAGAGAATACAATGTGCTATGTGGTTTACAGGTAGAAAATACAGTGCTATGTGGTGTTACAGGTAGAAAATACAGTGTGCTGTGTGGTGTTACAGCTAGAGAATAGTGTGCTGTGTGGTGTTACAGCTAGAGAATACAGTGTGCTGTGTGGTGTTACAGCTAGAGAATACAGTGTACTGTGTGGTGTTACAGCTAGAGAATACAGTGTGCTGTGTGTTGTTCAGGTGGAGTATACAGCGTGCTGTGTGGTGTTACAGGTAGAGAATATAGCGTGCTGTGTGGGGTTACAGGTAGAGAATACAGCTACAGTGTGGTGTTACAGGTAGTAACTGTGTGCGGTGTGGGTTCGACCACAATGAAATGATAACTGCAAGTACTGCAAATAATTTAGTATCACAATGAAACTGCAATGGTGAACACAGCCTAGATGTTCTGCAACAGCTTTGGGCTTGAACTGATCAGGGTTTAGGACTGTGATGAACAGCTGAGGGAAAGCATTGCATTCTGGAACCTGTAGTACTGTGTAGAACTGCTCAACCAGGAAGTGCAGAAATACAAAACAGAACAACCCCCCCCCCCCCTCCCCCCCCCCCCAAAAAAATTGATTTTTGGTACTTTCAAAACTAGATAGATAGGTAAATAATGCTATATGCTTCTGCAGAAGTTTCTTTTTTTCGCCCTCTACCTGAACATCCCCTTTAATGTTAAAGGGGTTATCCAGCGCTACAAAAACATGGCCACTTTTCCCCCTACTGTTGTCTCCAGTTCAGGTGCGGTTTGCAATTAAGCTCCATTTACTTCAATGGAACTGAGTTTCAAAACTCCACCCAAACTGGAGACAACAGTAGGGGGAAAGTGGCCATGTTTTTGTAGCGCTGGATAACCCCTTGAATCCAAACTGATGAATCTGGGTGGAATAAGAAATGCGTCAATAAGTTACATGTCCCCTTTTTTAAAAAAAATATATTTTCAAATCTGCATCTGAGAAATCCTCACTAAAAAGATTACAGAAGAATTAGCTAAAATAGGGGCCGTTGTTTTGGACCAGATTTCAAACAGATTTAGGCACAGAATACTCAGGAATTCCATACCGAAATCAGTGTAAAATTCTGTCATGTGAACAAGGCCTAACAATGATCATTGAAGCTGGCACTGAACAAGTGATATTCGTTGACCCATCACAGACCTGTGTGTAATCCCAGTCTTGATTGCCTAAGTGCATGCTTCTTTTATGATAATTATGTTTTGTTTTGTCCTATCTTTCTCAATCTAACCCACTTTAGGAATCTTAACTTCAAGGCATTCCAGAAACTTGTTACGGATTGGCACGGTGTAACACGAGATTTCTATGCAGAACTCAAAAGAGGATTTTCAGTTCTTGACTTTGGTGAGAAACTAAAACAACATAGTTGAAATATTTAAATAATAACACATTGACAGATTTACTAAGTATTGAGGAATGTAATGTTTTACTATGTACTGTACATAGTGCCCAACCACAGATGGTTATCAAGGAGCAGAAGCTAACACATTGGCCAACATCTTAAAAGTTGGTCAACCAAAAGGCATTATTGCATCACATCCTTACAGCAAATAAGGTGGATATCTCCAACAAGGGCCATGAATAAAACTTCTTGTATGCATTAAAATTACATACTAGATATCAAAAATAACTACATATCCTGGGAAGCACCTCCTAAACCAGTGAAGGCCAACCTTTTGAGCTTGGTGTGTAAAATTCAACAAGATAAACGAGCATACACAGGGTGTGTGTAACTTCGAGAAATTTTGTTTTTTACACAATATCTATAGTTTGCTGCGCCAGGCGAAAATGAGGTCCAAGATCCCCGACCTAACCAGAAGTCCCAGATTGGGCATTTCATCCTTGGTTCCTGCACGCCCAGGTGCAGTAACTGAGGATAACACATTTTCTGTGTAGTGTAGTAGACATTCTGTGCCATGCTGCTCCAATAAAGGTCTATGGAGCAACCAAAGAGAAGTCCAGTACTTCTATCTTCATCAGTCCCAGAGTTGAATGGTGTGCCAGTGAACACAAGCTTTGCTACATTTAAAATGGGGAACCCTTCAGCAGTCAGGAATTTATCCCCTATCATGTGGCTAGGTAATAATTTTGGTTCATGGCCCAATAAATATTCTCTTAGATGTAGAAACTGCTAATTTACGTATTATAAAAATGATGAAACATTTACATTTAACTGCAGTTTGGTCCCATTCAAATTCTTGGGTATTTTAATTTACAATGGGGAAAATAAATATTTGATACACTGCCAGTTTTGCAAGTTTGTCCAAATACAAAGAATGGAGAGGTCTGAAATTTTTATTGTATGTACACCACATGTGAGAGACAGAATCTATAAAATAAAAATTCCAGAAACTCACCTTGTACGATCTTTTAATAAATATTTTGCATTTTATCGCATGAAATAAGTATTTGATAATAGAAAACCAGAACTTAATGTTTGGTACAGAAACTTTTGTTTGCAGTTACAGAGGTAAGATATTTCCTGTAGTTCAGGTTTCAGGGTTGTAGGCAACGTTGAGTTTCATTTCCCAGAATCATCTATAAAATCTAGTATATTTACGCCCTGTTGTCATTAAGGGCGTTCAAAACGGGGCCGCGCGGCGACCCCGCTCTGAACCGCCGTGATCCCAGGTGCCGCGAGTAGCCCGGGACCACGGCTATTAGCGGGCACGGTCTGATCGCCGTGCCCGCTAATAAGGTAATCGGAGGCAGCTGTCAAAGTTGACAGCTGCCTCCGATTACCGGAGGCATCCGTTCCCTGGTGTCTGGTGAGGAAGATCGCTCCTCCGGGACGTTGTCCCGGAGGAGCGATCTCCGTGTGTTGTGCCGGCCGGGATCCGCTCCAAGATGGCGCCGACCCCGACTCGGCACATGTTTGTTTTCAGCTGCAGCAGCTGAAAGCAAACGAGTGCCGATCTCATTGATCTTTGCTGTATAAGTATACAGCAAAGATCTCAATGAGAAATCAAAGTGTATATACTAGAAGTCCCCCAGGGGGCTTCTAGTATATGTGTAAAAAAAATAAATAAAGTGTTGTTATCAATAAAAAGCCCCCTCCCCAATAAAAGTCTGAATCACCCCCCTTTTCCCAGGTTATAAATAAAAATAAATAAATAAATAATTAAACATGTTTGCTATCGCCGCGTGCGTAATCGCCTGAACTATTAATTAATCACATTCCTGATCTCACACGGTAAACGGGGTCAGCGCCAAAAAATCCCAAAGTGCAAAATTGCGCATTTTTGGTCGCATCAAATCCAGAAAAAAATTAATAAAAAGCGATCAAAAAGTCGTATATGCGCAAAAAATGACACCTCACACAGCCCCATAGACCAAAGGATAAAAGCGCTATAAGCCTGGGAATGGAGCGATTTGTTAACAATGGTTTGAATTTTTTGAATTTGAAAGTTATACATGTTATATATCAATTTAATCATAACAACTTGAGGAACATATATAACAAGTCAGTTTTACCCCAGGGCGAATGGCGTAAAAACAAATACCTCCCAAATAAACAAAATGCGTTTTTTTTTTCAGTTTCACCACACATTTATTTTTTTTCTGGTTTCGCAGTGTACTTTATAAAAAAAAAATCAGCCTGTCATTGCAAAGTACAATTAGTGACGCAAAAAATAAGGGCTCATGTGGGTTTCCTAGGTGGAAAAATGTAAGTGCTATGGCCTTTTAAGCACAAGGAGGAAAAAACGAAAATGCAAAAATCTAAGTTGTCTCTGTCCTTAAGGGGTTAAAAGTAAAAAATGTATTAAAAGAAGTGTTCTACACATATGAAATTGGCACTTCACAACAGATCTAGGGTGTTGACCCTCTGATAGACTGGTATACTTAAGGATAGATTAGCCCAAATGCATAAAGATGAAACCAGACTTCTGAAAAATTTGCAATAAACAAGTATCTCTGTCTCAATCCAAGTCCCAGATATGTCCCTGGGATCATCAGGAGACCTTCACAAAACACAATGGTTACTGTTTAGAGATTATATAGAATAGTTGTGTTTAAATAAATAGAAAAATCAGATGAATATAGAAAAGGGTAGGAGACAAGTGGGGATATATAGTGTGTGTACTCTGTGTGTGCGTCGGGTGTTCACCCTGGCCCGGCCTCCGATAAGCACTTGGAGCGACAGGTCAGGATAACCCCAAGACACAGACAAACCACACAGTCAGGAGTACACTTTTATGGCTGCAGTATTACACGTCAGAAACTGTATGTATGACCAATAGAGATAGCAATGACCCTCAGAGCCAGTCCTTTGGGGTTCAGGTTAGATACCAGTATCCTATGATGTCACAAGCCACATGCAAATATGATAACATGCATAACCTCTACGATAATCTATGGCAACCATGCATATACTAGCTATGTCTGCCGAGTACTAGAGGAACATCCAATCCTGGAAGATGAAAAAAAGTCTCATACAGCAGGTACAATCACAAAAACTGGCAAGTGCATGAAGCATATATACTGACAGTGTTTGTAAAGACAGCCATCATGATAAAAAGTCACAGTGCAGATATGGTGCACTCATCCCCACAGGGATTACTCACTACCCCCCAGCGTGCCCAGGATGGCGATTCTGGTGCTTAACATTGAGTTTCAGCTCCCCCAAAGATATTCAATTGGGTCCAGGTCTGGAGACCGGCTAGGCCAATCCAAGACCTTAAAATGCTTCTTACAGAGCCACTCCCTAGTTGCCATGGCTGTGTGTTTCGGGTCATTGTAGTGTTGAAAGACCCAGCCACGACCAATCTCCAATGCTCTTACTGAAAGAAGGAGGTTGATGGCCAAAATCTCACAATACATGGTCCCATCCATCTTCCCTTTAATATGGTGGCTTGTCCTGTCCCATCTGAAGAAATGCACCCCCAAAGTATGATGTTTCCACCCCAATGATTCACACTTGGGATTGTGTTCCTGGGTTGTACTCATCATTCTTCTTCCTCCAAACATGGCAAATGGAGTTTATACCAGTTGTATTTTGGTCCCATCTGACCATACTACCTTCTCCTATAACTCCTCTGGATCATCTAGATGGTCATTGGTGAACTTCAAACAGGTCTGGGTATGCGCTGGTGTGAGCAAGGGGGCCTTGTGTGCCCTTCAGGATTTTAATACATGATGGCATAGTGTGTTACTAATGGTAATCTTTGAGATTGTGGTCCCCCTGTTAAGTTGACCAGGTCTCCCTATGAAATTCTGTTGTAATTCCTGACCTTTTTCAAAATCATCCTTACGCCATGAGGTAAGATCTTGTATGGTGCCCCAGACCGAGGAAAATTGACAGTCATCTTGTGTTTCTTCCATCTTCTAATAATTGTGCCACCAGTTGTTGCCTTCTAACCAAGCAGCTTGCTTATTGCTCTGTAGCCCATCCCAGCCTTATGCTGGTCTACAATTTTTTCCCTGGTGTCCTTACACACAAACTAACAGGTTTGTGAGATCCAGAACTCTTGTTGGTTGGTAGGTGATCAAATACCTATTTCATGCAATAAAAATACAATATGATTTTCTAAAAAAATGTTTATAGATTCTGTCTCTGACACTTTAGGTAAACTACGATAGAAATTACAGACCTCAATTCTTTTTGGGTGGGAAAACCTGCATTGTAGGTGGATGAACTGCAAAAACTTAATCTGTGAATCCATAAAGATACAGTATGGACATAAGCAGTCCTTAAGATAGCTTTGGGACCATATTGAAGTGGAAAGTAGATTTGAAGGCTTCTGCCTTTACTGTGATAAAATAAATAACAAATTAAACATATGCATTATGAAAAAATATTTAATACATTATATAATAAAAATTCTAATTCTGTTGGCAGATAAAGATGGCAAAATTACAGCTGCAGATCTACAGGCTGTCTCCTCATTAGCTGGCATTCAGTTTTCACGCAAAGAGCTAGAAGAGATGTTGGAGGCAGCAGACAAGAATGGAGACCATGCAGTGGATATGACAGAATTTATTGAGATCATGTTAAAAACAAATCTGTTTTAGATACATCAGTCCATCAATTTCCATTTAGTGGTTTATGGTTTATGTGGTTAACTTGCAGCTTAAGCAGAATCAATTCCTAGTCCAAGTGAGATATGCGTAATGCCAATTGCACAACTGTAGCATTTCTTGGTTTACAGACAATATTACGGGATAGATTTATGACTGCAAATGTACCAGAATTCTCTTGTTATCTGCACAAAAAGCTGTTTTAAAGTGCCACATTTATTATGAGTTTCAGAGACTTTTCATTAAAGCGACTCTGTACCCACAATCTGACCCGCCAAACCACTTGTACCTTCGGATAGCTGCTTTTAATCCAAGATCTGTACTGGGGTCCATTCGGCATGTGATGCAATTATTGTCCTAAAAAACAACTTTTAAACGTGCATCCCGCGCCCAAAGGGAGTACCTGTGCCCTAACTTTGCACCACTCCTCCGTCCCTTCTCCCCACCCTCTTCATCATTTGGAATGCCCCTAGAACATTTTCTCCTGTCTGAACATTGCACAGGTGCCTTAACAATCCAGCCCATGTGTCGTGCTTACACAGCTGAGGAATAGGAGACAATCTGCCTGGAGCATTCCTAATGATGAGGAGGGTGGGGAGGAGGGACGGAGGGGTGGTGAAAAGTTAGGGCACAGATACTCCCGTTTGGCATGGGCTGCAAGTTTAAAAGTTTTTTTTTAAGACAACAAATGCATCACCTGCCAAACAGACCCCAGGACAGATCTTGAATTAAAAGCAGTTATCTGAAGGTACAAGTGGTTTGGGGGGGGGGGGGGGCAGATTGTGGGTACAGATTAGCTATAAACCCCACAAAAGGGGTTGTTTTTTTAACATTTTTGGGGCACAGCGCCACAAAATCCTGGACAGTTTAAGCCAACTAATAGCAAAAATGACAGCCTGAGCTTTTATGATAAATCTGAAGCAGTCTTAGACTAAGTTTATGTCTAAGAATTAGCTAATTTTAGTAAATCTGAGCTTATCTAATTTCATAGTACATTTATACTTCATACTGTTTGTGTCATTGTTAAAGCTTAATAAAAAGTCTAAAACTATTCATATAGTTTTTTTTTAACCTTTTGTAAAATATTGTTCTCATCACCAGCAATCTTACACTCATCATCATCAGTACCACATTTATCCAACTGGCAGCCTGCATGTGGTCCAAGCTGCTGCTAGGGGAAGACCCAGACAGAAATACAGCTCATTGCCAGTGACACTAAGTGATAAAAACAGAAGAAAGGGGATTTGTACTACAATCACTAAGTTGTGTAAAATGTTCAAAAAAAGTTGAATTGCTATTTTTTGTGTGAATAATACAGCCTGTCAAACAAAAACAAGCCCTGTGTGTAAATAGGGTAAAAAAAGATTTACAGCAAAAGCCCTTTTCTGCTTTTTCATGGCCTCTTTATCCCTAGTGACAGTCCAACCTGTCTCCCCTCAAAAGGAGTATGTAGCAACAGAGCCACCACCACCAGAATTGCCAACGTCCACTTTAAAGCCAACATGTGGACCAGTAAGTAGGGCCAAGGATGTTACACCTCCCTAACTGCCCTCAGGATTAACATAGTGATTGATGGATCCTTGCCCCTCCCCCTCCATTGCCCCCTTCTCTCAAGCAATTGTGAGAGTGTCACTGCAGTGCGCTAGGTAGGCCCAGAACCTGACCTGGTTGCCTGTGAGAAACAAATTAGAGTTAGCATGAATTCCCCGTTGATGGTGGGGCCAGCTGGGGAGAGAGAAACTCAGACACGCAAATTGGTGTTTTATGAAGTATTTCTGAATTGTTCCAAAAAGCTCAGTGTATTTATAAAACAATTTTCGTAGGGTGGGATGGAAAACAGAGAAGCCAACTTCGCCTGCCGATGGACCACCCTTACAGACTAAAGTCAAGTCACACTTAATTTAGTGTAATAATTAACTTATTTTAAGAAAAACATTACAAACAACATGTTGCAAATATTTCATATATCACATTGTGTCTAGATCTAGATAGATGAATAATCAAACCTATGAAAATCTCTTCTCTAAATTATGTATTGTTTGCATCTTGCATTTGTTGTTACAATAACATGGTGCATCTTAACCAACTGTATGTGACTTATCACCTGTGTACCCTAAAGCAGTGCTTCTCAAACTGTGAGGCGCCCCCTAGTTGTTGGTGAGGCCCAGCTGGGGAGCCAGTTTTCACAAAAGTAACTATGATCTGCACAGTCCTCCAAAATCTCCATTTTAGCAACATTATTAATTTATTTTGTACTTGCTTTATTATTATATAGAGCTTGGGAGATGGGTGAGAGGTAGCCCTAGCATTATTTTCAGCTTTTAAATGGACTTTCATCACAGATGGTGAGGCCCAGGCACCCTCTTAGTCAGTCTGGTGAGGTCCAGGCATTGCCTTGGTCTGTTGGGTGAGGCTTCAATAGAAATAGTTTGAGAATCACTGCCCTAAAGCACTCACAAAAATATCCAATTTATCTTGATATAGGTATCAGCAGAGTGTAATAGATACCTCAACTGCTCTGTGACTTGTAATTTCATTTAAAAACTCATTGAAGAAATACAGTTCTTATGGGATGGGATGCCAATGCACAAACTCCACTCTGTGTCGGGCTCTTTTATTATTAATAATAATAATAATAATAATAATAATAATAATAATAATAAATATTTATTTGTATAGCGCCAACAGATTCCGCAGCGCTTGTAAGTTAAGTCCAAACTTCACTGACCTCTCAAGAAGGTCTATAAGAAAACGGACAAATGTAGATAGTTATATCTATCCTGAACTTGTATACAATCAGTTCACATAACCAGTTATAGATATACTTAGTTTATATATCTACATATATATTTTTCTTATCCTGGTCCAGGCTCATGGAATACTTCCTCTTGAAGAACTATCTTAAAAAATAACCTTCTACTTAAATAACCTTTTGGAACAAACTACACAAAGGTGAATATAAGTTAGTGTAGCAAAAACTGTGTACACCTAAGGTAAAATATCTGTTCTCACAATTCTGCTACCACAAGAGAAACCACTAAGCATACTGTACCACTTAAAGTGACTGTAACCAATTGGCTTATAGTGGCTTTTTTCAGAAGAACTAAAACCTTTCAAATACAATTATTAGAAAACCCTGCATGGTTGTGATGTTGTGAACACTATGCCTAGTGATTGTTCACAATGTAGCTATTGCAAACATGAGTAAATAAATTGCATGAAAGGAGTTCTTTACCTAACAAGGTTGTACAATCCTTAATTATATGTCACCAATGAGAGTAGGTTTGTGGATGCAACACAGAAGGCACTGAAAATAAAAGAGGAAGTCTAAAGTCAAAACCACAGGGCAAGGAGTGCATTCAGTCAAATAAGAGGGGAGGGCTCAGTAACTAGAGGAGTATTCACAAATTTTACCAGTCTGTTTCTAGATTCTACCTGACAGCTCCTGCTGAGCAGATCACTAAGGCTTATAGTTATCTCCCTGGTACCAAGAAGATGCCTCATTACACCATCACAGTGGCAACTGGCAGCCAGTGGTTTGCTGGCACAGATGATTACATCTATATTACACTCATTGGATCAAAAGGCTGCAGTGAAAAGAATTTGTTGGACAAACCTTTCTACAATGATTTTGAGCGGGGAGCTGTAAGTATGGCTTATCTTTTATAAAATTACCAGTTTATTACACTAGAGTTATGTTATAATAGGTTATAGATCCAGAATGGGTTTTACAAGTGACATCACATCATCACATTTAGGCTATGTTCACACAGTGTAAAATAAAAGCAAAATATGCATGTAAATTTGAGGTAAAATACAGCTGTATTTTCAGTGTAAGGCTATGTTCACACACAGTATTTTTGGTCAGTATTTTGCAAGCAAAACCAGGAGTGGATTGGAAACACAGAAAGGCTATGTTCACACACTGCTGAAATTGGGTTGATGGCCATCATTTAATGGCAAATAATTACTGTTATTTTAAAACAACGACCGTTATTTGCCATTAAATGACGGCCATCCATTGAATTTTATGTGAAAATAGCCTTTCTGTATTTTCTGTAGTTTGGGTTGCAAAATACTGAGCAAAAATACTTTGTACATACTTTGTATTTCCATTCTATCCATATGCAAAACTTAAAGTGAATATACCTGACGGTACCTTTAACCGTGTTAAAGCTACTGTATGCCTCTTTTTTAATTATATGCAACGTTTATTTGGGCACTGTATGATGGTACTGTATTTTTGCTAGAAGACCTTTTTTTTAATTGTTTATGTGTAACTAATTCGAACTGATTGGATAACTAATGTGTAAAACATACAGGTTTATTGTTTGTTTGTTTTTTAAAATCTGGTTCTGTATTCTGGAAAATAGCACTTAGTTTTTTTGATTCTGTTAAAGAAACATATCCCCAGCTGATACAAACTGATAAAAGGGATCCTTTAAAGAACATGTTTAGCCAATGTTGTACCAGATACTAGAGACAGGGAGCATTGGGTAGACCATTGGGTGAACGTGTTTAGAGAAGGAGCACACCAGGCACAGTCAAGTGAGCATTGAAGGAGCAGTTATGTCATTGTTTGCTGCTGTCCTTACTCAGCTAATTGTGTACAGATAAAACACATAACCAGGCCACTTCATGAATGAATGGGGGAGGAGAGCTGTTTCAATGTGGATTTCATATAGAAGAGAACAGATTACAGTAATGAAATACTCTAAAGATTTGAGTATATTTACTTATATTTTATAACTATGCAATACATATGAAAATTATGGTTATAATTGCTGTGAGCAATTATGCCGTGTCACCATGTGAGCCATTCTACTAGGTTAGCATCTAAGAAAGGAGAAGGAAAGGAGCATGTACATTACTATTTCCATATCACAAATGGCTTCTAGTATGTTCTACCCATGTTTTACAGAACTCTGCAAGTACGTGAATGTACTTCTGGAACACTTTGTTCCTAATTATTCATACCATATTGAATACATGTAGGCAAATCCTAACAATATGCAAATATTGTACACATGACAAACCATTGCTCTGAACATCTAATATAAACCGTTTCCTTACATTAGAAATGTAAAAGAAGTGGTCCGATTGGTTGCAATAACATACTAGGGCTATGTTCACACACCGTTAGAGACCGGCCATTCCGTGACTTAAGTGCCGGACAGATCAGCGTGCGCCCGCATCAGAGCTTACCATAGCACACAGTGAAGCGAGCGGCCGGACAGGTATTTTAGCGGCCGGAATTCATTGAATTCCGGCCACAGAAAACTGACATGTCAGTTTTTTGCGGACCCGCATGGGCTCCTGGCCGGAGCGTGTACGTTGTGTGTACGCTCCGGCCGGGATCCCATTCATCAATAGGCATTGTCCCACCGAGGCGACGAGAACTATAGCCTAGGTCTGTATTTAGCCATATTGCTATGGGGATGCAGAGGGGGAGAGTTACACCTGATCCTCAGGATAGGTCATCAGTAGCTGATGGATTGAGACTTTCCCGGCTCGGCCTTCTATTGCTTTTGGCTGCAGCAGCCAAAAGCAATAGAACACTGATCTCATCGATCTCCCGGAGGAGCGATCCAAACATCCCTCACCGGCCAGGGTCCGCGCTATAATGACGCTGATCCCGGCTCGGCACTCCAATGCTTTCGGCTGCAGCAGCCGAAAGCAATCCAGTACCTATCTCATTGATCTATGCTGTATAACTATACAGCATAGACCTCAATGAGAGAACAGTGTGCATATACTAGAAGTCCCCCAGGCGGGCTTCTAATATAAGTGTAAAATAAATAAATAAAGTGTTGTTATTAATAAAAATCTCCCTCCCCTAATAAAAGTTTGAATCACCCCCCTTTTTTCCATGTTATAAATAAAATAAATAAATAAACATGTTTGGTATCGCTGCTTGCGTAATCGCCCGAATTACTAATTTATTTCATCCCTGATCTCGCACGGTAAATGGCGTAAACGTAAAAAATTCCAAAGTGGAAAATCGCGCTATTTTGGTCGCATCAAATCCAGAAAAATTGTAATAAAAAGCGATCAAAAAGTCGCATATGCGCAATCAAGGTACCGATAGAAAGTACACGTCATGGCACAAAAAATTATACCTCACACAGCCCCATAGACCAAAGGATAAAAGCGCTATAAGCCTGGGAATAGAGCGATTTTAAGGAACATATATTTGTTATCAATGGTTTGAAATTTTTACAAGCCATCACCTAAAATAAAAGTTATACATGTTACATATCCTTGTAATCATAACGACTTGAGGAACATGTATAACAAGTCAGTTTTACCCCAGGGCGAACGGCGTAACAACAAAAAGTCCCCCCAAATAAACAGAATTAATTTTTTTTTCTATTTCACCACACATTTATTTTTTTTCTGGTTTTGCAGTGTACTTTATGAAAAAATACAGCCTGTCATTGCAAAGTACAATTAGTGGCACAAAAAGTAAGGGCTCATTAAGCCTTTTAAGCACAAGGAGGAAAAAAAATGAAAGTGCAAAAATCGAAATTGGTTCTGTCTTTAAGGGGTTAAACTCGTTTTATTGAAGTATGTACACCAATATACACAAAAGATTACATATGCAAAATATACAGTAAAATCAATAAAGGTGACACAAACATCAGAAATCAGTCTGCTGTTATCAGTATGTACATATCAAGTCCCTCCAGGTGCAGAGCGCTCAATACAAAGAGACAAAGAAATATGCAGGAAGAAGGCACGATAGATGATCATCAACAGAACCATACCAGAACGTCAGGGAGTCAGCCATACAAGAACCTCATCTCCTAGACATCTTTTCTCTCTCTCATATATTGGTTAGGTGAGTAATTAGTACAAGGTGATGAGCACCACGATCCCCAGACCTTATTAAATTTAGATACACACCCCCTGTTTTTATCAGTCACATACATATATGGTAACATAGAGTTCACCAACACCTTCCATTTCCATACATGGGATCGAACATCCATCCACCTGATAGCCACAGTTTTTCGAGCCATGAATAGGGCCTCCCTTAAAAAAATTCTCTGGTAAAGCGGCCACTGTTCCTTGTCTAGGATACCAAATAGACAGATTTTAGGGTCATGTGGCACAGACACTGTTAGCACTTCCTTAAGGACCTCCAATACCCCCCCCCTCGCTAGAAGTCCTGAAACGGTGGGCAATCCCACATCATATGCTAAAAATCGGAGGAAGGTACCCTACAACGGTGACGTTCTGTTCCAGGGCATCTGCCCATCTTGTGTAACCTTGACCTTGGGGTCAAATAGCTCTGGTGTGTGATAAAGGGTTGTGTAAATTTATTAGTTGCAGCAGGGGAAACTGATACATGGGAAGCTAACATATCCAGCCAGATGTCATCTGTAATACCATTAGTCTTCCCATCGTGCCCTAACAGGAAGAGATTCTAATTCTAGTTTAGAACGAAGAAGATAAGACTATATGGCCGATATAAGACCTCTAGGGCCCTGAGACCTAATTATCCCTATCAGAGGAAATTTAGAGAACGGTGGTCCAGTGGAGGGGAACTGAGCCCTAAAAGCATGTCTTAACTGTGTATAGCGATAAATGGACTCCCTAGTTAAACCAAAAGTGTTTTGGAAGTGCTGAAAATCATGAAATCCCTGAGTCCTGTGAACATCCCCCACCTTTGTGACCCCATGATTGATCCAGAACGAGGGCTCTAGTGCTTCAGATACGTGCGTGAATTGGGAATTGTGCCAAAGTGGCATTTCCAACATATTATCTGTAAAAGCTAGAAGCTTCCTGGTTTCCACCCACACCTGTCTCCCCAATTTATGCATTGGAAGTAATTTAGTTCCCCGTGGCATCCCCCCCCCCCCCCAACATTGTCCACAGATGTTCGAGCCCCAGGACATGAGCTAGATGATGTTCCCTGCTGGGTAAAGTTGCTGCCTCCACCCACATGGCAAGATAACGTAGTTGCCCAGCCAGCTGTGAGATGTTTCTACACCTTGATTTGAGTCATCTGAAGAAGGGTACAAGATAATTTCTGCGGCACCAACAAAGGGGCCTCCATAATTCTTAAATGGAACAATTTTAACAAAAAACAGACTTTTCCTAAAGCTGCTGCTCCACTAAATTAAGTAATCAGGGAGAAGGACCTTGGAATACTCCATAGGCCAACTATCACTGCAGCCTCCACCAGTCTGGGTGTCAGGACAGTTCAGGGCACACAAGAAAACACTCACACAGACAGGTGAAGCCCTGACACTGTCCCACTCCCACTGCCCCTACCTGCTTGCCACTAGACCACCCTAAATGATGGCGGACAACTAGGTGACGTTCCCTGCACTGCAACAGGGTGAAACATGAGACAAGACAAAAGACAACAACAAAGACAGACAAAACACAATGGCGGATGGTCAGGCAAAAATGGGTCAGAACCAGGAGAATCAAAATATAGATCAGAATCACAGAGACAAAGAATAGTCAAAAGCAAGCAAGGGTCAGGTATAACAGGAATACACAGGAGCAGAAAGCCAGAGACAGGTAAACAAGTGTAAACCTATACCAGGCATCAGGCTTAGGAAATGACTGAGCTTTATCTGAAAGCAAGTCCCGGTCTCAGAGACGATTGGAGCAGAGAAACAAGATTGCACAGGAGGACCAGGCTGTCAGTCATTATCCAAGGCAAGGTGTTAACTGTATACCTGCTGGAAGAAATCTTCCCAGACAATGAGTAGGGAGTTAACCTAAATCAATATAAATGCCAAGGCAGGATCACACCGTGTTCACACTAATAAAATGATAGAAAATAACTACTGTGCACGTACATTTTGCCGCCATGATCGTAACCGGCGACCAGAGCTTGCGAGCGTGGTTTTACCAGGTACAAACCTGACACTGGGCTTTATGGTAGAGTGTCCATAAGTCTCTCCTCAGGAAAAGACACTGAAAAAAAAATACCTGGAAGAAACAAGACTCTCTGGTCTCATTAAACCAAGGCTGGACTTTTTGGCCTTAATTCTTGTCATGTGAGCAGGAAATCAGACACTGCTCATCACCTTCCCAATTGAATCCCTACAGTGAAGCATGGTGGCGGCAGCTATCATACTGTAGGGGTTTTTCAGTGGCAGGGACAGAGATAGGATCAGGGTGGAGGAGAAACTGAATATAGTAATGTACAGAGTTAGACTATGTTCCCACTACGTAAGAGACCGGCCGTTCCGTGACCCGGCCGGGTCACGGAACGGCCGGTCTATGCAAAGATCATTCCGGGCGGTACTTAAGTACCGGCCGTATAATATTTCCAGCTGCAATGTTCTGAAGCAGGCGCATCAGCACGCGCTTGTATCAGAACTCTACATAGCACACAATGAAACAAGCGGCCGGAGCCGCTTGCTTCATTGTGTGAACTGACAGGTCTTTCTGCAGTCACCCAGGCTCTTACCTGCTCCTCCTCGCTCGCTAAGTACAGAGTAAGGGTGCCTTTACACAGACAGATTTATCTGACAGATTTTTTAAGCCAAAGCCAAAAATGGCCTATAAATAGGGAGCAGGTCATAAAGGAAAGACTGAGATTTCTCCCCTTCTCAAATCCATTCCTGGCTTTGGCTTCAAAAATCTGTCAGATAAATCTCTCTGTGTAAAGGCACCCTAAAGGGTCTAAATACTTATGTCAATACATTATTTTAGTTTTTCCTTTACAATAAACTAAAAAACATTTCTAACATTCTATTTTCACTCTCTCATTATGAGGTATTGAGTGCAGAATGATGGGGGAAAATGTGAACTTTTTTTAGCACAAGGCTGCAGCATAATAAAATGTGAAAAATTTAGAAGAGTATGAAGACTTTCTGAATACATTGTTTATATATATATATATATATTAAAAAAAACAACTCATTTACTTACCTCCCTTACTTACCTTCCTCGCTCCCATCCTATATAGGTCTCAGTTCACAACAGATCATAGCTTTAAACATGTCTCTGTGACATGTCAAAAGTTTATATTTGAAATAACAGGGACACTTTAAGGAGTTGACTCAGTTACAGCCCATATCAAGTGAATGCTATATATTTAGGTCAAAATTTATTTGCACCATAAAACAGAAATATTATTTTTTCCTATTTCCTAAATACCACTAACATTTTCAGTATTGTTATCATTCACTGTCTCCAGCGAGGCTCAAAATCTAGCATTCCTATCTCAGACATGCAGACTAGGACTAATTTACCTTATCAGGAGAATTTGATTCCTTACAAAATAATGTTACATAATGTTCACTTGTCTTTATTGATAATGTACATGCCATGTTACAATATATTGTACTATACATTGGTGATATGCCCCATGGAGTGAGAGCATTTGCTAGCATGGTGGGTGAGCTGTTAACCTCTAGATGACCTAGGAAGATGACCTAGGACGTACAGGTACGCCCTGGAAGTCTGTCCCCAGACGACCCTGAGCGTACCGGTACGTCCTGGGCTATGAAGCAGTGAGCAGCCCGGATCTCGCCATTAATGACAGTCTTCAGCGATCGCGCTGCAGCGTGTTATTAAAGTGTAAATGTGAGTGACAGGGACAGCCCCCTGTCACTTACCGATTGCGACCCCTGCAGTGTGACTGCGGGGGTCCCAATTGTTTTAACGGACCGTTGGAGGTCTCTCACCTTCCTCCGTGCAGTCCGATCGGCGCTCTGATGATTAAGTCTGCCACAGGCAGGCTTAATCAGCAGAGCGCCTATCACAATGATCTATGCTATGCCTATCGCATAGCAATGATCAGTGTGTATAATCTAACAATTGTATGTAAATATCCCCCAAGGGAAATTAGTAAAAAAAAATTTTTTTATAAAAGTAAAAATGTCTTTATAAGGACCCTAAAGCCCCTCCCCCAATAAGTTTAAATCACCCCCCTTTCCCATTATATAAATAAAACACATAATAATAAATAAATAAACATATTATATACCGTAGCGCGTGTAATTGTCTGATCTATTAATATATAATAATCGTCATTGGCGTAGATGAAAAGAGGGAAAAAGTGCGCGGATTACCAATTTTTGTTACGTTATACATTAAAAAAAATTAATAAGAAGTGATCAAAACATCCGATCTTCACAAATATGGTATTAAAACTAGAGATCATGGCGGAAAAAATGACACCCCATACAGCCCCGTAGGTGAAAAAATAAAACTGTTATAAGCGTCACAATAGGCCCATTTTATTAATAATTGGGCCTTAGGATTTCATTAATATAAAATATATAACATTAGAGATCTGTGTAACCTGCATATGGTTGTGTTTGGGCTGACCTATAGAATAATTGTATCATGTCGCTGTTACCATATAGTGCATTAGGTAGACACAGGAACCCCCCAAACGTTACCATATTGCTTTCTTTTTTACGATTTCACCAATTTATATCTTCATAAATAATATATTTGGGATTCCATCATACATGTTATGGTAGAATGAAAGACTCCATTACAAAGTACAACTACTTCTGTAAAAAACAAGCACTTACATGGCTTGTAGATAGAAAACTGAGAGTGCTAGAGCTCTTAGAAGGGGAGGAAATAACGAAAACACGAAAATTTGTGCGGTCCACTGGGTCATTTTGGGCTTGGTCCTCAAAGGGTTAAAAGGGTACTCCGGTGAAAATCTTTTTCTTCCAGATCACATGGTTTCAGATCGTTATATAGATTTGTAATTTACTTCTTTTTTAAATTCTCAAGTCTTCCAGTACTTATCAGCAGCTGAATGTCCTGCAGGAAATTGTGTTTTTTTTTCAGTCTGACACAGTGCTCTCTGCTGATATCTCTGTCTGAGACAGGAACTGTCCAGAGCAGAAAAGGTTTTCTATGGGAATAAGCTGCCTCTCTAGACAGTTCCTATCTCGGACAGAGGTGGCAGCGGAGAGCACTCAGACTAAAAAGGAAACAACATTTCCTTCAGGACATACAGCAGCTGATAAGTATGGGAAGACTTCAAATTGTTAAATAGAAATAAATTCCAGCTTTTTAAAGGACTACTCTGGCGAATATGTTTTTCAAGCCAACTGGTTCCAGATAGTTATATCAAATCTATATAACTATCTGGAACCAGTTGGCTTGAAAAACATATTCGCCAGAGTAGTCCTTTAAAAAGCTGGAATCAGTGGACTTGCCATGTTCTGTTTTAGTTGATAACATTGGGAATAAGGTTCAGAAAATAGTCGAATCCAAGGCACCTGACTTCTGATAAAATATAGCTTTTATTTCATTTCCAGTAAACAGCAATGTCTTGGCTAAAGCGATCGTTTTGGCATTCATTTATCTTGCCAGTCCGCTGTGTGCTCTTCCCATACACAGAAACATTTGGCAGGGCCAATCATTCTTGTCTTCTCTATGGGGAGGGTTAAGAGAGCTCTGGCTGTGGCTGATCTCTCCCAGAACAAAGGAGTAGGGTGGTGCTTTTCCATCATGCCCGATCCCCATCTCCACTGACATCATCTGTCAGTGGTCTGTTGGGAGAGCTTCATATACCTTATACTGACAGAAGAACCCACCGTGAGCCATCAGCCATCCTGTAAGCTACTTGCTATTGCTCAAGGGCAAATTAATGACCCCTATTAGCCACCAAGCATCCAGAATCTAAAACTCTAATTTGAAAATCCCAGAAAACAGCTTTACCAAAACAAAAGTTAAAAAGTGAAATCAATGGTCGGTCCCTGCAATGTATGCATAGGTTACCAATGTGTACTGTAAGACTCCTGCAATACTGTGGTTTAATATCTCAGCTGTGCTTTCTTAAGAGGTGTATTCTGCAGATAAACCTTTTTCATATATGTGAGATAGCAGACCGCAGTATTGCAGGAGTGTTACAGGCCATTGGTAATCTACTAATACATTGTAGATACAGACAGGTTTTTTTTACCCTTTTGTTTACAGAGATAGGATCTGGGCTCTTTTTATAGAAAAGTAATAATAGTGAAGACCTCACATAGGAAGAAAAACTGGGTCATTTGAGCAATTGGAAATATTTTGCTCTGTACATGTCACCACATGCTTATGGGTCAATTTGTTGAGTCCATTCACACATTTAGGATCTTCTGTATATAGTAGCTAATTCCCCCAAAAGTGCCCTATATAGTAGCCAATCCCCCATTGTGCCTCATATAGTATCCAATCCCCGCAACAGTGACCCTATCAGAAAAACAAAACAAAATACTTACCTGTCACCCGCTCCCCAGCAGCTCCTCTGCAGTGTGCATTCTCCTCTCATTTTCCGGTGCAGACATCGTAGTACAGAGACACTGCCTGCGTCGGCTGTCCCTGCAGATGAATGGTAGCAGGGCTGCAGGTCACATCCGATGCAGAGTGCAGGCAGTGTCTCTGTATCCCGCTGTCTGTGCCAGAAGATGTGAGAGCAGCTGCTGGGGAGCGGGACAGGGGAGTTCCAGTACTAAAGGTTAACAGGGGCCGCCAAGCGGGAATATTCTGTCATGGTGAGTCCACTCTTACTATGATACCATGCCGAATAAGCATGTAAAGTGGCAGTAGTGAAATAGGTTATATCCACTACCTCACCCCAAAAAGAGTATTCATATGGACATTGCCACATAAGGTGCCAAAAATCTGCCCTAGGCTGATGACACCTATGGCATTCATCATTGGCCATCCTACTCATGTGATTCAGGCATATAGGCTTAAGGGAGCTATTTTGCATAAAAAACATTGAATCATATTATTAGCTGCTGGAGACACCTGGGTATGTAAACACAGTTTATCTTAAGAGAAACAGATTGCTGAACTCAGGGAGACCGGCCAAACGACAACACTGCCGGCTGCTAGTGAAAGCGCTCAATGCAGTGAAGTCCTAGGTGCATTGCCCCCTGGGAAACATGAATATGCAAAATAAGAGCCCGTGGAGCCTCATTGAAGAGTCTCAAAACACAGGACTAGCCAGATATCCCTTAGGGAAGGACCCGGCCAAGGGGCAGCTCCTGTTAGGAAACCACTAAAACCACTATATTAAGTGGCCCTATAAGTCAATGTAATGACAAGGGATAAACCAAGGCTAGGTAACCATCCACATACAGCTGTTTCGGGGTGTTGCCCCTCATCAGTATGGAGCAGGATTCTGGCTAGGTGGGAGCAATGCCTAGTAGAGCCATAAGAGAAATTGATTGCTGAACTCAGGGAGACCAGTCAAACGACAACACTGCCGGCTGCTAGTGAAAGCGCTCAATGCAGTGAAGTCCTAGGTGCATTGCCCCCTGGGAAACATAATTATGCAAAAGAAGAGCCCGTGAAGCCTCATTGAAGAGTCTCAAAACACAGGACTAGCCAGATATCCCTCCGGGAAGGACCCCGAAACAGCTGTATGTGGATGGTTACCTGGCCTTGGTTTATCCCTTGTCATTACATTGACTTCTAGGGCCACTTAATATGGTGGATTTGGTGGTTTCCTAACAGGAGCTGCCACTTGGCTGGGTCCTTCCCGGAGGGATATCTGGCTAGTCCAGTGTTTTGAGACTCTTCAATGAGGCTCCACAGGCTCTTCTTTTGCATATTCACAGTATATCTTGCCACAGACTGAGAAGAAATGTACTTTCTGCAATATTCCTCTTCCCATAGAGGGTTTTTAGCTATTTTAAGCTAGATGAGATGTGTTTATAGTGAGGAGATAAGGACTTTCAGGCACTGGGACTGAGGCGTTTTTGATGAAAACATTTGGGAAATATTAACATTTTGATCAGATTTATTCGTTCTGGCACTGTCAGCGGCAAAGAGCTCCATATCTTGAATTTATCTTTTACAAGGGTTATCAAGGGGAGCATAGTACCCGCTAGCTCTAATTTCACATCCTTATGTATATTTATCCCTAAATATTTAAAACTGGCAAATACTTTCAGCCCCCACATAGAGAGTAGCCAGTGTGTATTACCCAAAGGGCAGAAAACCAACTCGGACCAAATGATTCTAATGGAGTCCGATTGAGTCCTGAGAAGTCTCCGAATCTATCTATCTGGCTGTCAAATATGAAAGCATAGTAGTTGGCTGGGTCATGAATAGCACCAAATCGTCTGCATAGAGCCCTATACGATCTTCTCTATCTCCCACAGCCATACCCACCACCCTCCAGTCCTGTTTAACTAAAAGCTCCAATGTCTCTATCGCCATTGCGGAAACAGCGGCAAAAGACCACACCCGAGCTCAAAAAGGGAGGAGCAAATGTCATTTACCAACACCTGTGCTCTAGGGGACCTGTAAAGAACAGAAATTGGATGAAATTATTACCAAAGCCAAATCTCTTGAGTACAGCTAGTAAGAATGGCCACTCAATGGAGTCAAAGGCCCTGGCCTCATCTAGTGAGGGCAAGACCCAGTCTCCCTCCAGAGCCACTCCTGTCTGGATTGCAGCCTGCACTCGATATATATTGCCCGTGGTCGATCTGCTGGCCATAAAGCCCAGCTGGTCTTCATGCACTATTGTAAGTATAACCTTATTAAGGTGATTAGCCAATACCTTTGTAATGATTTTATAATCCACATTTAATAGCAAAATGGACCTATACAACCCACATTCCAGCGGATCCTTATCCGGCTTAAGCATCACTACGATAGTAATGTTGTATAGTGAATCAGGTAACCTCTCAGTTCTTAACACTTCCCGGAACATTTTATCCAGGGGAGTCAATAAGACTTCTGAGTATCGGTTATGTACCTCTAGCATCTCACAGCAACCTTATTATCATTATGAACAACTGTTTTCCTATTGGTTCTTGTGTGTGAATACATGGTATAAGTCTCCATACAATACTATCATACTTTACATTACCAAAATAATGCTCTTACAATAATGCTCAGTGTACATGAGTTCTCTGTAGAATATTAAAACTGTTGGTGGAACAGGAGCAGAAAAACACAGGGATGGGGAACTTCTGGCCCTCCAGCTGTTGCAAAAGTACAATCCCTTATAGGCCTGTTTTTCCACCGAGCTACAGTCTGTGGGGCCTGCGGGCCTGTTCTCCCCCCCCGTGCTGTCTGGAGACCTTACCAACCCTCTCCGCCCCCTCAGTGACCTCACCAACAGTACCCACCCCCAGGGCCAGTTTTAGTATAATTGTGGTCCTGGACAAAGTTGAAGGTGGGGTCCCAAATGTTGAAATATTGTAGCAACAATTTAAGGTCCTCATACACTTTACACTTTTGTCAGCGGTACCTGCTGCTTGCAGCGGGTTTACCCGTCAGTATAAGGTGCATAGGCCTCTCTAGGCAGTCCCCTGACAGATGGGGGTCAGACGTTATGAAAAATCATTGCCCAACCTCTTTGTTCTTGGCTGTGGCTTACTGCTCCCCACAGAGAACACAGAAACACTCGGCCGTTCCGAACATTTTTCAGTTGTTCAAACAGTAGTTATTGAAGATATGTGACCACCTTTAGTCACATTCAGTCAGTTCAGAAGGTGGCATGTCAGGATTGTAAAAGACTGAATAAAACCAAAACTATTTATATGAATGACCACCTCAAAAACACAATATATGCAAACCAATATTACCACCATAGAATGACCACTGCATAATGACTGAATACCACTTTTAGTTTCTGAAAAAACACAGAATTGCCTATGTGATGTTATATGCTATTCATGGGACCACTGCAGCCAAACACCGGCCTCAGTGGTCAGCAATTACAAAGGACTGAAGAGGCCAGAAAATGGCTGCAGCTCCTATTCACAGTCTATGGTGACTTCTGCTGGGGTCAGTGGAGTCAGCAGTGCCACCAGGCCTTCAACAGTACATGGGGTATCATACAGTCCCCATTAGTGTACCATACACTACTGTAACATACCCTCCCTATATACTGTTCAGGGCTTGGTGCCCATGCATAATCCCCATCCACACAGTATGTATGGGTAACAATCCCTGAACATTATATGGGTTGGGGGTGCCACAGGATTCCCTCCCCCCTGTCTGTATACTATTCACTAGATCCTGAACAGTTTATGGGGAGGGGGGCATACTTTCCAACTTTTGCTAAAACCAAAGAGGGACATTTAACCCCTTAAGGACCGGGCCAATTTCGATTTTTGAGTATTTGTTTTTTCCTCCTTGTGTTTAAAAGGCCATAGCACTTGCATTTTTCACCTAGAAACCCACATGAGCCCTTATTTTTTGCGCCACTAATTGTACTTTGCAATGACATGCTAAATTTTTTTCATAAAGTACACTGGAAAACCAGAAAAAAACTAAACGTATGGTGAAATTGAAAAAAAACAACCCACATTTTGTTTATTTGGGGGGTATTTGTTTTTACGCTGTTCGCTTATAATGCTTTTATCCTTTGGTCTATGGGGCTGTGTCAGGTGTAATTTTTTGCGCCATGATGTGTTCTTTCTATTGGTACCTTGATTGCGCATATGCAACTTTTTTGATCGCTTTTTATTAAAATTTTTCTGGATTTGATGCGACCAAAAATGCGCAATTTTGCACTTTGGGATTTTTTGGCGCTTACGTCGTTTACTGTGCGAGATCAGGAATGTAATTAATTAATAGTTCGGGCGATTACGCACACGGCGATACCAAACATGTTTATTTATTTATGTTTATTTATTACATGGGAAAAGGGGGGCGATTCAGACTTTTATTAGGGGAGGGGGCTTTTGATAGAAAACATCACTTTTTTTAACTTTTACACTTATACTAGAAATCCCCCTGGGGGACTTCTAGTATAAGTGCACTGATCTCTCATTGAGATCTATGCTGCATAGATATGCAGCATAGATCAATGAGATCGGCACTCGTTTGCTTTCGGCTGCTGCAGCCGAAAACAAATGAGTGCCGAGCCTGGATCAGCGCCATTTTGGCGGAGACCCCGGCCGGCACCAGTCACAGAGATTGCTCCTCCGGGACAACGTCCCGGGGGGGCGATCTCCGCCACTAGACACCAGGGAAGTGCTGCATACGGTAATCGGATGCAGCTGTCAACTTTAACAGCTGCATCTGATTACTTGATTAGCCACCACGGCGATCGGACCATGCCCGCTAATAGCCGTGGCCCCGGGCTACATGCCGCACCCGGAACCGCAGTGGTAAATATACGCTTGCGGTCGTTAAGGGGTTAATGCAATGTGCAATGCACCAAAACCATGCCCAAAGACTGCCTACTGTTCATTTATATTCATTCATATCACTTGAATCATAGGGTAGCGCCATACACTGCATATTTTTCCAGCAGAAAATGTGTCAAAAGCCACAAGTAGATTCATACCATATTGCCACACTGTTACTGACCAAATCCAATAAACCAAGACCAATAATACCAGTACATAAGAAACATATGCTATCCCTATACTTTCAACACATACTAAATAATGCCCCCACATACCAATACTAAAATTCAGTAAACCAAGACCAATACCATTATATAAAAAATACATTATATCGCTGCACCATGACTACCACCATTACCACCACAAACTGACTAATACCACCATAGCATTACTAATAACATCCACTATACAAAGACCATTATTGCCGCCCTATACACTGACCTATATAGCAGTAGATGCTAATGGTACACAGGCTCTGCACACCATATAAATGATTACAGTGCAGTTACATCCAGTGATTCACTGGGGGCATCTTCTCTGACTGGAGAAACTCACTTTTCCTTTCTTCTCCATTTGGTTCACAGTCATCATGAAGACTTCTCCTGGTGAAAACTGGTCTCCACAGATTCTGCCAGACAAACATTTTTTGCTCTTCGCTCCAGCACTATCCTCACTTCTATCCAAAGTCCCCATTTGTATTGCTCCACACTGTAACAATGCCCCACTTTGTCCCCACCATAGTATTTAAGGCCAATTTGGATCTTTAAACAGTACTTAGGTCCCCTCTATTTCCTCACATAGTAAATTGGCCCAATGAGTGCCCTTAAATAATACATAAAACCCCTCTGTGCCGACATATATTAAATATCCCTTTTTGGTAATTCCCTTGGTAGTTACCCCCACCCCCGGTATTATCCCCTAAATTAGGTAATCTCCCTGGTAGTTAACCTCAGTACGTAGTATCCCCCAATATAGGAGGCATCCCACTGTAGGCAATTCCCCTGTTAGTTTGCCCCCCTTCTCCAGCAGATAGCATCTTCATGTTAGGCATTTCCTCTGGGGGTTCTGTATGGCCACCAGGCCCTGAAGATTACATAGTGGAAGGGGACCCTGTATCATACAGAATATCCACCTCCCCCGCACTCACTGTTTAGTAGTCTCTGAACAGTGCATGGGGAGGAGGGGTTACTGTACACTAAAGACCCCCGAGGCTCCCCCCACCTGAGGCCACAGGCTTTTCTTACACACACATGCACTCTGCTCCCATTACCCTGCTCTCTTGTGTCCCTACCCTCAACCAAGACTGGTCACCCTGTATCCACCTGCCCCCACCCCATATTGGTCACCCTGTATCCCCTTGCTCCCACCCCAGACTGGTCACCCTGTATCCCCCTGCCCCCACCCCAGACTGGTCACCCTGTACCCCTCTCACTACTGATTGTCCTCCCTGTCCCTTTTAAACATACCTGTAGCTTTAGTTTTCCACCACCATAATGCAGTCTGTAAAGCACCTGTGGTGACATCATAGCTACATGTTTAGGTCCTTTAGTATGTTCTCTAATGTTACTGAATTGTCTGCAGTTTTGCCCTGATTTGTGCAAAATCGCAGTAAAAAAAAAAATATATATATTTATTTGCAAATCATGGCAGAACTAAAATTACAAGTGTATTTGGGTGGCCATGGGCCCCCAGGAGCTCAGGGCCCAAGACTACCGTCCAAAACAGACCTATTATAGTCCACTACTGTGTCTGCTGACCCCCTCAGTGACCCTCACCATCCCCCTTATGCTTTGCTCTGCAGTCAGTGCACAGGGGGAGGGTCAGGAGACCACAATGCTGGCTGTAAGTAGGAAGGGGGATCTGCTAGTACCTGAGATCTAAAGAACTTCGTCATGAAAAGTGTTGGTTTGTTTGTTTTTGTCTGTGTGTGTCTGTGTCTTTGAATGCATATTTATGCAATGTGTGTATCTGTATAGAGCGTGTACAAGTATGTAATGTGCACAGTTTGTGTAGTGTGTGTGTGTGTGTGTGTGTGTGTAAAGAATATATGCATAGTATATATGATGTATGTACAGTATGTGTGTATATGATATATGTATTTACAGTAGGTATAAAATATATAAAATATATATTTGTATAGAGTTTGTTTATATATGAGACAATCTGCCTGAAGCATTCCTAATGATGAGGAGGGCGGGGAGGAGGGACAAAGAGGTTGTGCCAGCCTAATGCATACACAATCTAGGCCACTCCCGTTGGTCACAGGGCTGCCAGTTTAAAAGTTGTTTTTTAGAACAATAACTGCATCACCTGCCGAACGGACCCCAGGACAGATCTTGGATTAAAAGCAGCTATCTGAAGTTACAAGCGGTTTGGTGGGGGGGGTCAGATTGTGGGTACAGAGTCACTTTAAAGGAGAACTCCACAAAAGGACTATTTTTCAAAATTTCTGAGGAGTATTAAAAAACTAAAGTGCACTTACCTCCCTGGCTCCAGCGCTGGTGCCTGCATACAGCCAATCCGATTCATGGCTAATTCCTGGTCTGAAAGGGGACCTGGGAGGTGACGACATTCCAGGCCTGCTTAGCCAGTCAGTGGTACAGGAGGAACCTGCTACAGCCGCTAAATAAGCAGATCTGGAACCAGGTCCCCTCACAGGGAGGCGGGACCAGGAAGGGGGCAGAAACTTTGGAACACTTTACAATGTCAACTACATACAGAATAATTCAAAGAATGCAGATTATTGCTGAAAATGTAAAAAAAAAAATGTATAATATTTAATGAAAAATAACTATTATTTTTATGTTAGAATGATATCTGATGAGGCTCCACGGGCTCTTCTTTTGCATATTCATGTTTCCCAGGGGGCAATGCACCTAGGACTTCACTGCTTTGAGCGCTTTCACTAGCAGCCGGCAGTGTTGTCATTTGGCTGGTCTTCCTGAGATCCACGATCTGTTTCTCTAATGGCTCTATTAGGCATTGCTCCCACCTAGCCAGAATCCTGCTCCACACTGATGAGGGGCAACACCCCGAAACAGCTGTATGTGGATGGTTACCTAGCCTTGGTTTATCCCTTGTCATTACATTGACTTATAGGGCCACTTAATATGGTGGTTTTGGTGGTTTCCTTACAGGAGCCACCCCTTGGCTGGGTCCTTCCTGGAGGGATATCTGGCTAGTCCTGTGTTTCGAGACTCTTTGATGAGGCTCCATGGGCTCTTCTTTTGCATATTCATGTTTCCCAGGGGGCAATGCACCTAGGACTTCACTGCTTTGAGCGTTTTCACTAGCAGCCGGCGGTGATGTCGTTTGGCTGGTCTCCCTGAGATCCCCGATCTGTTTCTCTGATGGAAATAAAATATAGTTATTTTCATTATTTTATTATTATTATTATTATTATTATTATTATTTCATTTCATTAAAACTATATTTAATTTCCGTCAGGAAAGAAAACTGTTGCTGGTCTTTAGACGGGTGATTTACTCCTAGACCACAGCTCTATCACAATGAGGCTAGGAGATTCAAGTGACAGCATGAGCAAGCAGGAGGCTAGGCAGCAGAAATTTGTAAGGAAGGGGAAGGATTATTTATGAAGATATAAGTAGGTGAAATCGTAAAAAAGAATGCAATATGGTAACTTTTGGGGGATTCCTGTGTCTACGTAATGCACTATATGGTAAAAGCGACATGATACCATTATTCTATAGGTCAGTCTGAACACAACCATATGCACGTTTACACAGATTCTCTAATGTTATATATATATTTTTTTAATGAAATCCTTTTTTTTGGCAATTAGTTATTAATAAAATGGGCCTTATAACAGTTTTATTTTTATACATTTTAAGTCCCTTTGGGGGACTTGTACATACATTAGTTTTATTTTCTACACTGATCACTGCTATGCCATAGGCATAGCATTGATCAGTGTTATCGGCGACATGCTCATTGAGCCTGCCTGTGCAGGCTCAGTGACCAGAGCGCCAATCGGGCCGCACGGAGGAAGGTAAGAGACCTCCGGCGATTTGTTTTAACGATCGGGACCCCTGCAGTCACACTGCAGGGGTCCCGATCGGTAAGTGACAGGGGACTCCCCCTGTCACTTACACTTAAACGCCGCAACCACACGGCGTTTAAGGAGTTAATGGCACGCTGCAGCGTGTCATTAACGGTGAGGTGTCGGCTGCTGATTGCACGCTTCATAGCTCAGGACGTTTCGGTACGTCCAGGGTCGTCTAGGCACAGACTTCCAGGACGTACCGGTACGTCCTAGGTCATCTAGGGGTTAAATGGCCCTAGGCAGCCGCGGACAACCACAAGATGGTCCCTATAAAATCAGAATCCAATAGGCGTAGTACAGGCAATATGGTCAGGAGCAGGCGATAAGCAGGGGAGGTCAAAGATACAAATGTAAAGATCAGGAGATGCAAATAGACAGAAGACACTAACAGGCAGAGACAAAGTCAATAACCAGCAATGAGTGCACAGACTGGGGTTAGTTATATAGGAGGCCAGGGATCTGGTCCAGGACATAATTGGACCATTCCCCTGATCTCCAAACACAGACACCTGAGAACAAACACATCCACTGGCAGGACGACCTGTCAGTCACAGCAGAACCAAAACACAGATTAACCCTGACATGGCCAGACAGAATTTTTTTTATTATTTTTATTATTTATTTTAGAGCGTCCTTAATTCCAGAGCGCTATACAATAGATAGGGGTAACGAGCAGAAAAAACACAAGATGAAAACACATTACATGAAGGCAAATGGCAGACTGGTACATGGGGAAGAGGACCCTGCCTGCGAGGGCTTACAATTAGAGACGATCGAAGCGGGTTCGAGTTCGAGTCCATCCGAACCCGAACATTCAGCATTTGATTAGCGGTGGCTGCTGAACTTGGATAAAGCTCTAAGGTTGTCTGGAAAACATAGATACAGCCAATGACTATATCCATGTTTTCCACATAGCCTTAGGGCTCTATCCAACTTCAGCAGCCACCGCTAATCAAATGCTGAAAGTTCGGGTTCGGATCGACTCGCGCATGCTCAAGGTTCGCTCATCTCTACTTACAATCTATAATTGAATTGAATTCTGCAGGTGAAGAACGTGTCCACCAAACCAAGAGAGCAAATAAACCAGTGTTCATACACTGCAAAACAAAACTCAGAAACAGAACAATACCAGAAAATTAGCACCTTCTCGGCCCCACAGCACGAGCCGAGGGGCGCATCACGCTCCGCAAAAATACAATCCTGACACTGAAGACTTGAGATTTTTTTAGGAGTTTTTTAGGAGATTTAGGAGTATATTACAAATCTCTGGCACTTTCTGACACCAGTTGATTTGAAAGAAAAAATATGGCACCTATGAACCTATGAATTACTGTGTCATCACAGTTCCAATAGTTTAAAATTACTTTACTCTGAAAAAAAAAAAAAAAAAATGCCAGTACATAAAGGCACTATTCTCGGTTGAGGAAGGAAGTTTGCAGCATATAATTAGATGGTAAAATGATTATAACCAAAGTTCATGTAATTTCCGTGGTTCGTTTTAATGGGTGAAAAATAAAATGTGAATATCCCACAGTAAATGTGTCAGATATTAAAATGACTAATTGTTCACCGGATGCACATCTACCTGTGTAATAGATGATGTCCGACGGCTGATGATTGGGTATAAAAAATAATTTTAAAAAAGTTTCACTCCCTGGCTCGCTGCTTGATCTGATTCATTGCAGGGGATAGGGTCTCTAGGGAGTCTGTCTCCTGCAATGAGTTGGATTGAGCAGCCAGCCGGGGAGTAAAATGTGCTTTTGTATCTATTTTGTGTTCTTTTGTATCAATTTTTAGAGTTAAAAAGTTGAGGATCAGTCAACAAGACATCAACGAAACAATATAGCTTGTTCTGTGATGCTATAACTAATAGTAAAAGTACAGCAGAACAAAAGCTAAAAGAGCAAAAGGGGAAAGTCTTCATTATGAAGTCCTTAGAGCGCTTTGGATGAGACTGATGTAATAGTAAATGTAATAGGATAATGTAGTAATAAGGAGTTTGTTACAAGAAGTTGCACCACACATGTTCAAATCTTAATGGATACAACATACAAAATGAACTATAATGTGCCTCCACAGAAAAGTGATGATCTCATTTTAGCTATATTATGGCTTATTACGATGCTGCATTACATCTAAAAGAGAGTGTCTCCCACACAGGGCAGCCTATGGAGCATAATGTGGTTGTACATGTTGCACACGAGGACTCTGGGTGCTGCTGTTTAGCTTGAACAATAAAACATCTGTCTTGCAACGTCAGAGTTAACTTGTGTCTGAAAAGACTCAACAGCGCAGAAATATTGAGAGCATGAATGGTGATTTTCAGGACTAATACAGCAAGCAGCATTTTCACTTCCTTTATTACATAGACAACAGGCTGTAAGGGGCATGCTGAGGGGTCACTGCTGGAGAGCTAACTAAAAATCTGTGGTTACCTTGTCTCTGGTGAGTAGCCCTGTTAGGTCAGATTCACATTCACATGTCGGACATTCTGGCATAGTTGTGCTAGATTTAAAAAAAAAAAAAAATGGTTCATAGGCCATTGCTGTGCCCCATTTCAGTACCAGGCGGCATGCTGGATGCAAAGGATCCACTTTGTTGCATCTCATGTTCCCAAAAATTTGTGTACCCACCTGGCCTTACCAAAGGCAGACACGCAACAAGAAAAACTGCATTATAGTTACTTGTGTATGGGTTTAAATCCAAAATACCATCTCAAATCATAATCAAAATCATAAACTATACCACTTCTATCATCCAGTTACATCATGTGGTTCTTAAAATATGTGATCAGGTTTCCAAGGGAAAATTTGTCTTAAGATGGTTTTTAAACTTAAAGTGTAATCATCATAAAAAAAAAAGTTTTGGAATATCACTGGGATATGTCAAAAGTTTTGAAGGGAAACTATCAGGGGGTTCATACAGCAGGCCCCCCCAGAGCACCCCTCTTGGCCCACTTCCTTCGGTGATGCCTACATATGCACATTCATGTAAAGATAATCAGGCTGTTCTTTGAAGTGCATGTGCAAGAACAGCAGCCTGTCTCCATATAGGCATGGTCGCCTTCTTCCAGAAACAGCACCACTCTTGTTCTTTGGGTGGGGGTTTCGCAGCTTGGTTCCACTGCAATTAATTGAGCTGAATCATAATACCACAAACAACCTGGAGATGGGGTGCTGGTGGTTTGTCCAGGGTTGCAATGCATCCTGGTTGAATCTCCCAATTGATATGTCCTTCAGCTATAGTTCAGCTAACAATTTCAGGAACATTCCCCATTGTAATTGCAATTTACTTTTTTATACAATTGCAGAAATCTTTTCTAACAAGGCCTGAGAAAGAGGAATTTGTTCTAGCCTAGCAAGCAAATGTTGAAGCTGAAAACCACTGGCGTGTTAGTAAAACATAGTGGTACAATATATGTATAGGGCCTTTAGGAGGGATTTGCTGCCTTTGTGAAGTTCCTCAATTTTGTTTATGTGAATGTTTTATTTTTAGGGGTAGTGAGATTTAACTGAAGTCTAGTGTGCTTTGCAAGGCCTCTATACAGTCTTGAGTAGGTACATACCTATACCCAACGTGGCTGCCTGTAAGGCTGGGTTCACACACAGTATTTTGGTCAGTATTTTTAGCCAACCAGAATTGGAAACGATCACAAATAGAAACTATGGTTTATTTTGTAGATGAAAACACAGCCGTTGTTAGATAATGTGACCCCTGATGAGATGGTCCAAATCCCGTAGCATCTACTGTGTGGACCAGATGTCACTTTCTTTAATCAGAGACTGGCATTGAGCATTTCATAGGAATAAATAGAGAAAGTTACCTCTGGTCCACACAGCAGTTGCTGTGGGATTTGAAGATTTCTTTAAAGGGGTTATCCAGTGTTAGAAAAACATGGCCACTTTCTTCCAGTGACAGCAACACTCTTGTCTCCAGTTCAAGTGTGGTTTGCTATTAAGCTCCATTCACTTCAATGGAACTGAGTTTCTAAACCCCGTCCAAACTGGAGACAAGAGTAGTGCTGTCTCTGGAAGAAAGTGGCCATGTGTTTCAAACGGTGAATAACCCTTTTAAGAGCAGGGCCAGTCTGGAACTAAAAAGCAGCCCCAACAGCTACTACTGTATCACCCCTATGCCATATTGCAGAAAAGCAATGGTAAACTAGGTGTTGCAGAATATTATGCAGTATTTGATCAGATACTAAACCACATCTTCAAAATCAGGGTATGTCCACACTAAGGAATCCCGTCAGATCACCGAATTGTTCATATTTATTCACCATATTTATTCATCTGGTAGATAATGTGACCCCTGATGAGCGAGGGCAAGCTGCGGAATCCGTGGCGGGTGATTCCGTAGTGTGGACACACCCTAAGAAGAAAAATAAGCTGAACATACAAACAAATAGTCATATGGTCAGGGACAGGCATACCATCCTACATTCTTTTGCAGCCAGGATAGGTGTACGCCACCAGTAAACATGCACCAGCTCCTCTGGCATTTGCCAGAAATGCTAGATGGACAGTACAGTCCTAATTCAAATGGTCAGAACATGAAAATGCATGAATGACATAGAGTTGACACAGATACAAACTGGGGAGGTGGGCTCTTAAAAATTCACACTTTTAGGGTGTGTGCACACAACAGAATCCCCGCGGATCACCTGCCTCAGATTCCGCAGCTCGCCCTTGCTGGCAGATGCGGGCATCTCTGCTGTTCCCATAGGCTTAATTTTATGGTTTGTCCGATTCCGCCATCCGCCCGAAAAATGAAGTTCATTCTTCAAGTGGATGGCGGAATCTGGCAAACCATAGAATGAAGCCCATGGAACCAGCAGAGATGCGCACGTTCGCCAGCGTCAGCGAGTGGGGGCAAACTAAGGAATCCATGGCAGGTGATCTGCCGGGATTCCCTAGTGTGTACATACCCTTAGGGCTAGTTCACACTGAGCAAAAGCAGCTGAATTTCTGCGCTGAATCAGCACTGAAATTTCAGCCGTTAAAATAGGTGCAGAGCTAATTTTCATTGTGTTGAATGGAAATTCTGCTCTGCAGTTCACATGGTGGAATTTCCGCACTGAACTAATCCGCTTTTCGCCAGAAGAATGAACATGTTCATTCTTCCGCTAGCGGAAGCCTTTACAAATCAATGGGGCTCTGATTTTCTGTTTCAGCGCGGAATACGCACGTAATCAGCGCGGAATACAAGTGTAATACAAGCGGAAATTACGCACTGAATCAGCGCGGAAATGGGGAAAAAAGGGGGGAGGAGGATTCTAGTATATATTCTGGTATAGTCTAGTTTACTCGCCAAATACTCGCTGAATTTCAGCCCTGAATGCATGCGGATTCAGTGCGGATTCCTCGAGTATTCCGCGCTGAATTTGTTAAGAGCTGATTACGAGCTGAACACTTTCCTAGTGGAATACGCAGGGATTCTGCTTACATTCTGCTTATATTCTGCTCGGAATTCAGCATCAGTTGATTTCAGGCGGAAATATTTCCTCGCAAAATCCGCCCCTTTTGCTCTGTGTGAACTTAGCCTTAGTGTCTGATCGGTTTACATAGAGCAAAGTGATATTACAACGTTTCCAAAATAGTTGATATAGAAATGGATACCTCATATTATTTTCGTTCATGTGGTTTACAAAAACTTTCACAAACATAAGATTTAGATCTTTTTTGAAAGAAATATCAGTTTGACACGACTTTTCAAAAAGAAATGGCTTTGCACGCTTTAAATTATAAAAATGTATTTCCTCTTAGTCATATCTAGAGAAATGCTAAATTTCGGACACTTTCAGCTGTTTAATAATCTCTTTCTCTTGTGGCTCTACTAGTCATTGCTCCCACCTAGCCAGAATTCTGCTCCACGCTGATGAGGGGCAACACCTCGAAACAGCTGTATGTGAATGGTTACCTGGCCTTTGTTTTTTCCTTGTCATTACATTGACTTATAGGGCCACTTAATATGGTGGTTTGGGTGGTTTCCTTACAGGAGTCACCCCTTGGCTGGGTCCTTCCCGGAGGGATATCTGGCTACTCCTGTGTTTTGAGACTCTTTGATGAGGCTCCACGGGCTCTTCTTTTGCATATTCATGTTTCCCAGGGGGCAATGCACCTAGGACTTCACTGCTTTGAGCACTTTCACTAGCAGACGGCAGTGTTGTCGTTTGGCTGGTCTCCCTGAGATCAGCAATCTGTTTCTCTTGTAGTCATGCTTTATTCTTTTACTATCCACTTTTTGACTTGATAGCATACACTATGGCATCTATCACTATAAATACAAGCATATATATATATATATATATATATATATATATATAATTTATATATTATCTAGAAATTTGGACAAAGTGAAACCAGAGAGATTCTGGCGCCCTGCCTTCTTGTTGTGGAACTTGCACGTAAGTTAGAGACTTCCCACACAGGAAGTGGTCTTCTACGTGCAAAAAACACATGTTTTATAATAAAGGCACTTCTGCATATCAAAAAAAGACTTCCAAGAAACCATCCTGTTAGTTCTCCTGCATCTTTATAACTCTGTGCCCCATGAGTCCAACAATAGGTGCAGCAGTGCTCTTGAGTAACTATTATTACACAAGGTACAGTAGTTTCACTATAGTAATATATTACAGGGTATAAAGTTAAAGGGGTTATCCAGCGCTACAAAAACATGGCCACTTTTCCCCTCTCTTGTCTCCAGATTGGGTGGAGTTTCAAACTCAGTTCCATTGAAGTAAATGGAGCTTAATTGCAAACCACACCTGAACTGGATACAAGTGAGGGGGGAAAGGGGCAGAATAGCCCACCCATTGCTCAATATATTGCTCAAAGCAAGTAATTACCTGTTTTGAGCCATTTTGGAGCTATTTTTGCCTATTGACCCCCTCAGCATTCTCAAAAAGAGGTAAATGGAGACCAGGCCGACACGCTCCTTATTCCCGGCCCCCAGCTTTGGAGTCGGGATCATGTGTCCTCCTCTCTCTTCTGTGGGATGACACGCCCGCTCCCTTCGCTGGTTCTGTGACAGGAAAGCAGCGTGTGTGAAGAGAACACTGCAGCCGACAGCTTTCCTGAACTGTGTTATCAGGTCATAAATCAATCAGTGTGTGTCTCTGTAGCACAGGCCGTGTGGTGACCTGTGACCTCTGCCCGCCATGTGTGTCCTCCCTCCTCCTCAGCCTCCCCTTGCAGCTTCCAGCCTCTGCTGTAGACATGCTGATACATCTACAATCCGCTGCCCCCCCCCCCCCCCCCCCCCGTCGCTAATTCCCTACCACCACCACTATCCATCCACATCAGAGGCTCTGTGACCTGATATATTGTGATGTGGATGGATAGCTGGGACCTGTAGTTCTACACAACAGATCATGTCACACAGTTTCTGATTTGGACTGATAGCAGCTTGCTGGGACCTGTAGTTCTACAGAAGTTCTGTGACCTGATATATTGTGTAGCACTACAGGTCCCAGTAAGCTGCTATCCATCCACATCATCAGGTCACAGAGCTTCTGCAGAACTACAGGTCCCAGCAAGCAGCAAGCAGTAGTTTCCTGGCCAGCACCATCTTGCATGTATATATCGGCTTTTAGAAAAACTTTTTCTCAGGAATGGCAGCCGCTAGAAAGACGGGAGACAACTCAAAATACTCAGGGGGACTTGGTGAGTTAGGGTACTATTACACCAACAGATCTGACGAAAGATTATCTGCCAAAGATTTGAAGCCAAACCCAGGAACAGACTATATACAGAGATCAGGTCATAAAGGAAAGACTGGATTTCTCCTCTTTTCAAATCCACTCCTGGGTTTGGCTTCAAATCTTTGGCAGATAATCTTTCGTCAGATCTGTTGGTGTAATAGTACCCTAAGACCAGCTAGGTTTGGGAGCATTTCATTTTTTTAGCTCTTGCAGTTCCCATATGACACACACCTTTTTTTCCTGTGTGAGTGTGCTCATTGTCATGCTGCCATGTCATTCTTTATAATGTCATTGTATGATATCCATCCTTGGAAAACAACTCAAAGCTATAATTCGTTTACTATATTTGTTCTTTACATGATTCTAGAAGACATTTGCCATTGCTCATGTATGTGATTGTATCAAAGGTTGCAACCAAGGACAGCTGGGCAGTTTTGTTCTGATTGCTGTTTTACAGATCACATGTTGCTTCCATATCATATTCCTTTGTCTTAATTGATTTAAGGTTCTGAT
Source organism: Dendropsophus ebraccatus (assembly GCF_027789765.1). Classification (NCBI taxonomy): domain Eukaryota; kingdom Metazoa; phylum Chordata; class Amphibia; order Anura; family Hylidae; genus Dendropsophus; species Dendropsophus ebraccatus. Next base: position 57,848,688 of record NC_091461.1, read on the forward strand.
TTGCATTGAGTTTGGTTAAAATGGCTGAACCAAACATTCAGAATAGGTGGTCATATACTTTCATGTCATGAAGTGTGATGAATTTGCTTCATAGTAATCAGGTTCTTGCTTCATGCTGTCTGTGCAATATTCATGCTTCCTGAAGCTCCTGCTCAAGTGTGACAACGTTTATGTCTATAAATTCTATCAATGTGCAAAAAAAAAAAAAAACAAGGGCGCAATATGTGCTTTTATCTTGGGGGACACCATAGGAGTTTCAGCAATGCTATAGGTGGACTCTGGAGTGATCATGCTTCAGGCGCGGCACTGTCAGTAGCATAAAGACATAGATGCTGCCTGCACCTTTGTCAAGTTGATAAAAGATGTCATGCAGGACTTGCTTCCACTTGGAAAAACTGGTGGGAGTTGTGGTGCAAACTTGTCCCCGAGATGGAGGCCATAAGCTTTAGAAAGACATGTATGGGGATTTGATGGATTAGTAGGGTAGTTTTTCTTCCCCATGGACTGGTCCAAGTATTTTGGCCCAGTCCACTCTTCACAGTATCTCCTAAACTCAGGGTCCCTGACAGATTCTACGGCAGCCGTGGTACAGCTGCCACTCAGGAACTCAGGACTTGCTTGAGCCTCCATATTATGTGACATGTCTCCAGCATAAAGGACACCTCAAACATTTCTGCATATACAGATGACTGGTGGGGGATGCAGTCTTCCAGTACATATCAGCTGCTGTATGTCCTGCAGAAGGTGGTTAATTATTTTCAGTCTGAGGGTACAAACACACACGGCTTATACGCTGCGTATTTACTGCTGCGATACGCAGCAGATTAGATCTAAATAACTGAACACAGTATCAAATCTGCTGCGTATCTGCTGCGTATCTGCTGTGTGTGTTTGTACCCTAACACAGTGTTTTCTGCTACCACCTCTGTCCTCTGACAGGAACTATCCAGGTCAGGCTATCTTAACAGCTTTATGTAAACCTCATGTACAGTATACAGCAGATGATAAACCACATATGCACCTCATGTACAGTATACAACAAGAGATGCACCACATATACACCTCATGTACAGTATACAGGAGAGGATACACCACATATACACCTCATGTACAGTATACAGGAGAGGATACACCACATATACACCTCATGTACAGTATACAGGAGAGGATACACCACATATACACCTCATGTACAGTATACAGGAGAGGATACACCACATATACACCTCATGTACAGTATACAGAAGAGGATACACCACATATACACCTCATGTACAGTATACAACAAGAGATGCACCACATATACACCTCATGTACAGTATACAGGAGAGGATACACCACATATACACCTCATGTACAGTATACAGCAGAGGATACACCACATATACAACTTATATACAGTATACAGCATGGGATCCACTATAATTACACCTCATGTACAGTATACAGCACGGGATACACCACATTTACACCTCATGTACAGTATACAGAAGAGGATACACCACATATACACCTCATGTACAGTATACAACAAGAGATGCACCACATATACACCTCATGTACAGTATACAGGAGAGGATACACCACATGTACACCTCATGTACAGTATACAGCAGAGGATACACCACATATACAACTTATATACAGTATACAGCATGGGATCCACTATAATTACACCTCATGTACAGTATACAGCACGGGATACACCACATTTACACCTCATGTACAGTATACAGCAGATGATACACCACATATTCACCTCATGTACAGTATACAACAAGGGATCCACCACATATTCACCTCATGTACAGTATACAGAAAGGGATGCACCACATATACACCTCATGTACAGTATACAACAAGAGATGCACCACATATACACCTCATGTACAGTATACAGGAGAGGATACACCACATATACACCTCATGTACAGTATACAGCAGAGGATACACCACATATACAACTTATATACAGTATACAGCATGGGATCCACTATAATTACACCTCATGTACAGTATACAGCACGGGATACACCACATTTACACCTCATGTACAGTATACAGAAGATGATACACCACATATTCACCTCATGTACAGTATACAACAAGGGATCCACCACATATTCACCTCATGTACAGTATACAGAAAGGGATGCACCACATATACACCTCATGTACAGTATACAGAAAGGGATGCAAAACATATACACGGCATGTACAGAATACAGCAGGGGATTCACCACATATAAATCTCATGTACAGTATACAGCCAGGGATACACCCCATATACACCTCATGTACAGTATACAGCAGGGGATTCAACACACATATACACCTCATGTATAGTACACAGCAGGGGATACATCCCATATACAACTCATGTACAGTATACAGCAGAGGATGCACCACATATACACCTCATGTATAGTATACAGCAGGGGATACACCCCATATACAATTCATGTACAGTATACAGCAGGGGATGCACCACATATACACCTCATGTATAGTATACAGGATGCTGGACAGTGCAGGGGAAGGTTTAGGGCCCTATTTTACCAGACGATTATCGTTCGCATAATCGTTAACGATTAACGATCTCTAACGACCGCTATTGCGAAAGACCTGAAAACATTCACTCATTTCCAGGGAACGATAATCGTTACTTATGATCGTAATTGCGATCGTTTTTCTTTGCTATTTCTTCGCAATTGCGTTCGTATCTATTGCAAATGACCGAACAATGTCTTATTCAATGCGAACGATTTGCGAACATTTTGCGAATGAGCAACGATAAAAATAGGTCCAGGTCTTATAAAGCGATCAACGATTTCTCGTTTGGTCGTTAATTGTTAACTGCATTTCAACCGAACGATTATGGTTTAGATTCGAACGATTTAACGATAATCTGAAAGATAATCGTCCGGTGGAATAGGGCCCTTAGGAGGAGGAAGAATGCACACATGCAGTGCAGAGGTCACAGGTGACCACACTGACAGAAGGAAGCAGGGCCTGTGTAACAGATAACACATATAGCCAACTGATTTATGTTGAGCACACAGCACAAAGCATAGCATGCTGTATGTCTGGCGGCTGCAGCGTTCTCTTGTATCCCCTCTCGTCCATCCTCACTATACTGTGTATAGAAGCTCCCAGGGTTTGAGGAGCCTCCTATGAGTGATGGGCCCCCAGGCAGCATTGAAAACCTAGACAGTTTCTGACACAGACAGAGGTGGCAGCAGAGGGCACTGTGTCAGACTGGAAAGAAAGTACTCTATTTGTAGCCTTGAAATATTTTTTAATCCATTTAATTATTTTTTTTTTATTTCTATCACCTTTAGATTGACTCCTACGATTTTACAATATCCGAAGATATTGGAGAGATCCAGTTAATTAAAATTGAAAAACATAAATATTGGTATAAAGACGACTGGTATTGTCGGCACATCACACTTAAAACTCCCTCAGGAGATTATGTAGAATTCCCCTGCTACAGATGGATTACCAATGACAAAGAAATAATTCTTCGCGAAGGAACAGGTTAGTACTACGATAATACTATGATGACAATATGGTCACTCATTGTTTTACCATCTTTGTAAGAAACAAAATCGTTTTTTGAGATAAACTGGGGCAATTCTGATTTTTACGAAGGATTTCCGTTATCCTACATCTTACAAATATGCTTTATTTTCCTATATAACAGCTAAACTGGTCACACAGGATGTAACACAAATTCATAAGCAACACAGAAGAAAAGAGTTGGAAGACAGACAAAAACAGTACAGGTATGCTAACTTGCCGGAGCGATGACCATATCCAGTGGACAATGGAGGTGTCAAAAACTGGTCTGATCTGAGGCCTTTGAGAAGTTAGAAGGTAGAAATCAATATTCAATAGGAGCCTGCAATACAGTGAGAAAACGATAATTGGAGGCTATTAAATGCTTCTACCCCTGTCAATAAGTACTTTATTCCCTCAACAAGCCAATATTTTTAACATCATGATCACACATCATAGAACATTGTTGGCCTAAAGCGCTCGTGCTTTTAAAAGGGTGGCTGTGAAACTATGAGTCCCACCAAACAATTAATACCCTTATAGAACTGATGAAGGCCTGAAAAATACCATGTAAGGAGATACAGTAAAGGGCCAGTTCAAACGGATGAAAAGCAGTGCAATTTCAGCGCTCATGAAATTGTTGCAGAGATAATTTCCATTCAATGGAAATTCCGCTCTGCAGTTCACACAGATCACATCAGATCCACTTTCCGCCAGAAGAATAGACATGTTCATACTTCCGCTGGCGGAATCCTATAGAAATCAATGGGGCTTTGATTTTTCTCTGTGAGATTTTTGAGTGAGGAATCAGCACAGAATGTCAGACCAGACTCAAGAGACAACTCAAAAGACAACTTTGCAACATATTGTCTGTGTCTCCCTCCCACATTTCCGTGCGGAAATTCTACTTGCATTCCGCGTGAAATATGTGAGAATTCCGCAAAGAATTCCATGAGTGCTGCCTCCAGGGGGAACACTTTCTGTAAGAATTTCGCGAGTATTCCATGCGGAATTCCGTGAGAGCTGATTCCAGGCTAAACACTTTCCTCTCTGATTCCGTCACTTTTGTGAACTGGCCCTAACGTGACATTATTGAAACATCAATACTGTATACAATACCAGCTTTTAACATTTAACCATCACTAGTAAACTTTTTAACTTTTTAACTAAATAAACCATCAAAGTTATATGAAATATGTTTAAATATTAACAGTAACCTTATGTTCTACAGATGGAAGGAATGGCATCCTGGCTTTCCATTGAGTATTGATGCTCACTGTCATCATGACTTGCCCCATGACATACAGTTTGACAGTGAAAAGGGAGTTGACTTCATTTTGAACTACACAAAAGCGTAAGTAGACAAAAAAAATAAGTAAATATACTTGTGTGATATGGTAGATTCATTGCAATATGCAAGACCTCAAAACTAAATGTTGAGGGTACTAAAGGGTACTACAGCAAAAATCTTTTCCTTTCAAATCAACTGTTTCAGAAAGTTATATAGATTTGTGATTTACTTCTATTTAAAAATTGCAAGACTTCCAGTCTTATCAGCTGCTGTATGTCCCGCAGGAAGTGTTTTCTTTTCAGTCTGACACAGTGCTCTCTTCTGCCACCTCTGTATGAGACAGGAACTGTCCAGAGCAGGAGAGGTATTCTATGGGGATTTACTACTGCTCTGGACAGTTCCTGTCTCGGACAGAGATGTCAGATGAGAGCACTGTGAGATTGAGAAAAAAACAACATTTCTTGCAGGACATACAGCAGCTGATAAGTATGGTAAGACCGGATTTTTAAATAGAAGTAAATTACAAATCTATATAACTTTTGCACACTACTTAGGGCTGTATTTACCATTTTTACCCATGGTCTGGTGCCTAGGGTAGCACCTTGCAGGGGGGCAGCACGAGGGAGCAGGGGGTAGGAAACAACTTTTTTTACTCAACCATGCATGGTTATTCCATTGGGCAGAGAAAGACTTTCAAGGTCCCCTTACACTATAGTAAAATGTCAGTCCAATCCACTGACTTTCAAGATAGCTGTGGGAGGCTATAAGATGTATGTTACCTTTAACCCTTTAAGGACCGTGCTAACTTTCGTTTTTGCATTTAAAAGGCCTTAATGTGCTTAAAAGGCCATTGCACTTGCATTTTACACCTTCAGACCCACATAAGCCCTTATTTTTTGCGTCACTAATTGTACTTCGCAATGACAGGCTGAATTTTTCCATAAAATATGCTGCAAAACCAGAAAAAAATGATATGCGCAGTGAAATTGAAAAAAAACTGCAATTATTTTTCTTTGGGGGGGCTTCATTTTTACGCCGTGTGTCCTATGGAAAAACTTAGTTGTTATATATGTTCCTCAAGTCATTACGATTAAAACGATATGTAACATGTATAACTTTTATTGTATCTGATGGCCTGTAAAAAATTAAAACCATTGTTAACAAATATACGTTCCTTAAAATCGCTCTATTCCCAGGCTTATAGCGCTTTTATCCTTTGGTCTATGGGGCTGTGTCAGGTGTCATTTTTTGCGCCATGATGTGTTCTTTCTATCGATAACTTGATTGCGCATATGAGACTTTTTGATCGCTTTATATTACATTTTTTCTGGATTTGATGCGACCAAAAATGCGCAATTTTGCACTTTGGGATTTTTTTGCGCTTACACCGTTTACCGTGCGAGATCAGGAATGTGATTAATTAATAGTTCGGGCGATTACGCACGCGGCGATAGCAAACATGTTTATTTATTTATTTATTTTTATTTGTAAAATGGGAAAAGGGGGGTGATTCAGACTTTTATTAGTGGAGGGGGCTTTTTATTAATAAAAACACTTTTTTTCACTTTCACTCACAGTAATATGAAGCTCCCTGGGGGACTTCTATATACACAGAACTGATCTCCCATTCAGATCAATCCTGTGTATATAATAGAGCAATGATCCATCAGATCGGTGCTCTATTATAATGGTCTGCTGCAGACCATCTGAATAGATTGCCGAGCCGGGATCAGCGTCATTCCGACGCTGAGCCCCGGCCGACTCATTAGAACGGATCTCCCCTCCGCGATCGCATCGCGGGGGGGAGATCCCCCACTGGACACCAGGGAGAGGGGGCACAGCTGCTATTCAAATGCAGCTGTCAGCTTTGACAGCGGCATTTGAATAGTTAATTAGCCGGCTGCGGCGATCGGCCGCGCCGGCTAATACACGCGGTCCCTGGCTGCACTTAGCAACCAGGGACCGTGCGCTGCAGAGAGGGCTCACGCCGGGAGCCCTCTCTGTTTACTCTTAATGGCCGCATGACGGGTATACCCATCATGCGTCGTTAAGAGGTTAAGGTGGTTAAAAGACTACACAACTACAACATAAATAAAGGGCAAGCTACTAGAGCGGTCTTAGGAAGTTATGTTTTCAGTTGGATGGTTGGTTACTTGGTTAAAACTTACATGACCTCAAAAAGGTTGTGTGTTAAAGGTCGAAAATCTACACTGATACTATTTATTTTTATATCTTACAGTATGGAAAACCTCTTTGTGAACAGTTTCATGCATATGTTCCAGTCCTCCTGGAGTGATTTTGCTGATTTTGAACGGATTTTTGTGAGAATTAGTAATACAATATCCGGTGGGTTTCAGCCAAAGATTCCAAAAACTTCTATTTTCAAAGCCAGTTCACCTGAATAAAAAAGGAATAAGAGTGCCCATGAAAATGCATGATGTACAATATTGGAATACAATTAAAAACAACTTTCCGTTTAGTAGTAAGCTCTGTTGTTTTGCAGCTGTGGTGTCTTGAGTTTGAATCCAGCCAGAGACAACACTAGCAAGTTCTACACATTTGTGTGGGATGCCTCCAACATTCTGAAACACTTTTAGAACGGATGCACCTGATTCCAATCTATGTATGACGCTGCAGAATACGTTAGCACTACATATATACTACTATATATATCCTTCATCTCTTGTCTTGTCTTGTAGAATATGTTATGCAGCACTGGCAGGAAGACTTCATGTTTGGATATCAGTTTCTCAATGGCTGCAACCCAGTTTTAATAAAAAAATGCAAAAAAATACCAGAGAAATTCCCAGTAACCCATCAAATGGTGGAATGTAGCCTGGAACGGAACATTACACTTGAGAAAGAAATGGAGGTACATGTCTTTTCATTGTCGCTTCAAACTGAAACTCCAGGGAAATATGCAGAGTCAAATTGAGCTACTAGAATCCTATAACATATCAGTATTGTTAAATCTACAGGACTCCAAGGTGTTCTGTAAAACTAAAGCATACTTGTCATTTCAACAAATGTCTGACTTGTTATAGCCACATGTCAGATGTTTGTATTGGTGGGTGTCCGGGTGCTGAGAACCCCGCCAATTGCAAGAACGAAGGGGCAGAAGTACTTAACATTCTCACTGCTAAAGTAGCAGTGGACAAAATTATAATGGAGTCTATAAAACTTCCAGCAATCATGTCCACCGGAAGTTCCATAGACTGCCATTATAATTCCATTCACTGCTAGCTTAGCAGTGAGAGCAGTGGAGCAGAGCATGCGCTACTAAGCACTTCTGCCCCTTTGTTCTAGCAATTTGGGAGGGTCTCAGGATCTGGACACTAACCGATATAAACTTCTGACATGTGGCTATAACTTATCAGAAGTTAGCCTGACAAGTTATAGATGTCCTCGGACATCACTTCCTGGTCTGTATATATTTGCTGAAGCAGCAACCTGTAGACTTGGAGGTGTCATTTCGGCAATTTCTGGTGTACAGCTTTGTAACATGCAATAAACTTGTAAGAGCCTACAGAAGAAGACTTTTAGCTGTATGACCCTAGAGTAGATCATGTGAACTAATTATGTTCATTTATTAAGCTTGAACAAAAATGGTGATCTGAAGAATAGCAACCAAATGCTGTATGTAACAGAATATATACTTTCCATCTCTTATTACAGCAAAATAACATCTTCATTGTTGATTTTCATCTTCTTGATGGCATCTCTGCAAACAAAACTGATCCGTGCACCATCCAATACCTTGCTGCACCCATCTGCCTATTGTACAAAAATCTTGAGAACAAAATTGTACCAATTGCTATACAGGTACCGTAAATGCAAAGCACATTCCATTCCTATTCTGTTTAAAATAAATAGCCTAATTGTACTGAAAACTATCACCCAAAAATGTGTAGTCAGATATCAAAAATTTCTGGAAAATAGCAGAGCCTCAATTCTGTATTACTGTATATGTGTGATATAGGGTCAATAAATGTTGAGCACTAGGAAGTGTAACAATAAGGTTTAATTCTCAGGACAGCTCTGCAGAATATGCTGAGCATAGATAAAATGTAATAAAGGCATTAAGGCTGCTAGAACATACTTAGCTCAATCTGAATAGAGTCATTACCACTTCATTGTTAGGGCCAGATATCACTCCATGTAATAAAAACAACACATGGCAACATGTATAGAGATGTGCGGCTGATTACTAAAGACTGTAAAGAAAAAAAAACATTATACTTACCTGTCCAGGTTTGCCTGGTGTCCTGCTGCCTTTTCTCTGTTTTCCCCACTTGCTGCAGCTGTCGTTGAAGCTTCTAAAGCCATTCATGAAGTGACAGGCTACTCAGCCAATCACTGGCCACCACGCTGTCCCATCTTGGCCGTTGATTGGCTGAGCAGCCTGTCACTTTAAGGCTCAGAAGCTTCAGTAGCGGCTGTGATCAGAGGGGAAAAGGCAGCAGGACACTGGGAAGCAGGCCAGGTAAGTTTACATGTTTATTATTTTCTATAGAAACTAAGGGCTGCACGGACATAGCTAATGAGGTCCTGGCAGCCTTTGCCGCACTATAATCGAGATATGTAATAGGCTCTTACACTACACGTCAGGCCGTGTATATGCTGTACATTTACTGTATATGCTGTAGATTTAATTAATTATTCATATGGATATAACACTTTTTTCTTTTATATTTTTATAGCTGAATCAAACACCAGGGCCAGAAAATCCAATATTTCTGCCATCTGATGCCAAGTACGATTGGCTCCTAGCTAAGATTTGGGCCAGATCCTCCGATTTCCACATTCATCAGACAGTTAGCCATCTTCTGAGGTCTCATCTCCTTACAGAAGTTTTTGCAATTGCTATGTACCGCCAGCTACCCGCTGTTCACCCAATTTTTAAGGTAAAGTAATTATTATCATAATGTGCATTAATTTAATAATGATGATGATGCGGCCGACTGCTAAAGAAGTGTAACAAATGAATTTCTATTCTCCACTAAGAAAAAGGTCACTGCTTCTCTTATATTGGTAGGCCCTTAAATAAGTTACCCAGCTCTATGACATCCATATTCCCTAACTGGAAAACCCATTAAATGTTGATCTCCAGTAACAATATTGCTATATTGTCTGCATGTGTATGTATATACCATGTATATGTTATATTGGATAGGGAAATAAGTGTTGATTGAGTGTTCCAACATACAACTCCCTATAGTAAAAACATGTGGATTCCTATTGCCCTTTTTCTTAGCGAATAGATATATTTTACTTAACTGATAAGACAAATACAAATCAACAAGGTACAAAGAAGTTAACAGGAATAACGCAAAAAGATACTCTGTACTTAGCAACAATCTTATAATGGTCAGTGAGACCCTTTTTATGGATATTTTCTAGCAATCAGAATGGAGAGTAGCTTTAGGTATGAAAACTTGCACAGTTCCATTGCACAGGATCCCACATTGCCTATCTAGGGAAGGAAAGAGATAAGTTATGCAATAGCTTTAAATCAAATCAAACAGTGCTGGAACGTTATACAGATTGGTAAAGGACTTCTATTTAAAAAAAAAAACTCTCAGTACTTAACATCTGCTGTATGCCCTGCAGGAAGTGGAACCATTCAAAGAAGAAAAGGTCTTCTATAGGGCCAGGACCTATTCTAGGTTTTCTGCTGCCTGAGGAAAATCATAAGAAAGGTGTGTGTGCAGAAAATCGGCAGCACATAACAATAACTGCTTACACACAATCCAGCTCAACTATAAATTCCCCAGTTTAAGCACTACCTACAATCCATGTTGGGGACCATACAGAAAAAGGTTCAATGTTTCCAGTTCCACAAGTGTGTATACAATTCTTTAATCTTTATTGCTACTTTAACTTAAAAAGAATAAAAGCACCTGACATATTCAAGAGTCATTGCTTTTTCACTGCTCATGGTGATATTCATGGCCATACTACCATTACACCTTGTGCTCCATTTAAAGGGGTAGTGATCACTTTCTCTGTCTGAAACATATATAACTGGACCTGGGAAGAAATGATATGCAAAATAGCTCTCACACGTCTTGGGCAAAGAGATGTCCCTTCAAGTCAAGTCTTGCTGTCTTAGAACATTGACTGGGGATTTTATGCCAAGCCAAACAATCTCTCCAAAAGGAAACAGACACCTGTTTCGAGGTTGCTGTTCCTCTTGCAGAGCAGGGTATTGGCTGGCTAGTGAGAGGTCTATGGACGTAGATCATAGCGGTACCAACTCTCATTAAGGAGAGCTCATCATAAAGACGTATGGAGACTTACACACCATTGCTGCTCCACTGAAAATTCTGGGAAGAAACAATATGCAAAATAGCTTCTTTTTTCCCAGATTTCTCAATGGAGCAGCAATGGTCTGTAAGTCTCCATACGTCTTTATGAGGAACTCTCCTTAATGAGAGTTAGTACCCTTTGACCTATAACTGTACCTGCAAAGTGTTTGCAGTCCTGACTGCCGTGCATTCCATGTTTGTGTCCAACTGTCATTTACAGGTCATAGGGTCAGTGAGGTCAGTGGTGTGTAGCAGACAGCAGGATTTATGGCCACTGAATGGAACATTCCATCTGAGGCAATAAACTCATTTGTCCTAAAGGCCGGTAATGGCCCTGTATAAAGCAGAGGTGCACAACCTGCAGACCTCCAGCTGTTACAAAACTACAATTCACATCATGCCTGCACAGCCAAGGGGTTTCCAGATATGATGGGAATTGTGGGTTTGCAATAGCTGGAGGGCTGCAGGTTGTGCACCTCTGCTATAGGAATTTGCTACTGGTCTGGGCAGTTCCTGACATGGACAGAGGTGCTTTTTTTCTTTTTTAAATAGAAGTAATTAAATATCTGGCACCAGTTGACTTTAAAACAAAAACACTCTCGTTTCTCTGGGTGAAAGTCCTCTACACTGGAGATTCACAATACAGATTACAATAAACACTGGTCGTTAAGAGGAGCAAACGAGCGCTCTCAGCGCTCGTCTGCTCCTCGTTCCCTGCTCGCTGCCGCCACTATTCAACGCGGCAGCAGCGAGCGGTTGAGTGCAGGAAGGGGCGGCGGGGAGCTGCGGGGGGGCTGCCCGGGTGATCGCTGATCGTCCGGGCAGCCCATAGGATATAGCAGCGTCTGCTGCCGACGCTCCTATTCAACGGAGCGACAGCAGCAGATCGCTGCTTTATTAGTTGCTTGTTTTTCAACATGTTGAAAAACAAGCGACTGCAACGATCAGCCGACATGAACGATGTCGGCTGATAGTTGTACTCTATTCCACGGGACGATTATCGTCTGTAGCGGCCGATGTCGGCCAAATACGACCTATAATCGTTGCGTGGAATAGGGCCTTAAGTAAACATATAATTGTTTGAGGCAAAGTGGCATAATTATTCTTTGGTATTGTACTCAGGGAGAACAGTGTGCAGCAGTATTATATTTAGGAATGCAGCACTTCTTTTTAGGAAACACTGTTTGTGGCAGTGATATATGTAGGGAGTACAACATGAGGCAGTAGTTGAAACATAGGGAGAAGTTGTTATGGTCGTCTGAGCTGAATGGTGAAGGAAAGTCCCTGAACAAAGCCATTTATTCTGCATCTGACTGTCTGATAAGACTGTAACGGTCTGTTCACCGTAAAAGTGTCAGCATTGCAAGCGGAGCCTCTGCTGCGGACTCCGCTCTGAATCCCGCCTGCCTAAGTGTGTCAATGTGATGTCTTGCATGCCTCCGCTCTCTACTCAAAGAATTGACATGCAGACAAGATTCCGAGCAGAGTCTGCAGCAGAGACTCTGTGCGCAGTTCCGCCACTTTTACTCAGTGTGAACAGACCCTAAGGGCCCTATTCCACAGTAACGATAATCGGCCGGATCGGGCCCATTTGGCCCGATTCGGCCAATTATCGTTCGGTGAAATAGAGAGAACGATCAGCCGATGATCGTGTCATCGGCTGATCGTTCATTTAGGGCCAGACCTAAAATCATCGTTCCCCCATTCAACCGTAGCGATGCGCGGCGGGCGACCGACGATTTGAGAAGAAACAGCAGCAGCATCATCATACATTACCTTGCTGCAGGGCTTCTTCTCTGCGCTGTCTTCTGAATGGCCGGTCAGCTGACGGAGCTCTCAGCCAATCACAGGCCGGGACCACCGCGGCCTGTGATTGGCTGATTGTGGCCTGTCAGCTGACCGGCCATTCAGAAGATAGAGACGGAGCGGAGGACAAGCCCTGCAGCCAGGTAATGTATGATGCTGCAAGGGCTGCAAGGACATCGGTAACGATATCCTTGCAGCCCTCGCTCAACGATCATCGGGCCGTGGAATAGGCCCAGTAAACGAGCGGCGATCTAGCAGATCGCCGCTCGTTTACATCGTTGATCGGGCCCTCCTCGGCCCGTGGAATAGGACCCTTAGGCTGAATGGTGAAGAAAAGGAAAAATAGCAGCTCCTGTAAGCCCCTAAATAAAGCTGTTTATTTTGCTTTCTTAACACTGTAAGAATGTGCCTGGGGGTCCAAGCTGAACAAATGCACCAGGGCCCAGGAGCTGTTAGTGCCCTATTAGACAAATAGGTAATCTGCCGATTCAACAGGCAGATTAGCGCTCGGTGTAATAAAGAAAATGATCAGAAGAAACGATCATTGGCTAATCATTGTTGTTTAAACCTTCTTAAAATCATTGGCCACTGGCCTTGCATTGCTATGTGTAGTGGTGCGCAGTCGACGGCTAACGGACTTTGTAAAATAAAAAAAAAAGATTGTACGTACCTACTCTCCCCCGTTTTCCTGCAGCCTTTGCCCATGTTCCATGCTCACCGCTGATGCTTCTGGCCCTGTCTTTTTAGTGACAGACTGCTCAGCCAATCACTGGCTGTGGTGCTGTCCTATGTCAGCCTGTGATTGTATAATGTCCCTATTCGTGACGCCAAAAAATTATAATGTCCCTTTGGTGGTATGTGGTGTAATATGCTCAGGGTATTGTGTTGCTGGGTGGTGTAGTGCAACCTTAGGTCTCACCTTCTGAAACCTTCCTGTCACGGTGGGGTCCGAGGGTGCTGGGGCCTTGTCTTCTACAGCATACACACAGGGATGTATAATTTTTAATAAAAGTCTTCACACAATAGCGGTGAAAGTATAACAAGACTTTACTTGAAGGATAACTATATACAATCCAATACAGGGGCATCTGATGATGGCAAACTGTTGGCTTGATCAGAGTCCTTTGCTTCAGGGGGAGGGTTACCTTGGTTACTATAGCTTAGACTTGGTGGATAAACAGGATTTCAAAGAGACAGACCTGTTCCAGAGACTTTATAGCTTTCCGCCTTTATAAGGATACGTGTGAATAGGTACTTGAAGTTACTGAAGAGACTTGACGCTGTCGACGCTCACTATCATGTAGGAGGAAGACGCATGGACACACTGACTTGGAAGCCAGGAAGATGTGGACGGTGAATGGGAGACCCTCTATCACTTCACCAATCCGACAGCAGGCACTAATAAATACAGAGGATGTCCTGCTGAGACTTAGAAGACACGTATTAGTCCTTATGGCTGACTGGAAACAGGTTAGGGGGCTGAGGATGGAGTCTGACAGGATTACTGAGGTGACGTAGGGAGGTTAGATGTGACTCTGGCAATGCCAGACTACCAACTGTCACTGACAAGACCGCACAGCCCTTCTGGGTAAAAGGTGGGCGGAGCTAGCTTTCCCCTGGCCAATCACTAGAGTGTGGTAGGTTGCAGGGGAGGAGCACTGATCAAGCTCAACACTTGTATTATTAGCAATTAATACATAACAACATACAGAAAACATAAACACATAGCAAAAAACAATACCACTACAAGAGAGCTAAGGAAGAGCAGCAAATACATAGGCCCTAATACAGACTGTCTAAGGTTGCCAATAGCAACAATACATCTCCAGACGCCTGACAATAAATACCGTTCTGGGCCATTACAATTGGCTGAGCAGCCTGTTACTAAAGAGATGGGACCAGGAGAGGTAACACAGGAACACAGGTGACAGGCTGTAGGACAATGGGGGGGGGGGGGGTTAATAGGAGGGTATGATTTTTATTATGTTTAAAGTAAAATGCAAGGGCTTCACTGATATCTCTAAGGACATACATACAGCCCTTGCTGCACGATAATCAAGACATGTGTAGGCTCGGCAAGCGAGCGCCAATCTAGAAGCTACTGTGAGACTTTGGGCTGTGTAATACAGCCTTTAGTTATGCCCCTGTCTTTGCCAATGTCCATACACTGTCCCTAATCCCTTGCATCCAAAGCTTCAGTACAGGACTGTTGTGTAGTACCTTTTGAAATGCTTTTGCAATATCTAGGAATATCTTGTCACCCACATTACCAGCATTGAGATTTGCACTTAACTCTTCATAAAACCTAAGGGCCCTATTGCATGGAGTGATAATCTGCCGAATTAGGCCACTTCGTATAATGAAGACAATGATCATCCGAAGCCCTTGCTGCACAATCATTGAGCCGTGTAATAGACTCCTTAAGCAAGCGCCGATCTAGATTGGGGCTCGCTTACACAGTGCTTCAGGCCATGTAATATGGCTCTAAGCAAGCTGCAAAGGCACAATCTATTTTTTCATGAATCTATACTGGTTATCACCTGCTTACATTTTATATACAGTATTATGCAAAAGGTTTAGCTAGCTGTGCAAAAAAAACACGGAAAGAAATAATGCTTTTAAATATAGAAGTGTTAGTAGTATAATTTTACCATTAACAAAACATAAAGTGAAAAAACAAAAGAGGAACCTAAATCAATACTTGGTGTCATCTCCCTTTCCTTCACAACAACATCTCTAGGTATATTTACACACAGTTTTTGAAGGAACTCTACAGCGAGGTTGTTATACAAATCTTGGACAATTAACCACAAATTTCCTGTGGCTGTTGCTTCTCAAATCCTTCCGTCTTATTGTGTAATCCCACACAGACAGGATGATGACGGTTCTGTGGGGGCCATATCATCACTTCCAGGACTCTATATGGATGTATGTTTGGGGTCCTTTTTCTGGTTCAGAATAAAAATATAGACCGAAATAGTCATGACGGGAGCATTGCTTCCACACCTGCCTAAGAGTGCTGTCAGACTAGACTATTTTCCAAAATGAAAAGCCAATAAAAACAAAACTGGTGGGTTTTTTAGCTGAAAAAATGCAGTCATCAGATGTTAGCTGAGAGTCAACAGGGAAATATAATACACCTTACACATAGGGGGAGATTTATCAAACTGGTGTAAAGCAGAATTGTCTTAATTGCCCCTAGCAACCAATTAGATTCCACCTTTCATTTTTTAAAGAATCTGCGAGGATTGGTTGCTAGGGGCAACTCAGCCAATTGTACTTTACACTTTTTTTTTTATAAATCTCCCCCATAGTGTTTTTGTGTTTGCCATGTGTGACATGTCAAAAGCTTTTTATAATAAAAGCACAGTTTATACATAGAGGTAACACTGAATTTTTTCCCACAAAGCTATACACCAATGTGATCAGCTCCTCCGCTCTATATCACACTGTAGATCAGCCCACACGGTCAATGTGACAGATTCCATTTGATAAATACGCTGCTATAGAGTTCCTCTGGCTGCAAGCTTCACTGCCTGTCTCTAGGGTCAGTCTGCCCTATAATATAGTGCCCTATGCACTATAATATAGGCCATAACCCTATCTGCCAAACTGTTCTTCATAAAATGATAGTGTAAGATTTTCCCTGCACAAAAATTGCTTCACACCTAATTGCTAAACATTGCTAAACGACAACTATGATAAGGACCAGGGAGGACATCATTGCCTAATAGACTAACATTCTTCCTTCCTCCTTTTTTAGATACATTGTGACGATTATAAGTCACCACCCATTTCCCTTGCCCTGTCCTATACAAGGTCATGGAACTCTTTTGCACGTTTGAGCCTATATTCTGGTCTATTTATTTACCTATCTATGTATGTATCTGCATATCTACAACAGATGCAGAGTTTATGATAAAAAATACCCCAAAGATACTGTTAACTTGAGCAAAATGTTATCATATCTGACTGCAGTACAAGGAATGCAAAGTGGATTTTTACAGTGGAATATTGGTCTCTAAGGATACTTGGTCTCCGCACAGAACACTGGAACTGAGTATTAGTATTTGCATAACAACTTGATTCTTATTCTGATTATGTTTCATAGCAACAATGGCTTTTATGTTGCAGTAAGCTCAATGGAGGACAAGTATATGTGAGCAGCTTATGCTCTTATTAAAAGAGAAAAACAAACTGTATAAACTGTACGCTGAGAAACAATATGGCTGTCAGGTTGTCTTCTGACCATTCTAGCACCCAGCCCCCCCCCCCCCCCCACACACCAATCATGTCTCTACAACATGCCAAAAGTTTTTAAAAGTGACAGGTACACTCAAAAAGAATGATCCTGTGTCTGGATATCACTTTTACTATCACTCGGCTACCCTGAGCGGTGGTACCGAGGTACTAGATATGTGTGACCATGACTAAACTAATTTTCTACCATATATGCTTTAATGTGTAGCTTTTTTTAATTAAAATTTTTATTTTATGTTTCAGCTTCTGATCCCACATGTAAGATTCACCATAGCAATCAACACAAAGGCAAGGGAACAGCTTATTTGTGAATGTGGCCTCTTCGATAAGGTATGAAATCTCACTCTGCAACTAAACTTTTTATAATGATGTAGATATTTTTTAGTTCTTAGATACATGTGATTTATTTTTTTATAGTAGGTGTGTCTGGCTCTTGGGCAACACAGTCTATTGCGCCCTTTAAAAATACGCCCCATACTCTGCTCCCTGAAAAACAATCAACCTAAACTCTTAAAGGTACATTTACACTGCGGAATTCATGTGAATACTTCAAGCGGTTTCCACCGTGTGGCCCTCGCTTGAAGTCCCACATGTTCCACAGACTCAGAGGCGGACTATCACTTGTGCAGCCTGTTTAGCTGCACAGGGGCCCAGGCCAATAGAGGGGCCCGCTAGGCTCAGACTCTTAAGTGTCAGCTCAGCATGGCACATGTCTGTAGTGGGCCCCCCAGGCGGCATCAGCACCCGGGAAGTGCAGGCCCTATGCTCCTGTGGAGCCCACTTAGTGACTGGATGCTGTGCTCACAAAAGAAGTCCAACAGCACCTTGGAGATTCTCCGATAATGGCCAGCAATAGACTAAAGGATGCACGCAGGTATGCTCACAATCCTAGGTATGAGCACAACGAACTCCAAAAGAAAAGGTTTCCCACAGCATCCAGGATGAAAATAGTGTGTTTATTCACACATCAGGGTACACAAAAAAAATGCAACGTTTCGGCCTGCTGGCCTTTGTCAAGCATGGATGCTGTGCCCAGTCGGGGCTGGTTCTCCTCTCTTCTCCTGCACGCTGCTGCTTCTGACACCCCCTCCTGTACTCCACTGTCTGGCATACCTTGTATGAGGAGGAGAGGAGAGAGAGCATGTGATGACAGACCCCCCCCCCCCTTCCTGTACTCCACTCTCTGGCATACCTTGTGTGAGGAGGAGAGGATAGAGCATGTGATGAAAGACACCCCCCCCCCTTCCTGTACTCCACTCTCTGGCATACCTTGTGTGAGGAGGAGAGAGAGCATGTGATGACAGATCCCCCCTTCCTTCCTGTACTCCACTCTCTGGCATACCTTGTGTGAGGAGGAGAGGAGAGAGAGCATGTGATGACAGACCCCCCCCCCTTCCTGTACTCCACTCTCTGGCATACCTTGTGTGAGGAGGAGAGGAGAGAGAGCATGTGATGACAGACCCCCCCCCCCCTTCCTGTACTCCACTCTCTGGCATACCTTGTGTGAGGAGGAGAGGAGAGAGAGCATGTGATGACAGATCCCCCCTTCCTTCCTGTACTCCACTCTCTGGCATACCTTGTGTGAGGAGGAGAGGAGAGAGAGCATGTGATGACAGACCCCCCCCCCCCCCCCCCCTTCCTGTACTCCACTCTCTGGCATACCTTGTGTGAGGAGGAGAGGAGAGAGAGCATGTGATGACAGATCCCCCCTTCCTTCCTGTACTCCACTCTCTGGCATACCGTGTGTGAGGAGGAGCGGAGAGAGAGCATGTGATGACAGACCCCCCCCCCCCCTTCCTGTACTCCACTCTCTGGCATACCTTGTGTGAGGAGGAGAGGAGAGAGAGCATGTGATGACAGATCCCCCCCTTCCTTCCTGTACTCCACTCTCTGGCATACCTTGTGTGAGGAGGAGAGGATAGAGCATGTGATGACAGGGGCTGGAGGAATCCTGCAGGGTTATGGCTGCCAGGGACAGGACTAAGAAGAGAAGCAACAACAGCAGCTCTGACAGTGAGTGATTATTGTCAGTGTGTCTGTCAGGCTGCTGGAAGTTGTAAGATAGCACAGAGCCCCCACCCCCTCTCTGGTGCTGTAAGTTTTATTGTAAGTTTGTGCATTTTTAGCCAATATCTGTGCCCCCCTATTTCTGCAGCATGGTTGTTTTTCTCTTTCATCTCCCCCCTAAGCAGTACAGTACATGTATCCTACCTATGCAGCTATATACAGTGCATGTATCCTACCTATGCAGCTATATACAGTGCATGTATCCCACCTGTGCAGCCACATACAGTACATGTATCCCACCTGTGCAGCCACATACAGTACATGTCTCCCACCTGTGCAGCCATATAAAGTACATGTATCCCACCTGTGCAGCCACATACAGTACACGTATCCCACCTGTGCAGCCACATACAGTACATGTATCCCACCTGTGCAGCCACATACAGTATGTGTATCCCACCTGTGCAGCCACATACAGTACATGTATCCCACCTGTGCCCCAACAGTGATTAAGGGCCCATTTGTTCTATCCCCTATTAGTGCTGTTCTGGGGTCACTTCTACCTTCTGAGCTATATACTCTCATCCCCCACACAGCATCCAGTGTATAATGCACCCAGGACCCTCTAAGTACAACTGCTGCAAACACTACAACTCCCAGCATTTACTGCAGTCTGAAGTCCTCAGGATGTGCTGAGATTTGAAGTACAAATGAGAAGACAACTAAAGGGGTTGTCCCCTTGGAAACTACAACTTCCAGCACTCTCTGAGAGCTTCATAAGTGTAAGGCATTCTGAGAGTTGTAGTTATTGTTATTCCAGGAGTTGTGGTCAAAGATACATCAGTGCAGGATGGGACCAGGTTTGCATGTCGCTTCTGACGTGTTCTTTATTTGGGTGCCCCCCCATGATCAGTTCTATTGGTGAGCCTTAGGTACCCCATACTGGGGCCTGCACAGACTGGAGTACAGTTCTTTAGTGGGCCCTGTCATCTTTGCTGTAGGGCCCTTCCTAGAAACCAGGACACATGTACCGGATACCCAGTCGTATATATGTGTGCGCTTTCAAGGCAGAAAGGTGGAGAAAAGAATGGGTTATGGGGGCCCAAACACATTTTTTGCACAGGGGCCCTTTGCAGTCTGTGTCCGCCCCTGCATCGACTCAATGGTCTTTGCTGGTGGATTTCGCCGTCCGCCCAAAGAATTGACATGTCAAATATCATTGAGTCTAAGGAACGGGCTGGACTTCAAGCGGAGGCCGCCTAGTGGAATCTGCTTGAAATCTCTGTGCGGATTCCGCAGTGTGAACGTACCCTTATAGGAAAAACATTATTGTTGTCTTGAATTTAAATATGTGCTGAACTTTAGCTGATGAGTAAAAACAATCCATACAATGTGTTTCCTGAACATAAAATGCAACACAATGTACCCTATGAATAAATATTGCCCTGTCCTTGAATAAAACCATAAAGCTCAATATGCACCTGAATAAAAAGACTCCCCACACTGTGCAGAAAAAGCTTGATTTAAAAACTCCAGGTGAACAACACTGTAGCCATGAGATCTCTGAATTAAGGGCTATCTCCACCAATTCCACTATTAAATGTGCTAATAAGCAACCACTTATCTGAACGAAATACTAGGGTCAGCACGTTGACTTTCCCATATGCATATTTCCCATGTTGGCAGACACTGTTTGTTGAACATTCTATAAGCTGCTATAGGTCCTCGGTTGTTTTTTTCCTTTAAACTTTTGTTTTTTATTAAGCAACAGATAAAATAAAAAAGTGAAACTCAAAGTACCCCTGAAGCAGCTTTCTCTTAGAGGAAAGGTGCCAACTGCATTTCCAAATTAATATTTACCTAGTCCCAACAGTTCCAGAGATCCTCCAGGGTCTTTACACAGACAACTCCTTCATTGTCATTTGCTGTTCTAGTCGTCATGAACTGGAACCTGTACAGTTAATGACCATCTGCGAATGCAAATAGCTTAGTTGTTTTTCATTTAATGTAAATTATATTGTAGGCCAACGCAACAGGAGGAGGAGGACATGTAGAGTTGGTGCTGAAAGCCATGAAGGAGTTTACATATGAGAGTCTTTGCTTTCCAGAATCAATCAAGTTGAGGGGCATGGAAAACAAAGAGGAAATCCCCTATTATTTCTACAGAGATGATGGAATGAAAGTCTGGGAAGCATTACTTGCGTAAGAGAAGGACATTTGCTTGATTGTTCATTTATATTTATGTTTCTTTACTAACTGATAAAACATGATGTGTGTATAGGTTTAGAGACACGTCTATTGGTCAGACACACTTATGCAAACAGGGCATTAAATGTTTAGATGGAAACCCAACCCCCAATCTGCTATAAGTGGACAGAGAGGGAACGAATAAACATCTGCTATATTTATTAGCAAATCACGTTCTAGAAGTAGAATGGTATTGTCTGCCTGTAGAGGACAATATTGCAATAGTAACATCCGGAGTAGGTAAATAAAATACAGCTGACAAAATTTAATTCTGCTTTAACTTCTGATCTACTAAGATGGGACTATTTAGACTGTAGTAGTGAAGATTAAGTTGAAAAAAAAACAGGAGAACAAAAGAAAAAAGGAATATAAGGGGAAGAATTGCCAAAGCAGACATTTAAAAGTGGGTGAGTTCTGCCGACAGCAGTATGGATGGTGTAAGGGTTATTTAGGATGGAGTACCTTGATCTCTGTAGTTGTGTCAAAGTAACAGCCCCACCTTCCTAATAACCCTGCATGTATAGGACCATGTCAGAAACGCACCCACTCAGCCTAAGGTCAAGTGTACTTGCCACATCTACGCCACTGCCTACAAGTATCACAAACCAATTTCTTTGTTCTGTGCAGCTGTTTTGCATACTTGCCTTCTAATTACAATAGAGGAAGTGAAGTTTGATTGAGTCAGCTCCATTGTTTCATGTTCCTCATTCATAGTTTATAACATATGGAAATGTGAGATGTCATATAGCATCCACAAATAACTAAAGTAATAAAATTTAATTAGGCAAATGTAAAAAAAATATTAGTGTAATAAGGGAAAGGTGACTTACTTAGGAGTGGGGACTTTTTAAGGGATTTTCACTTTGGGTTAGCTACCATTTAACTATAGCCTGAGATATTGGATGGCACAGTTCAACTGATATAGAACAATGGAGAAATACAGTGGTACCTTGGATTACGAGCATAATTTGCTCCGGGACCGTGCTTGTAATCCAAATCCACTCTTAAACTCTTGTCTCCTGATGCAAGCCCCAGCCTGAAGTGGATCTGCTATGATTTGGAGGGTGAGGGAGACTTCCTGGGTCAGAGTACAGGACTGCAGACCACACCATGTAGACCATTTCTTTCCCCCACTCGGCCTCCCACCCAGTACAGGGAGCTCTTAAACCAAATTACAATTTTGAAAAACTGTGAGCTCTTCTTGCAAAATGCTCTCAATCCAAGTTACTCTTAAACCAAGGTATCACTGTAAAACGTAGTAGACATGTCACCTGAATGCAGAACAATTATCAATGACTGGCTTTGTATTAAAAAAAAAAATGATTCCAGGCACATACATGTAATACACATCCTTTACTGTTTTTATACAGCTTTGTGGGAGATTTGGTGGACATTTATTATGAAAGTGATCAGACAGTCTGTGAAGACACTGAGCTCCAAGCTTTTGTAAAAGATGTATTCGTTTATGGACTTCGGGACAATGAAGCCTCAGGTAAAATAACTACTACTTTTATTACAGTGTCAAAATATTACGCATGCCATGTGTGACAGCAAAAGTGTCATATATAGATATATATTATTATTAAAGTCCATGGAGTCCATCTTGTGCAGTAAATACAGTAGATAGATAGGGAGAGAAGCGCTTAGTTGCATGTTCTCCATTGTCATACTAGTGAATACCAAGACCGCCATCAATTAAAACTCTTGACATGTTGTATTAGTAACAGGTGAAAGAAGAGTGGCACGTTGAAGGTCCAAGTATGCACAGATTCCAGAACATCAAGGCACTAGTTGGCACTGACAGTACACCAAATCATGGATGATGGGAGACATAGTAGTGAAGATAAAAGGTTTTATTAACAGGTTCACCTTGAAACGCATTATACGTAATAAAACTTTACTACGTCTCCCACTATCCATGACTAATGTCTTGATGTCCCGGAATCCATGCATACTTGGACCTCCAATGTGCCACTCTTCTCTGAATAGATACTTAGGTATCCCGGTTCCATGGACAGGCAGCAAGAGGCAACATTTCTACACGTGACTGGCAGTGTCGGGCTCGCAGCACGACTGCCAGAGGGGAGCAGCATTGAAGCCATTCATATTTTTCCTTTCGGTTTCCAAAGTTAGGTTATGTGCACACTACAGAATCCCGACAGAACATCCGCCATGGATTGCGCAGCTCACACCAGAATGAACAGGTTCATTCTTCGGACGGAAGGCAGAGTCTGTCAAACAATAGAATGAAGTCGTCTATGGGAGCAGCTGGCAGAGTCCGCAAGCTGCGGAATCCGCGGCGGGTGTTCCTTCAGGATTCCATAGTGTGCACATACCCTTACGTTTTGTGCGCCCCTGGTGTCTGGTAAGTGCCCCTTCTCTCAATAGCAGTAGCATATAAATTGTGAGCAACTTTAGCTGGTTGGATCATTTATGGCATATGCCATCACAACCATCCAGGTTTAACAACAACTAATGTGGCAATGCCACTGTTCCCTCATATCTACTGTTGGCGGTACATGAGTTAGACATATTGGATAGTTAGTTTGTACTGACAAAAAGGTATGTGGAAGCAGAATTGTGTATGGTAGCCACTTATTTTTCTCTGGATATTACAATAAGCATACATGCTCAGTCACTTCTAGTTAGCCATGAAGACAGGTAGAGCTATGGCTTTCGAACAACCTTTTCTGTGTATTTATATTTTTTATTGTTTAGAAACAAAGAAAAAAGATGTATAGAAAAAAGCATATATCTTATCAAATGTTATGCTTTAAAAACACCATTAAAAGGTCAAACAGTTAACACAAAATATGTGGAGCCTGGTAACAACCCAAAGGAAACTAAGGGTACTATTACACGGAACGATAATCAGCCGAATCGGCCCTATCTGGCTGATTATCGTTCGGTCTAATAAAGACAAGGATCAGCCGATGATCGTTGTCATCGGCTGATCGTTGATATAGGTTCTGACCTATAATCGTAAGAGGAATACATTACCTATCCAGGCTGCAGGGTCCTCCTCCTCTGTGCTTCTCCCCGGGTCCCGCGCGCTCCAGCTTCACAGTGGCTTGTCTCAGCTGACAGGCGGCTCGGCCAATCACAGGCCGGGACTGCCATGGCCAGTGATTGGCTGAGCAGCACAGAAGCACAGAGGAAGAGGAGCCCTGCAGCCTGGATAGGTATGTATACAGTTTAAACAAGGGCTGCAAGGACATCGGTAATGATGTCCTTGCAGCCCTTGTTAAACAATTATCGGGCCGTGTAATAGGCCCAGTAAATGAACGCCGATCTACTAGCCAAACTCGTAAGCTATGTCCCTCCATAGTGTACACTAAAAAAATATGTAGAGATACACTTCAAACAGACCTGGGCAAACAACACAAGGGTCTGTCTAACAGGCTGTAGTCACATTATTGAGTGAGGGACTGATATCTAGCGTGACCCTTTCCAGGTGCCATGCTTCTTTTTGTTTAATATTTTTTTTCTCTTCTCAGGTAAACAAAGAGGAGGGTATATACTTTCTCTTCTTTCCCCCAGAAACCTGCAGGGAAATCATTATTAGTAGGGATATGTCTTGAAATAATATTTTCTGTACTTTATAGTAAAAGGTTTACTTTATTAAACGTCACCTTCATATCACTAGCAAACCAAGTGTTTAACCACACACAGAGAACAAATCGTTAAATTAAATAGATCCGTGCAAAGCTGGGTAAGTCTAGTAATAAAAGAAACCTATACAAAGTGGTGTGAGTCAGCTCACCTTGAGAATTGTTGATAGCAAATAAAGCCTCCTAGGAGGGAGCACAAGCTCTGGTGGGGACTAGGTACATGGTATGTGAGGAGTATAGAGCAAAAAATGGATATCCAGCACCTCAGGATGCTGCCCTGTGTTAAAGCTTAACTTTTAATTCCATACAAGTTAAAGGCTATATGGTTGCATGTTGGACCAACACGATTCACGCAGGTGCACTTAATCATAATCTAATGTGTGAAAATTGGCAAAAAGTTTAAAAGCTAACAACATCCAATAAAATCGGGACACCTCATAAGCATGCAAGTCACATGGTGATCAACAACAGAAAAGGTGTGCATTTAACCCATTAAATGCTAGAGGGAGCCATGTGTGTATTCCCCAGTAGTACATATAGGTTATATATAATATAATATAATTAAGACCTTGTGGTATTCTGGTTTCTAGACGAAAGATAATCTCGGCCTCTTTGAGGTGGTTTGCTGTGTTTTCTAAAGGGCCTATTACACGGGTTGTTTAGAGGAGCAAACGAGCGCTCTCAGCGCTCTCCTCGTTCCCCACTTGCTGCCGCCGCTATTCAATGCGGCTGCAGCGAGCGGGTGAGTGCGGGAGGGGGCGATGGGGAGCTGCAGGGGGGCTGCTCGGCGGATCGCTGATCGTCCGGGCAGCCCATAGGATATAGCAGCGTCTGCTGCCGATGCTCCTATTCAACGGAGCTCCGGCAGCAGATCGCTGCTATATCAGTCGCTTGTTTTTCAACATGTTGAAAAACAAGCGACTGCAACGATCAGCCGACATGAACGATGTCTGCTGATCGTTGCACTCTATTCCACGGGACTATTATTGTCCGTATCGGCCGATATCGGCCGAATACAGACGATAATCGTTCCGTGGAATAGGGCCTTTATTTTGCCTTATGCATATTGCACTTTGTAGTGACCCACGCAGTGTATAGTTTATCCCTTTTTTGCATTAATTTATATAAGGATTATGAATTCAGAATTTTATGCTCCCTATAGCATTTAATGGGTTAAATGCACACTTTTTCCTTTGTTACCATGTGATTACCATGCAAAATGCCTATGACGTGCCATGATGTTATTGGATGTTATTTACTTTTAAACTTCTTGCCTATTATCATGCATTATATCATGAGTAGGCACACCTGCGCGAAACACAACTATGCCTTTTAACTCATATGAAATTAAAATCTAGGTTTTAACACAGGATGGTCCTGGATTGTCCTTTTTTGCTCTAAAAATAAAGTAGATTGGATGGATAGATAGATAGATAGATAGATAGATAGATAGATAGATAGATAGATAGATAGATAGATAGATAGATAGATAGATAGATGATAGATAGATAGGAGATGCTGTTAGATTTTATGACACACAGACAGATGGATAAAGATTATTAACATACTGTTTTTATAGGTTTTCCAAAGACTATCAAAAGCAAACAGAAGTTAGTAGAATACCTCACTCTTGCCATTTTCACTGCATCTGGGCAGCATGCTGCTGTAAACTTTGGTCAGGTGAGCCTGTAATAACTGTAATGTGAATGTCAAGATGAAATAATTAAATAAAAAAAAACTACTTTAAATATAAATTGCTTGAACTTTAGTAATACTTATTTTGGTTAATGAGTAAATTAGTGGGTAGCTTGGTAGGCGGCAAAAAAGGGCTAGAAATTCTGGTGGACAAATGTGGCTCTATTGGCATAAACATGAGAAATACTAGGGGTGGGACTAGCAATAATATAAGTAAAAGAAAAGGAGTCTAAGTGGCAATGTATCATATGTTCTCATAATGCAGAATAGTTCACAAATAAAGTATGACATAGTGCAAAGGGGTCATGGGACTGTGCCTATTACAATGTATGCCACAACCAAGCATAAGATGTAGCTCAAAGCGGGTATAGATTTCTGAGGCTGCCATACTGCCTACGCAGGTCTTGATAAATTCTTTCCTAAGGCTCTGTTCACTCACCTGTGCCTGCAGATCTGCAGGTTTAATCTGCAGCCCTGACCCATGTGAATTCAACCAAAGGAAGAAGTTAGATGGAAGCCAGCAGCAGTGATATCAAACATAGCTCTCGGGTTCCTAGTGGTAGATTCAGCCCTGCATAGGATCTGTCAGCAAAATACAGTATGATATGTATAAAAGGGTTATCCGGAAAACAAAAACAATATTCTAAATGATCCCCCTTCCCAATACCACATTAAATCTAATATACATGTATAATCTATCCTGCACCCTTTTCCTGTTTTTTCTCTCATACTTACCCACTCTGGATGGCTAAAATCATCTTCTCGGTATCCGAGAAGTTATTATTCTATCTCTGGTTGCTGTCAGTGAATGCAAGCATTTGTACCTGTCTTTGTGTTACAGCTCTGTATATTGTAAGTGTTATGGATGTTTTTAGAGCCTGGACGGAACTAGAATGTTTTCATTCACAGACGGCAAGCAGAGATCTAAACCTACACTACATTCCTTGGTAAACACGATCTACGCATCAGCTCTGTAACATCATCAGCTAGTATAGAATAAATACTGGGGTGATGTGATGCAAAATCAGTTCAAAAAACAGTCCTGTGTTTACCGTGCAAAAGTAATGACAGCAGTGGGCAAGAAAGAAAGCTAAGGGGGCGAGAACACAAAAGGACCAATCAAAGGGATGCATGATGGGAAATAGAGATTCCTGGCAGCGCCATCTTGGATATAGACCAGCTTTTAGAAAAACTTGTAACACAGGAATGGCAGCAGCTAGAAAGACAGGAGATGGCTCAAAATACTTAGGAGGATACTAAATTCTCAAACCTAATATATGGAAAGCAATCATAGAAGAAGAAAATCTGAATGCACTCACCAATTTGTGCAGAAAAACCTTGTTTATTCGTGTCTTGGTACACACAACATGTAGCAAGCAGGCGGAGGACGCTAACACCCTCTACTGATGATCATGATGAGAACTTTAATGTTTGGCACGTATGGCTAATGGACATTAGATAGTGCCGACCCCTATACCTCTTTACTGACTCTAATCTATGGAAACTTGCCCTGCAGTATGACTGGTGTTCGTGGATCCCCAATTCTCCTCCTACCATGCGCTGCCCTCCACCTAAAGAAAAAGGAGTGGTTACCATACAGCATATCATTGAAAGCTTACCTGACAGAGGTCGGTCATGCTGGCATCTTGGAGCTGTATGGGCTTTGAGCCAGTTTCAAGACAATGAGGTAAGCAACTCAATAGCCACAATAACCATCATATGCTTTGTATGTATCCATATGTTTTGTTTAAAGCTGGAGTGAGCAGATTTCTAGCTCTAATATCTGATAAAAAGGATCTTTATATGAAGTCATACAACTGGAGTACAGAACAACAATGGTTGCTCCCATTAGCCGCCTATATATTTCTCCATTCTCACACAATAATTGGTGTTTATACCTTCTATGTTTCTGCCCATTACAGGTAATAGCACTGTCTTATATCTTATACCATGCTGTATATCTAGTTGTTTCTAGGGATGTATCCTGATGAACATTTTGTTGAAAAATCAGTAAAACAAGCAATGGCCAAGTTCAGGAAGAACCTTGAAGACATTACCAGTTTCATCCATGACCGCAACAAGAATAAGAAGCTGCCATATTGGTATCTGTCACCAGACAAGATCCCTAACAGTGTTGCTGTATAGGGTTCCTGAAGATACCTGCTGGATCAGCAATGTAAAATGTTTTGTGCAACTCAAACTTGACAATAACAGCCACCTGACCAAGGGCAGAAGTTTTAATTGTATTTGCTGTACTCACAGTATATTTCATGTGCTGCATAGATGAGAAAACTGCATTTAAGTTTTATGCTACTGTATAAGCACAGACTTATGGTTTCTCTGTACTCCCAAGACAGCATATATGAACATACTGTACCTTGATATAACACATTGCGCTAAATGCAAAACTAAGCTCTGTTAAACTCAACTTTGTGCATTAGGAACACATTAAATATTGACAATAGTCTATCTTAACTAGCATCTCTGTATTACAATAAAATGTAATTCTTGCAACAGACCGGCATATATTGGTTATATTAAAACAACAAGTGGACTATAAATATGTAACATGTTAAGGATCTGTTCACACATAGTATTTTCATCAGTCTTTTTTCAACCAAAACCAGGAGTGGACTGAAAACACAAAAACTGTGTGAATCTTTCCATTATAATTTTGCCCTGTCAGTTCCCTTCCTGATTTTAATAAAAAAAAAATACTGACCAAATGACTGAAGGAAATATTATGTGTGAACATATCCTAATAGTTATACATAAGGCAAAGGCTGTACAGATGACTGGCAGGTGGCACCACTTCATTGGGCAGAACATAATAATAATAATTTAAAAATTCCAGGCTAAAAGTTATCCTTTAATTATTGTATTTGTACATGTCAAATTTAACTTGGTATTATAAAAAGTGTCAGGGTTATATGTGACTAAGGGACCTTTGGGTCCTTCAGACACAAGGGCTCTGTTGCAACTGCTATCCCCGACTACACCCAAATTGGACTACCCATTTAGAGCAGTCATTTCATGTATAGTGTAATGCTTATTTCATTATTTTCTGCCTTTATTCCTGGCCATTTTTGATATCTGTCTAGCTTTTGTTGTATTGGAGGATCACACATTTGTGTATTTTTTATGGTCTTAAATGGTGTTAATAAAGCTATATTTTAGGATTCATGGGTGTGCATTTTTAATTCTTTTCTTCTTTGATCCTTGGAATAAGAGCTGAGCTGCAATGGCACAGTACAGACAGTGCACAGTGAACAGAGCCAGCTGCTCCGTGCCCCATCTCCCCCTCGTGTACCCTGCCACTGCATCCCCCTCATGTACCCTGCTACTGCATCCCCCTTGTGTACCCTGCCACTGCACCCCACTCGTGTACCCTGCCACTGCATCCCCCTCATGTACCCTGCTACTGCGTCCCCTCGTGTACCCTGCCACTGCGTCCCCCTTGTGTACCCTACCATTGCATCCCCCTCGTGTGCCCTGCCACTGTGCCCCCCCTCGTGTACCCTGCCACTGCACCCCACTTGTGTACCCTGCCACTACGTGCCCCTCGTGCACGGTGCCACAATATCCCCCTCATGCCATATGTCGTCCTATAATCTGTTGCAGAACTACAACTCCCATTATGTGATAGTCTTGCATATTACCACACACACCATGATTGGAGATGTAGTTCTACTGTGCCACTGCCTCTACTTCCATACTGTGTCATCCTCTAATCTGTTGCAAAACTACAACTCCCATCATGAACTGTCAGCAGAACATGATGGGAGTAGTAGTTTTGAGGGATAATCTCACCTGTACTGGATCCTACTCTGTCCTCCCTAGGTCCGGTGGATGGGGGGTGTAGAGGCAGCAAGAGGCCAAGATTGCCGGGAAGACCGGGGGCGGTGGCAGCAGCAGGAGGCCAGGGAGCCAGCAAGAGGCCGGGGGTGCCAGAGCACACCAGACGCAGACTAGGAGCAGCGGCAGCAGGAGGCTGGGGGAGCCGACTGGTGAGGCCCAGGGGATAGGGGTATGGGTGGTGAGCAAACAGTCTGGAACTCCGGACACTTTCCTAATGTGCATACATAGCCTTATATATGAATTCTATTTAAAAACCTCAAGTCTTCCAGTACTTATCAGCTGCTGCATGTCCTGCAGGAAGTGGAGTTATCTGTCCAGTCTGACACAGTGCTCTCTGCTGATATCATTGTCCAGAGCTGTAACAAACGCCCATAGAAAACCTCTCCTGCTCCTGCAGGACATACAGAAGATGATATTTTTAAAGTCATTTAAAACTCTGTATAATTTTCTGGCACCAGTTATTTGAAAACATTTTTTTTCCACTGGACTACCCCTTTAATTCTCCACATCTGCTTATAATTTACCTGGCCACCACAAAGGCACACACCCAGGTTTGCAATAGTCATCGCTGTATGTCAATAATAATGATTTTGCATGCGGCATTGTAGGCCATATGTAAGCATTTGTTGAGGGAAGATATCTTTACTGTTTAACAGTAAATTCCATGAGGTATCCTAATGTAAAATGACCAAACTTATGCCCAAAGGATGTTCACCACAAAAATCACAGAACCCTCAGCCCGAGAAGCACTCATTTCTATCCTGCTGCACAATTGTCTTAACTGCGCATGTAGCCGTATTTTCCAGCATATAAGACTGACTATAAGACTGACTGACCCCCGACTATACAGACTATAATTTAGAAGTGAGTGACTAGCTGCAGCTGGGGAGCCCAGCTGCAGTCAGGTAGGGGTTAATCCAATCAGGAGGTGGCCTGCAATTTAGTCAACCTATTAGAAATGAGCCACACACCACTCCCCAGCCAGATGAATGACAGAGGCTGCAGGGTCTTACGGCGCAGGCAGTGTCTCTGTGCCACGCTGCCTACGCTAGGAAGATGACAGAGGAGACGCAGAGCTGCGGGGAACAGGTGACAGGTCAGTTGATAGTTTGTTTTTGTTTCCTGCAAGAGGAGGGGGTTTGCAGAGCAGGCATTGGCGCCAATAGCGGTCGCCGCATACGGCAGGGTGTGGCCACAACCATTTTTCAGCTTCCCCACCGTATGCGGTGACGATACACGGCATATAAGTTGGCCCCTGACTTTTGAGCAGATATTTCGAGGTTAAAAAGTCATCTTATACATGGAAAAATATTGTAATTTAGTATGAGGAACCTTTTTATTTATAATATGCAGAAGCCAAAAAGACAGAAATGGCCGCACCCATGGCTGACACGAAAGCTTGTTCAGCTACATTTAAAACCAACATCAGAAGTTAGTATATAATTTGGCCAAACCATATTGCCTCATGTACCACGTGCAGGTCTTCTGATACACATGAGTCCCTAACCAAACCTCATCACTGTGCCGGTCAGCGACCACAATCCCCGCAAAACGTGCGCAAGCAGAGAAGAGGGGCCACGGAATGGCCCTACAACCACCTGCACGTGGTACATGAAGCAATATGGTTTGGCCAAATTATATACTAACTTCTGATGTTGGTTTTAAATGTAGCTGAACAAGCTTTCGTGTCAGCCATGGGTGCGATGTGCAGCCATTTCTGTCTTTTTGGCTTGTGCCTTTTTATTTATAAACTACTGTAACTTTTTCAATGTTCCAGTCTGTCTCCTTTGATTTCCTCACTCAGACCGCTTAATGTACAGTAAGCATTAATAAAAAGAGTGGTTTGTGGATTCGAAATGACAAAACCAGTTGTCCAGATGTACAAGATAGTACAGGACAAGTTTACACGCAACAGACTCTCCCTGTATCTTCATAGCTCCTTCCTTTCTTCATTTATTTAATTTCTTCATTTATCAGGCCATATCTTCAAGGAATGTTAATGTTATCCCCTAATAGAATTGGTGATGATGGAAAAAGTCTCTACGCAAAGATCCTGGTACAACAAGCATTTTGCCCAGAAAGAGGCTATTCACTAACAGCTAAGGCCTCTTGTACACAGCCAGTGCTCTCCCTCTCTGTGCACATAGTAACCCAGACACTGCCCAGTGCGTCTGGGTTACTGTGGTATATAACGATCAGGTCCCTGCACTGAGGCAGGGACCTGATTGTTTTGTAATGCGTTATATATATACCTGAAAAAGTTACATAAAAAAAGACACACACAAATAAATGAATAAATAAATATATAATTAAAACAAATAAATAATTAAATAAATACATAAATAAATAATATAAATAAATAAATATACACAGTCCCTATCCCCCTTTATAAATGATCCCCTAAAAATAGTGTTAGTATATTTGGTATCGCCGCGTAATGACCCTGTCTATTAACCCGTAACTAAGTATCCCAACCGATTAATGCCATAAAAAAATAACCAAAATGACAATTTTTTGTTAATCCCACCCCCTAAAAAATATAGAAAACAGCTATCAAAACATCACATGTACCCAAAAGGTGTACCACCAGTGTATGCCGCAAAAAAAAGCCCTCACATAACTCCATTGGCGAAAAAATTTTAATATTACAGGTCTTACAATATGCAAGACACAAACAGTTTTTATAGTATAAATGCCATAAACTATAACAAAAGCTATATGAAATGGATATCACTGTAATCGTACCGCCCTGATGAATAACAATAACATGTTATATGTGACGTATAGTAAACGGCGTACAAAACAAATGATGAAAAACTGTTAAATTGTGTTTTTTATTCGTACCCATTTAATAAATATTGATCAGGGTGTCACGTCCCCCAGAATGGTACAGATGGAAAGGTCAACCCGTCTTACTAAAATATTTTGGCACCCCAAGGCTTCTGTGAGATGGTATAATGGCTATAAAAAAACCTGAATTAAATAAAGGCCCCAAAAATACACAAAGCCTTTGTCATGTCTGCGGCCTGTGGTTGAGTCAGGTGACGCATTGCGGCCACATATGGGGCATTTCTAGAAACATTAAAACATGGGGAATACATATTGAGTTGCATTTTTTAGTTAGTAATTGCTGTGTTAGAGGGAAAAAATGGATTAAAATGGAATATCTGCCAAAAAAATGAAAATTTTGAATATAAAGGATTGTAAAATTTTAAAAATTTTAAAAGAGTGTATCAACCAAAGTATACCACAAACATAAAGAGGAATATGTCACGAAAAAACAATCTCAGAATAACCGCAATAGTTAAAAGCATCGCAGAGTTATCACTACATAAAGAGAAACAGGTCAGATTTGAAAAATAGGCCCTGGGCATTAAAGGGGTACTCCAGCAAAAAGCTTTTTCCCAGTAATTGAAACACATTACAAAGTTATATAACTGTGTAATGTGCTTCAATCACCTATCTGCCCCCTTCTCTATCTTTTTCCCCCTCAACCCCCCACCAGGAAGGGAAGTAAACTCATTCTCACCTAATGACTGTTGACCCCAGGAAGCCATTTTGTGACAATGACATCATCAACTGCTCCTTTACCCCAAGCCCTCCTCTCCCTGCTCTCACCCTCACCTCCTTTGAAGTACACTCTATCCGTATCTATTCCCCCTCTAACCTCCAAGTGGCCGTCATCTACCGACCACCAGGCTCCGCAACCACCTTCCTTGACCAGTTCAACACTTGGCTGTTGCATTTCCTTTCAACAGATATTCCCACCATCATCATGGGTGACTTCAACATCCCCATCGACACGACCAAATCACCCGCCTCTAAACTCCTATCACTAGCCTCCTCCTTTGGCCTTACGCAGTGGTCCTCTATGACCACTCACAAAAAGGGCCACACACTGGACCTCATCTTCTCGAGCCTCGGCCCCATACTTGACCTCACCAGCACATCTCTCCACATCTCTGACCACAACCTCCTAACTTTCTCATTTCTCCTCTCTTCATCTGCCCCTCCAGTCCAGAAACTTGCCCACCCTCGCAGGAACCTCAGAAACCTCAACATTCAAACACTCTCTGACTCCCTTCTGCCTCTCTCCACCATACACTCTGAACGACACTGACACAGCCGCAACCTTCTACAACTCCACAATAACCTCAGCCCTCGACTCTGTTGCCCCTCTCACGAAAAAGAGAAAACGAAGCACGAACAGACAGCCCTGGCACACCGACCTAACCAAACAACTAAGGAGAGTGTCCAGAGCTGCTGAGCGGCGCTGGAAGAAGACCGACTCTGAGGAACACTTCCAAAGATACAGGAGAGCACTCCTTGAGTTCAAATCTGCCCTCACCTCTGCTAAACAGGACTACTTTTCTTCCCTCATATCTTCCTTATCTCACAACCCTAGGCTACTGTTTAACACTCTCAACTCTCTTCTCCGCCCCCCACTGCCACCCCCCACATCCCTCATCTCTTCTGAGGACTTCGCCACATTCTTAAAGCAGAAAATCGATGACATCAGGGTAAGCTTCACCTCACAGTCCCCTCAGCCCCCCCTCATGCCTGTCTACTGCCCGTCCCCACTAACTCACCTCTCCACCATCACAGAAGAACATCTCTCCAAACTACTTTCCACATCACATCTCACCACCTGCGCACTTGACCCAATTCCATCCCACCTTATCCCCAACCTCTCCTCAGCACTTATCCCAGCACTAACCCATCTCTTCAATCTATCACTAACTTCTGGCGTCTTCCCATCTCCATACAAACATGCAACCATCACACCCATCCTCAAAAAGCCATCCCTTGATCCTACCTCCTTATCCAGCTACCGCCCCATCTCTCTTCTCCCCTTTGCCTCAAAACTCCTGGAACAACATGTCTACCATGAACTTTCCTCCCATTTTTCATCCAACTCGCTTTTTGACTCCCTGCAATCTGGCTTCCGCCCCCACCACTCCACAGAAACCGCCCTCACCAAAGTGGCTAAAGACCTGCTGACTGCCAAAACCTCGCGCCATATCCTCCTTCTTTTCCTCCCGCTTTCTAAAACTCAACATGGACAAAACAGAACTTATCATCTTTCCCCCATCTCGCTCCACCCCGCCTTCTAATCTGTCAATCACTATCAATGGCTGCACTCTGTCCCCTGTCCCCCATGTCCGCTGCCTTGGGGTCACCTTTGACTCTGCCCTCTCCTTTAAACCACATATTCAGGCCCTGACCACCTCCTGCCACCTTCACCTCAAAAAAATTTCCAGAATCTGCTCTTTCCTCACCCCTGACTCCACCAAACTATTGGTACATGCTCTCATTATCTCCCGCTTGGACTACTGTAACATCCTCCTCTCTTGCCTTCCAGCTAACTCCCTTGATCCCCTCCAGTCTATCCTTAAAGTGACACTGTCACCCCCTTTGTGCATTCTGACATCTCTACACAGGTGTAAAGGGTAAATTTAGCGTTTTTCATGCCATTTTTCATATCATACGTCATGGTTTTTGTTCAAGTAAAAAGTGTCCTTTTATCAACTGCAGATTGTATTAAGTGGGCGTGGCCTCACGACATTAGCGCCACTTCGCCCCGCCCACAACGGCACCGTTGACTCCGCCCCCGTTACGCCCATTGGTTGGCCGACGTAAAGGGGGTGGGGTCTAGACCTTTCGGCCAGCCTGTTCCAATGGCCGACGAGGGGGCGGGACCAACGGTGCCATTGTGGGCGGGGCTAAGTGGCGCTAATGACACGAGGCCACGCCCACTTAATACAATCTGCAGTTGATAAAAGGACACTTTTTACTTGAACAAGCACCATGACGTATGATATGAAATAAGGTATGAAAAACGCTAAATTTCCCCTTAACACCTGTGTAGAGATGCAAAAATGCAAAAAGGAGGTTAACACTGCTGCCCGACTAATCCACCTTTCCCCTCGCTTTGCCTCAGCCTTTCCCCTCTGCCAATCCCTCCACTGGCTCCCCATTGCCCAACGTATTCACTTTAAACTGTTGACCATGACATACAAGGCCATCCACAACCTCTCCCCTCCGTACATCTCTGACCTGATATCCCGCTACCGTCCCTCACGCAACCTTCGATCCTCCAGTGACCTCCGTCTGCGCTCCCCCCTTGTTCGTACTTCGCACAACCGCCTCCAAGACTTTGCTCGAGCCTCCCCCATACTCTGGAACTCGCTACCCTGACACATCCGTCTCTCATCCACCATCATGTCCTCCAAAAGTAACCTGAAAACCCATCTCTTCAAACTAGGCTACAACATACAATAACTCTGCATCACACTTGAATGGCTGCACTTTACCTCCTGTTTCTCTCCCTATACCCTATAGATTGTAAGCCCTCGCGGGCAGGGTCCTCTTCCCCCATGTACCAGTCTGTCTTTTGCCTTCACGTAATGTCTTCTGATCTTGTATTGTTCCTGCCTGTTGCCTTTCTATTGTATAGCGCTCTGGAATTAAGGGCGCTTTATAAATAAATAATAATAATAATAATAAAAGAGGGAGGCGGGTCTAAGCCCTGTTAAGCCAGCCTTCCCTTTGTCAGATGACACAGGTTGCTCAGCTCTGATTGGCTGAACAAGATGTAAGCAATCTAACAGTTTTACAGAGTTAGACATCACTGGAGACAAAGTGCATTATGTGAAAGCACAAACCAGGAAGTAAAGAAAAAATGAAGCCACCAGCTGGAACTTCAGGGACCTGCAAACAGCAGAAAATTCAAACGGAGAAAGACTCAGGAGAGATGATAAATGTAAAAACTATGTTTGATTGATTGATTGTTTTTTTTTATCAGCACCGGAGTACCCTTTTAAGGCCAAAATAGGCTGTGGAGTATTGAAATAATGGCAGTTCTTTACCATTATATGATGGCCAATCACTCAATTTCAACATTGTGTGAACAGAGCCTTTCTGTGTTTTCAATCCACTACTGGTTGAAGTTGCAAAACACTGGCCAAATACTGACTTAAATATATTGGGTGTGAACCCAGCCTAAAGCAGCATAGAACCTTTTGTATATACAGAGCAACACACACACACACACACACACATATATATATATATATATATATATATATATATATATATATATATATATATATATATATATATAGGCCTCTATTAAACCCCTGTAGAGATTCTAAATTTTAAATTAACCAAATAGCTAGAAGGAATAGCTCCAGGCAGAGGGTATGACTATAGGGGGTGCAGAACTAACAGTCGCATCCAGAACCTGATGCCTGGTGCCCCATCTTGTACTTAATAAGACAAAAGTATTCTAAATGGCAAATTCTACATGGAGGTCTCACTCATACAGATTTTGGACTGGAGCCCACAAGAGCTACAAGTCACACCTTTGGCTTCAGATATTTGGCACTATGTATATCAGTACGTATTTTAGATTTTTAAATTCTATTTTGCTGCTTTGCTAGATATTTTTCTGTAAACTACACCTCCTTAAAGGACAACTCCCACAAAAATTTTTTTTTGCTCATTTAACACACATTACAAAGTTATATAACTTTGTAATGTGGTTAAATACCCGGCCTGGCCCCCTTCCCCCACTTTCGGACCCCCGACCCCCCACCCCGGAAGTTAAGGAATGTATACATTACCTATTACGATCGTCACGGTCCTCTTCTCCGGGGCGGCATCTGGTGACGACGACGTCAGAGCCGAGGGGCGGTCCGGGTCTTCTTCCTCCTCGGCGTCTTCATGCAAAGTGAATGGGGATGAAAAGGCTGCTGGTGCACATGCGCACCAGCAGCCTTTTCATTGGCTGGAGCGCATCACATGGCTTCCAGCTTGCTCAGCCCTGATTGGCTGAGCTTGCTGGAAGCCATGTGATGCGCTCCAGCCAATGAAAAGGCTGCCGGTGCGCAAGCGCACTGGCAGCCTTTTCCATCCCCTGGACCCGGAAGTTGGAGACATCGCTGGATGGCGGAAGGCGGCGACGGAGAGGCGGACGGCGGGCGAATCGAGTGGCGATCGTCACCGGAGAGATGGTGAGTATGGTGTCTGTGTGTGTCTGTGTTTTTTTTTTTTTGGGGTCCCGCGGGAGTTGTCCTTTAAGGAATGAAGGAATGCTGCTTACAACATGCTCCTTTACAGCCACCTAGTGGTGTGATCGGTTTTGCAGCACAAAACATGTATGTGTGTAGGCCCTTGCCCTTAAGCTTTTATTTCTATTAGTTTTTATTGAAAGTATTTTTCATTACCATGTATAGTATATAATACAGTGGACAAGGTGTAAACACACAATGTCTCATGATGTACATAGAATACTCAGAGATCAAACAAAGGCAACTAGAACAAGAACAAATAAGATTAGTTCAGTCATCAATAAGGCTTTCTCTGGTTTGAAGTAAACTTGGGCTCCAGTAGTTTGAGCTATTATCTCGTATGCCGCTCACCAAAGGGGTATGATTGCAGAACAATGCCCCAGAACATGGGCCAGGGTACCCGACTGGTTGCAGTTCCTTCAACACAAATGGGAGGTAGAAGGATATAGTTGGTGTAGTTTGGTTGGGTAGAAGTACCATCCATAGGCTATGTTCACACAAAGTATTTCCATCAGTCTTTTGGTCAGTCTTTTCCCAACCAAATCCAGGAGTGGGTTGAAAAAAAACCCAGCTATGAAGCTATGCAAATTATAATTTCTATTATAATGTTGCCATTAGTTCCACTTCTGATTTTGGTTGAAAAAATAAAAACTGACCAAAAGTGACTGACGGAAATACTATGTGTGAACATAGCCATAAAGTGTCCTTGAGACATCTTCTCTAGTCCTTACCCTTGAGCTTTTATAGTTGTTTCATTTACATTAGATAGATAGATAGATAGATAGATAGATAGATATATTTTTTTATTAAAGGGTTTATGTTTATTTTTATTAATTCATAAACTAGGAAATCATACAGTTTTCTAATATACACATTATTAAATTGCTTCTCCTAAAGTCTTCTTATACAAGTGCAGAGGCTCCTGTCTGCAGAGTAAAGTACAACCCGCAGACCAGTCCTGTGTAACGCATTAAAGGGGTAGTGCGGCGGTAAACAATTATTCACAGAATAACACACATTACAAAGTTATACAACTTTGAAGGCTGGGTTCACACTATGTATATTTCAGGCTGTATTTGGTCCTCATGTCAGGTCCTCATAGCAACCAAAACCAGGAGTGGATTGAAAACCCAGAAAGGATATGTTCACACACTGGTGAAATTGAGTGGATGGCCGCCATATAACGGTAAATAACTTCCATTATTTCAATATAACAGCCGTTGTTTTAAAATAACAGCAAATATTTGCAATTAAATGACGGCCATCCACTCAATTACAACATTATGTGAACAGAGCCTTTCTGTGTTTTTAATCCACTCCTGGTTTTGGTTGCTATACAGCCTCAAACATACAGCCTCAAATATACGTAGTGTGAACCCAGCCTTGTAATGTATGTTATGTCTGTGAATGGCCCCCTTCCCCGTGTCCCACCACCCCCACCCGTGTACCCAGAAGTGTGGTGCGCTATACACACCTGTCACGTGCCGACTCTTCTCCGATCTTCAGTCTGCGATGTCGTCTTCGGACGGCCGGGCCGAATCCCTCCGAGCGTCCTGAGTGCCGGCCGCCCTCTTCAGCATCATCAGATGCTCAGCCGCGATTGGCTGAGCACAGTTTGGCTCAGCCAATCGCGGCTGAGCAGCTGATGACGCGGCAGAGGGCGGCCGTCACTCAGGACGGATGGAGGGATTCGGCCGAAGACGACATCGCAGACTGAAGATCGGAGACGAGTCGGCACGTGACAGGTATGTATAGCGCACCGCACTTCTGGGTACATGGGTGGGGTGGTGGGACACGGGAAAGGGGGCCATTCACAGACATAACATAAAAGTTGTATAACTTTGTAATGTGTGTTATTCTGTGAATAATTGTTTACCGCCGCACTACCCCTTTAACAAAACAGTAGACTTTCTTCAAACAATCACATAGCACGCTTAATAGACTCTGTTTATATTCCTGCTTACTGGTACCAAAAAATCCCCTTTATTTCCATCCACCTATTGTGTATTAAACATACAGGTATGTTTACAGGTCAATATTGCAACATTTATGTGTGCCTATAGAACAAATAAGGGAAACTGTTAAAAAAGCATACAGGCCCCCCCAACATGGCTTCCGCAGAACACAAATAAACACCAAATCTAAGATGAAATAACCTCCTAATGTTACATTACAGGTAGGCTTTGTTCACACAAAGTCAAAAATAGAGAAAAGGCGGCCGATATAGCTATTTAATAAAACGTCCAGTGCATTGGAGTCAATAGGAAGACAGACGTCCAATGCACACAGTGTATTAAATAATGGACGTTTTAACCGCGGACGTCAAAATAATAAACTCGATCATTATTTTAGGATGTCTTTTGCAAACAGCAGACGTTTTTTATTAGTAGTTCACACAGTTTTTCAATGGACTTCTCAATTAAGTCACATCCAAAGGCCAATTAGTAATCCGAAACTAGAATTATGTACCAACAGCCGTCATTACACTAAGGGAAGGCCAGGCTGCTAAATGACGTCCGTTATTTTAGACTCAAATGACGGACATCATTTTACACGGAGCTGAAAAAACGTTGTGTGAGCATCAAGTATGACATTCTGGATCTTTAAAAGGAGAGTTGATTAGGAAAGCACCACTCTTGTCCTCAGCTTCTGTAAGGTATTGCATTTCAGTTCTATTAAAGTGAATTTTAAAACAAAACAAACAAAAAAAAAACACTTACTGACCAGCTGCATAGATTAATTAAGCTGTGTCGCAGAGAGCTATTGGATTTTTAGGTTGAACACCTTGGTGCCAAAAGGTCCAAATCATGGGTCTCCAAACTGCGGCCCTCCAGCTGTTGCAAAACTACAATTCCCATCATGCCTGGACAGCTAAAGCTTTAGATTTGTCGAGACTGTACTATTTGGGTGTCTGATGTTATGAAGGGGGCGGGGCAAAGAGGAGGGTAATGCTTTTTTAATGGTGTTTTATGTCAGTTGCTTTTATGATCCCTGAGGAAGGGGATACACTCCCCGATACGTGTTGGATTTTTCTTTGGAATCGTGCAATAAATGTTTTTAATGTATTAAGGCGAATTGCTGCCTCTATGCATCTGTTTTTCCCTGGAGCGCAGCCCAGAAGGAGTTTGATGTTTGGCACACCCCACACAGCAGCGAGAACTGCAGCATTGGTGAGAGCGCGAGGGGCCGCTGAGAGTGCACAAGTCGTAGAGAAGCAACTTGCTGAAGGCAATCCGGCTTGGGGGGGAGTTTCCATCGTACTCCTCTCCTAGGAGTAAGTACACATCTACATATTCATTACCAGAATTGTGTTTAGACAAGCTACAGAGTTTGCTCACCTTTTTTTTGTTTCTTATTAAAGTAAATTTAGCTGAGTTGTAATACCACACACAACTTGAGGACAGGGGTGGTTCTCTTTTTGAAAGAAAGCAACTATGTTGTTTTCTGACCTTTTATTCAACTGGCCTAGACCCATTCATTACATATCTCCCGAGTGTTTGCCACAAATATATTTGGCATCTCACTTTTGCTATACTGACACACCCTTTGTCCCCTGGATATAATATTGCCACACACTGTCCATATGGAATTAATAGTACCGCACACTGTCCCCCCAGGACATTATAGCACCACACATTGTGACACATGAATATAACATTGCTAAACACCGTTCTTCCAGGAAATAATAGTACATTGTGACCCCGGATATAATAACACACTCTTTTGTCAGGCCATAATAGTGCCACACATTGTGACACCTACTTATAATATTGCCACACACTGTCCCCCATAGATTTAATAGTGAGGCTCCCTGATTTTTGCTCCCAGTGGCCTGGACAACAACATGGTGGGTCGCATCAGAAACACTATTGGAGAAAGAGCCAGGTCAAATAGATATCAGCCTCCTCTAAAACACAGTCCCATGTAAATGACATCCCTACCTGAAAATGCAAAAAAAAAAAAATGAGGTTAACAAGGTATCAGGTTATTGTAGCAAAATGTGAGAATTTCACATGATCTCTAAACTAAGCACACCCACTTATTTCAACTAGTGACTTGCCCCTATTCCTCTTGGGCTAAAAGTGAATGCCAAAGATTTCCATGCAAATGAAAAGCACACCATCTAAATACATATTCAGGCAACCACAGTGTCGTATAAGAGTAAATGTCAAGGAGGAGAAAATAAACTCCACAGACCTTTAAATATCCCGCATTGTAAAGAACGGAAGTGGAAAACATAAAAATTTAATAAAATGAATGACCTTATTAACTTGGTCTATGGCCATAGGTTACAGAAAGAGTCCTGTTTCTATAATTAAAAGGAGGCTTCCATCTATATGTAATTCTTATGCGGCATATTCTCCATCTATATGTAATTCTTATGCGGCATATTCTACCATCAAAATATCATCAGAAATCCCCCAACCTGACCATTTTGCTATTAATAATCCAGCTCCATGAAGCTTTTACATGTTATTTTCATTCTGCTTCCCCCTTATACCACTTTGTATTCCCTTTTACCCAAGATCTACAGTGCTGTGGGGACCAGGGCCGGCGTTAGGGGGGTGGCAGACAGGGCAAATGCCCAGGGCCCCCATCCCCTGGGGGCCCCCTACGGCACTTACAGTATGTGTCAGGGGCAGGAGTGCACAGACAGTGTCCTGCAGCCTCTGGCAGTGATCCCTGGCTACAGCTGATGGCTGATATCAGGGGTCAAACAGAGGCTGCAGGACCCGCTCTGCTCCGGAGTGTGCTTCCTCCCCTCCCTCCAGCTTCACTGCACCTTGTGACTTCCTCTGTGTCACATGGTGTAATATTAAAGCAGTCGGGACATGGAGGAGAGGGCTGCAGGCTGCAGTGTGAGGATCCCAGCCTGCTGCTGCTGCTGCATGGACATCAGAGGATGCACCATTACTCCCAGCATGCTGCTAGTGGTAGTAAGTATACTGTATATGTAGTGTGTATAAATGTAGGTGTATAATGCATGAATGTAGTGTGTGTTACATGTCTGTGGACTGTGTGGTTTGGATTTGTATTCATGCATGTGTTAGTGTGTGTGTATATA
This sequence comes from Dendropsophus ebraccatus, assembly GCF_027789765.1. Taxonomy (NCBI): domain Eukaryota; kingdom Metazoa; phylum Chordata; class Amphibia; order Anura; family Hylidae; genus Dendropsophus; species Dendropsophus ebraccatus. Next base: position 57,892,469 of record NC_091461.1, read on the forward strand.
TATATATATATATATATATATATATATATATATATTGTATAGTGTGTGTATTAGCACTGTCCAGCAGAGGTGTAGAAGTGAATGTACTGTATATAGGAGCTGCAGCTATTCTCTGGCCTTATCAGTCCTATGTAATTGCTGCCGGTGACTACTGAGGCCGGTGATGGCTGCAGCTCCTATGTATAGTGTATGATGATGTCACTAAGGCAATACCATGTATTTTATTGAGAAAAAAATAAGGTGGTGGTCACTGTATGGGGGTAATATTAGTCTGTATATAGTGTATATAGAGTCATTACTGCCATAGACTGACCACCACATAATATAGTTCTGTATATAATGCATACAGTAGCGGCAGTCCTGGCATGTACAGTAGCGGCAGTCCCGGCATGTACAAGTAGCAGCAGTCCCGGCATGTACAGTAGCGGCAGTCCCGGCATGTACAGTAGCGGCAGTCCCGGCATGTACAGTAGCGGCAGTCCTGGCATGTAACCTTCTGAACTGACTCAATGTGAATAAGGGCCCTAATACACGGAGCGAAAATTGTTCGAATCCAGACGATATCACTCTGTGTAATAAAGACAACAATCATCAACTGATCGTTTTCTTTTGGCAAGTTTAAAAATCATTGGCTGATGTGCATATAAAATAATAAAGCTGTTACTTACCCGATCATGTTCCTGGTGTCTTCAGGCTTTGTCTGTTTGTTATGGCCAGTGATTGCATGAGCGGCCTGTCACCTCAGAGAGGGGACTAGAATTGAGAGCTGCAGCTGCGGTGACTGGGGGATCCCACAGACAAGGCCTGAGGACACCGGGCAACGTGATAAGGTAGTATATATATATCTTTATTATTTACTATATACAGCAAGGGCTGCACAGACATCACTAATGATAGATTATATATATATATATATATATGTATATATACAGCCTTTGCTGCACAATAATTGAGTCATGTGGTAGGCTCTGTAAGCAAGCTCCATTCTACTAGATTGGCGCTCACTTCTCCGGAATATCAGGCCGTGTAGTACGGCCCTTATACTGTCCGTACACTTTCAGTAGCTGCTGGCTGAACAATCCTTCAGCTGACAATTCTCTCTCCCATCCGGCCCTGTCCTCCCCATACACAGGAATGTTCGGCACAGATGAGTGTTCCTGTGTCCTGTATAAGAGGGATAAGCTATAGCCAGACAGATCTGATGGTGGCTTATCTCTCTGACAACAAAGAGGTTGGGTGTTGATTTTCCATCAAGTCCGACCCCCTATGTCCACTGATGTCATCTGTCAGAGGACGGTCCAGAGAGCCCCATACACCTTACACTGATGGGCGAACCCACCACGAGCAGCAGGTACCAACAAAAGTGTAACATGTATGGGGACCTTAAATTGTTGCTACAATATTTCAGCATATGGGGCCCCACCTTCAACTTTGCCCAGGGCCACATTTAGTCTAAAACCGGCCCTGGTGGGGACCAACAAAACATTGATTCAAAAACTGGTCCCACCAATGACATCTATCAAAAAGATAGGTGATAAGTAAAATGGAGTTTATGGATTAGGCATCATAGCTCCATACATCTCTATGGAGATTGCACAGTGATAAAATAATAACAATCTGTCGTTGTCCTATTTTACCATTTCTGAAAATTACATATGAAACTAATAACATAAAAATTTTTTTGTATAAAAACTGTTTAGCCTAGTATATAACTAGAGAAGAGCAAACTTACTGTAATTTCAGGTTGACATGTATTTGACTCCCAATGGCTGGAGAAGATGGATGCAGCCCTAACAATACCTGGAAAACATGGATACAGCCATAGGCCAGGTTCAGACTATGTAACTGTGCGGCTGTATTTGCGGCTGTAATTGTGCGGCGGTATTTTTGGTGGTTCATGCATACGCTGGAAAGTATAGGATATACGGCTGCACAGTGCACACTATGTATGAATCTACGGCCCGATCGTAAACGGACCCGTAAAAAATGAACAAGACCATTGTTTGCGGCTGGACATGCGGCCGAGGATTGACAGGCGGTCCGTACGGAGTACTTCAAAAATAGCCGGCAATGATGCCGAATGCCGATGCCTCTAGTAGTTAATATATTAAATTAATAAAACACATTTTCTTTGTAATAAAGTCCCTTTCGTTGGTCAATAATTTAATTCTAACGAATCCATCATTTTGCAATTAAATATACTGTTAAAATAAATAGCTATATAAATAAATGTATATTTATATATTTATTTTTTGACAGTATATTTAATTGCACAATGATGGATTCGTTAGAATTAAATGATTGAACAACGAAACTTAATTTATTTCATCGAAAATGTGTTTTATTAATTAAATATTAATTAGTACAGGAAGCTCCATAAGCCGTTAATTCATATTGCCGGCAATAGAGCTTTCTGTACTAATCATCACTTTACTTTAATGAAAACATCAAATGTTTCTTCTAATTATGTTATCACAATAGCATTATTAGAAGAAACATTAAGAATTATATGTGCGCTCAGCTGATTGGCTGAGCGCACATATAATTAGCGGGTCCGCAGCACAGTCACTTCATTGTGCTGCGGACCAGCGAAGAGACAACATCGGGGTGAGTATAGAGCTCTCCCCACCCCCTCCCCAGCACTGCACCCCTCCCAGCAAGGAAGGGGGGGTCACTTAACCCCTTCCTTGCTGGGATGGGTGCAGTCTGACATCAGTCTGGCCCCCAAGGGGTTAAGGGGGATGCAATACATCCTCCCTTAACCCCTTGGGGGCCAGACTGTAAGCAGCGATCTGTAAAGATGCTGCATACTGTAAGGTGCACAACACCGTTTACAATGATGGGTGTTGTGCCCCTGTTTGTGTGTTTTTTGTGTGTTTCTCCCTTTTTGTTTTTCAGATATCGGTATCCTGTTTTTTTTTTAATTATTTATTTATTTTAAAAAAAAACCGCATAGGGTCCCCCCTATTTTTATAACCAGCTGGGTTAAAAACCAAACGACAGCAGCCTGGTAACACCAGGGTGGGAAGAGCCATTGGTTTAGGCCCTCCCCAGCCTAAATCTTACCAGCCTGCTGCCGCCCGGTCCAGGAGCGCCAATTTTGACGCTCCGGGACCACTGGCACCCGGCTCTTCCCAGTACCCCTGGTGGCATTGGGTACCGGGGTAATAATAGGGGGTTAGTGTTAGCCATTTTATACCGGCTAACACTAGGCCCCAACTTAGTAATGGATTCCGTCTATTAGACGGCTTCCACTACTAAGTCTATAAAGTAAAGAAATAAAGACAAGACATAAGTTAAAAAAAATTTTTATTCAAATAAAAACACCCCCACACCCCTCATTGACCATTTTATAAAAAAAAAAAAAACATTAAAAAAACGCTGGTCATCGATGTAGTCCACGGAATCCGACGTAATCCACAGGATACCGATATCTGAAAAACAAAAAGGGAGAAACACACAAAAAACACACAAACAGGAGCACAACACCCATCATTGTGAACGGTGTTGTGCACCTTACAGTATGCAGCATCTTTACAGATCGCTGCTTACAGTCTGGCCCCCAAGGGGTTAAGGGAGGATGTATTGCATCCCCCTTAACCCCTTGGAAGCCAGACTGATGTCAGACTGCACCCATCCCAGCAAGGAAGGGGTTAAGTGACCCCCCTTCCTTGCTGGGAGGGGTGCAGTGCTGGGGAGGGGGTGTGGAGAGCTCTATACTCACCCAGATCAGGGCCGTCTTACCCATTGGGCATGGTAGGCGGCTGCCCGGGGGCCCTTGCGTCCTAGGGGGCCCCTGCCCGCTGTGACAGCGGGCAGGGGCCCCCTAGGACGCAAGGGTCCCCGTGCAGCCGCCTCCCATGCCCAATGGGTAAGACGGCCCTGCGCGCCCCCCCCCCCCTTCCCCTTCTCTTGCGACCGCAAGCACTTTCTTGCTTGCGGTCGCAAGAGGAAATCCGGCCCCGGCTGATGCGTCGCTCCCCGTGGGATTCTCCGGGAGCGCACGCATCAGGAACCTCAGTGCGCGTCGCTGGGGTTTCCTGTACCGGAAGTCCCGTCTGGGCGCACACTGAGCTTCCGGATGTGTGCGCTCCCGGAGAATCCCCCAGGGAGCGACGCATCAGCCGGGGGCAGAAGAGGAGAGGAAGCAGCGACGGGGGAGCGCTGGTAGGTGAGTTGGGTGTTTGTTTTTTTTATCTGCTGTGCAGGGGGCAAACTATAAGGGGGAAATACAGGGGAGGTGAGCCATCTATAAGGGGGGGATACTGTACAGGGGGGAGCCATCTATACGAGAGGGGGGGGATACAGGGGGGAGCCATCTATAAGGGGGGGATACAGGGGGGAGCCATCTATAAGGGGGGGATACAGGGGGGGAGCCATCTATACGAGAGGGGGGGGATACAGGGGGGAGCCATCTATAAGGGGGGAATACGGGGGAGCCATCTATAGGGGGGGATAAAGGGGGGCCATCTATAGGGGGGATACAGGGGGGAGCCATCTATAGGGGGGATACAGGGGGAGCCATCTATAAGGGGGGATACAGGGGGGAGCCATCTATAGGGGGGGGATACAGGGGGGAGCCATCTATAGGGGGATACAGGGGGAGCCATCTATAGGGGGGGATACAAGGGGGAGCCATCTATAGGGGGGGATACAGGGGGGAGCCATCTATAGGGGGGATACAGGGGGAGCCATCTATAGGGGGATACAGGGGGAGCCATCTATAGGGGGGATACAGGGGGAGCCATCTATAGGGGGGATACAGGGGGGAGCCATCTATAGGGGGGGATACAGGGGGGAGCCATCTATACGAGGGGGGGGATACAGGGGGGAGCCATCTATAAGGGGGAATATGGGGGAGCCATCTATAGGGGGGGATACAGGGGGGAGCCATCTATAAGGGGGGAATGCGGGGGAGCCATCTATACGGGGGGGATACAGGGGGGAGCCATCTATACAGGGGGGGGATACAGGAGGGAGCCATCTATAAGGGGGTAATACAGGGGGGATCTATCTATAAGGGGGTAATACAGGGGGGAGCCATCTATAAGGGGGTAATACAGGGGGGAGCCATCTATAAGGGGGTAATACAGGGGGGAGCCATCTATAAGGGGGTAATACAGGGGGAGCCATCTATAAGGGGGTAATACAGGGGGGAGCCATCTATAAGGGGGTAATACAGGGGGGAGCCATCTATAAGGGGGTAATACAGGGGGAGCCATCTATAAGGGGGTAATACAGGGGGAGCCATCTATAAGGGGGTAATACAGGGGGAGCCATCTATAAGGGGGTAATACAGGGGGAGCCATCTATACGGGGGGATACAGGGGGGAGCCATCTATAAGGGGGTAATACGGGGGGGAGCCATCTATAAGGGGGTAATACAGGGGGAGCTATCTATAAGGGGCCAATACAGATGTGCAGTGTGTAGAGAGATGAGGATAGTGACAGAGTGTGGAGCCTAATATGTCTGTCTGGCAGATTCTGTGGATTCGTGGCTCGGAGAAGTTCTCATAATGGCACAGGGCAAATGGAAAAGAAGATGAAAAGGGAAGAACTCCGATCAGAGAAGACGTCCCATGTGAGTCACTTGATGTATCTGCACTGTAATGTATATGGTGTACAGAACCTGTGTAGGGCTGGGTACCTCTATATGACTGGATGAGGTGATAGTGATCTGTGTACAGTGGATTAGTCAGTAGCAGCGGTGGTGTTAGTCAGTATGCGGTGGTAATATTTGTTGCTTGTTATCTGGCATATATATAGAGAAGGGCAAAACAATATGTCTCATATAGACAGAGGAGCAACAACATGACTATTATATTATATATGAACCATGTTGTTTCCCTGTATTCTGTATACAGGGAAACAACATGGTTCATATATAATATAATAGTCATGTTGTTGCCCCTCTGTATATATAAGACATGTTGTTTTGCCCTTCTCTATATATAAGCCATGTTGTTTCCCTGTATATTGTATTATACAGTATACATACAGGGAAACAACATGGTTCTCATATATAATAGTCATGTTGTTGCCCCTCTGTATATATGAGACATGTTGTTTTGCCCTTCTCTATATATAAGCCATGTTGTTTCCCTGTATATTGTATTATACAGTATACATACAGGGAGACAACATGGTTCTCATATATTATAGTCATGTTGCTGCCCCTTTGTATATATGAGACATGTTGTTTCCCTGTATATTGTATTATACAGTATACATACAGGCAGACAACATGGTTCTCATATATAATAGTCATGTTGTTGCCCCTCTGTGTATATGAGACATGTTGCACTGGTGTGACAATAAACCCTGCAGATTGCTGTTGGAAGTGCTGTCTCCATTGCGTTTTTTGGATACTTTGAAGCCAACCTGGTCTGGTTTGGTGAGGCATGCACGCACGGTTATTTTTTTGTTTTTGTGCTGCTGAAAGACTGTGTTGTAAATTAAAGTTTATGTTAACAATAATTTGTATTTTTTATTGTACGTAATTGTACTGGCTAGGGGCGGGGTTGCAAAGATTGGGTGGGGCCCAATTCGCACCTCTGCCCAGGGGCCCATAATGCTGTTAAGACGGCCCTGACCCCGATGTGTCCTCTTCGCTGGTCCGCAGCACAATGAAGTCACTGTACTGCGGACCGGCTCATTATATGTGCGCTGAGCCGATCAGCCAATCAGCTGAGCGCACATATAATTCTAAATGTTTCTTCTAATAATGCTATTGTGATAAGATAATTAGAAGAAACATTTGATGTTTTCATTAAAGTAAAGTGATGATTAGTACAGAAAGCTCTTTTGCAATATGAATTAACGGCTTATGGAGCTTCCTGTACTAATTAAAATTTAATTAATAAAACACATTTTCGATTAAATAAATTCAGTTTCGTTGTTCAATAATTTAATTCTAACGAATCCATCATTGTGCAATTAAGTATACTGTCAAAAAATAAATATATATAAATATACATTTATTTATATATTTATTTTAACAGTATATTTAATTGCAAAATGATGGATTAGTTTAAATTTAATTATTGAACAATGAAAGGGACTTTATTACAACGAAAATGTGTTTTATTATTTTAATATATTAACCATGAGAGACATCGGCATTAGTGCAGAGGATCGCAAACCCCGGTAATAGCAATTCATGTAAACTGTGTTCTCTGCTTTCCCAGATGCATCCAGAGGTGTTTGCATCACTTTCTTAAGATTTTATTTGTTATTTTTAGTTGAACCAGATTTCCAAGTAAATGACCGTATGTTTTGAGCCGCATGTCTATTTTTTCCCACGGCCGTAGTTTCATCCGCACATTTACAGCCGCATAAAAAATACAGCCGCACAGTTACATAGTGTGAACCTAGCCCCCGGCTGTATCTGAACTTGCCCACACTTACTGTAAATTCGCTCATCTCTACATGCAACCAGACTTTATTTTGACCCTTGTTTACTATACTATAGAAATACAGTGGTACCTTGGTTTAAGACTGTTTTGGTTTAAGAGCTCACAGTTTTTCAAAATTGTGACTTGGTTTAAGAGCATTGCTTTGGTTTAAGAGCTCCCTGTACTGGGTGGGAGGGTGAGTGGGGGAGGGGGATGGTCTGCATAGCCGTGTCTACAGCCCTGTACTCTGACCCAGGAAGTCTCCCTCACCTTCCAAATCATAGCAGATCCACTTCAGGACTGTGGAGGTAATCTCTCCATAGCTGTAACCCCTCTCTCCCCAGACAGAGAGCGCTGCTATACTGTGCCCACACATCTGCCCTGCATTCCTTCATACTCCCTGCAGTCTCTGTCCGCCCTTGTGTTTCCTATCCTCTCCATTACTGTACAGTAACTTATAATATCACATATTCTGCGGTTTCTGAATGTTTGTTTCATTTGTTTTACATGTTATTCAGAATAAAAAATCATTATTTTTAAGGGTGTGGAACCAATTGTCTGCATATCAGTAATTTCTTATTGGAAAAGGTGCTTTGGTTTGAGTGGATTTGGATTACAAGCGCGATCCCGGGACAAATTATGCTCGTAATCCAAGGCACCAAGGTACTAGTTATCTATTCCAAAATGTCCAGTACAAACACAATAAATAATACAAACAATTGAACCAAACCTTTAGTCCTTTATTCCCCTATTACTATAAATCAATAAACCAGAACTTTTAGTATTTATATACTTATCTTTTATGGCTTTCAATAATAAAAGCTATATTTTATTTATATTAGTAACAGGAAAAAGGGCTAAACATCTTTGGAGTTGAAGTAATAAAATTCTCTGGTAGTCTCCCAGAAATATTGAGCTCTCCCTGACTCTGTGTCATGTAACCAAGACAGCCACATAATGTGAGTCTATGGGGCCTTCTCACTGACATAGGCACAGATTAGGGAGGGAGGCGTGATTGTTCTACTGATTAGTCTAAACACCCAGACCCCGACAATTTTTTTTTTTCTTTTACATTCTTTTATGCCTATACTTGTTTTCGCTCATTGCTTTGCAGTGATCTCTGTCCAGGCAGCTCCTTTCAAAGTCTTTGGGGCTGATGGACGTAGATTATGGACAGCTGGGAAGTGTAGCACGCCGCCAAGTGCTCCTACCTGCTTGTTATCCTGATTTCATTTTTTTTTCATGACAGGTCTACTTTAACTGGTTAACGCTATGTTCACACACAGTATTTTTGCTCAGTATTTTGAAACCAAAATCAAGGGTAGATTGTGTGGATGGCAAATAATTGGCATTGGATTTTTAAACAATGTTTTGAAACTTTTAATATATAATATGTAATATGTTTCTTTAATAACTATAAATTATTGGATGTTTCGACACACTGACTTTCAAATATGTGTTTTAGATCTTTGTTGTTGGTACGCATGGTAATATTAAAGAGCAATAGTTTCGGCCTGCGTTTGGCTCGTTTAGCGACTATTTTTTGGACTTTTGAGTGGTGCATGCGCAATATGTGTGGCCTACTCTGCGGCGGCCATCTTTGATTATCTTCATTACTGCGCAGGCGTACGATTCTAATGACGTCCTCTTTTTTCACGCATGCGCGGTGTTGACAGCCACACGCCGGTTCGGCCATATTGGTGCAGCACGTGTGTTACTAACTCCCCTCCGGTCAGCAACAGGTCTGTTAGCCCATTTTCTGCATATTTATTGTTTCATATGCTAATTACTGTACATGTATAAAAGGAACACTTGTTCTTTATTGCATTTATCACTGAGGAAGTCCTGTGCGCAGGACGGAACGCGTGGGACATCGCTGGGCCATAGTTACTGGTTACTTGCCTCTCCCCCTCTGTCCTTCAACTTTTGTCTCCTAGTCATATGTTTTATGACTTACTTATGTGCTGCATGGTTTTTGTTTTATGGTGCGTTTACACAGGCAGATTTATCTGACAGATTTTTGAAGCCAAAGCCAGGAACAGACCATAAACAGGGAACGGGTCATAAAGGAAGGATTGAGATTTCTCCTCTTTTCAAATCCATTCCTGGTTTTGGCTTTCAAAATCTGTCAGATAAATCTGCCTGTGTAAACGCACCATTAGCACTCTCCATCCCTGTCACTGTTTCCCTGTGTTTACATCTGATTGCCAGATACATTGGCATTTATTTGTATTAGGGGAAATGTCACACGCTTGGTAGGGGCTTTCATGCTACCATCTTTCATTCTCCATCCATTTTTTCCATGCATTTGCACTTTGTTTGTATATATTCTGGTTTATGTTATACATTTTCGTCCAGGATTTTTCTGGTGTTGATGGACTAGTATTATGTTATCAGATAGGGATTAAGACATTTACCTGGAGTATATGGTTCTCCTAAACTGGCCCTGAGTAAATGATTACAATCATGGTCTCTTGTTCTAATTTTTAAGTGTTTTTAATCTTTTTTCAAGTGTTTCTTTTCTGTTTCATGGTTTGTTAAATAAAGAGATTTATACCTATCTGTATTTCGGTGTGCCGCTGCCCCTTTTATGCATACTTAATTTGATTTAATTAGAGTAGTGCATCTGCAGTCTTTGCTTGCACTGAAACTTTTAAACCTAAGACTGACAAGGAGGAGATTCTTTACTGGAAGAACAGTGGGACTACGGACCTCTCTGCCATATGGTGTTTTAACTGGATTTCTGGGGGTGGGTCACTATTCCGGAGATTTAGGGTATAAACCCACACACCGTATATGCAGCGTATTTACTGCTGCGATACGCAGCAAATACGCAGCAAACACGCAGCAAACACGCAGCCAATACGCAGCAGATTAGATCTAAATAACTGAACTCAGCATCAAATCTGCACCATCAAATCTGCTGCGTATTTGCTGCGTATCTGCTGCTTATACGGTGTGTGGGTTTGTACCCTTATGCTCATATTTTAGAGGTGGCCATGCTGGGAAAAAAAAAAAAATTATACAAAAAGTAATCAGAAATGATTGTCTACCCCAATATGTTACAGTGCTAGGAAGGGGAGGAGGAAAAATCTAAAATGTAAATAATAAAAATGTTCCCCTTAACCCCTTAAGGACATATGACGTACCCATACGTCATATGTCCCCAGGAGGTGTTCAGAGCGGGGCCGCGCGGCGACCCCGCTCTGAACCGCCGCGATCCTGGGTGCCGCGTGTAGTCCGGGAGCGCGGCTATTAGTCCGATTGCCGTGCCGGCTAATAAGGTAATCGGAGGCAGCTGTCAAAGTTGACAGCTGCCTCCGATTACCGGATGCAGCCGTACCCTGGTGTCTAGTGGGGGATCTCCGTGTGTGGTGCTGGCGTCGCCAAAATGGCGTCGACCCCGGCTCGGCACTCGTTTGTTTTCGGCTGCAGCAGCCGAAAGCAAACGAGTGCCGATCTCATTGATCTTTGCTGTATAAGTATACAGCAAAGATCTCAATGAGAGATCAAAGTGTATATACTAGAAGTCCCCCAGGGGGGCTTCTAGTATATGTGTAAAAAAAAAAAAAAAAAAAAAAGGATTGTTATTAGTAAAAAGTCCCCTCCCCTAATAAAAGTCTGAATCACCCATCACCCTTTTCCCAGGTTTTAAATAAAAGTAAATAAATAAACATGTTTGCTATCGCCGCGTGCGTAATCGCCCGAACTATTAATTAATAATTCCTGATCTTGCACGGTAAACGGCGTCAGCGCAAAAAAATCCTAAAGTGCAAAATTGCGCATTTTTGGTTCCATCAAATCCAGAAAAAATTTAATAAAAAGCGATCAAAAAGTCGTATATGCGCAATCAAGGTACCGATAGAAAGAACACATCATGGCACAAAAAATGACACCTGATACAGCCCCATAGACCAAAGGATAAAAGCGCTATAAGCCTGGGAATAGAGCGATTTTAAGGAACTTATATTTGTTAACAATGGTTTGAATTTTTTACAGGCCATCAGATAAAAGAAAAGTTAGACATGTTACATATTGTTTTAATTGTAACGACTTGAGGAACATATATAACAAGTCAGTTTTACCCCAGGGCGAATGGTGTAAAAACAAATACCCCCCAAATGAAAGAAATGCGTTTTTTTTTTTTTTTTCAATTTCACCACACTTTGAATTTTTTTCTGGTTGCTCAGCATACTTTTCAGCCTGTCATTGCAAAGTACAATTAGTGACGCAAAAAATAAGGGCTCATGTGGCTTTCTAGGTGGAAAAATGCAAGTGCTATAGCCTTTTAAACACAAGGAGGAAAAAACGAAAACGCAAAAAAACAAAAATTGTCTCCGTCCTTAAAGGGTTAAAGGGGTTGTCTGGTTTAAATCTTTTTTTCTCCATTCTCTACCTTTCCCCAAGTTATACAGTCCCCACGTTTTCCTGCACTTTTCATCCCTCTCCTGCAGCCCAGGAAGTCATGTAGGTCTAAAATTTTCAATTACTGTCGACACCAACTTACAGGACGCCATTTTGTGCCAATACCTCACACAGTAACTTCGGCAGCACTTGCTCCACATAACTAATCTGCATATGCATTCTGATTGGTCCAATTGTCACATGTCCCTATCTGGCCAATAACAGAGCTCTGCAAGACCTTCATCACTGCACTGTCTCAGCCAATAGAATCCCCCCCCCCCCATAGCTACTGAATGGCTCCCCAGATAAAGCAGAGCTGAATGTGTCACCACCACCTAGATGTAGCAGAGCTGAATGTGTCATCCCCCCACATGTAGCAGAGCTGAAGGTGTCACCACCACCCAGATATAACAGAGCTGAATGTGTCACCACCGCCCACATGTAGCAGAGCTGCATGTGTCACCACCAACCAGATATAGCAGAGCTGAATGTGTCACCACCCCCCACATGTAGCAGAGTTGAATGTGTCACCAGCCCCTAGATATTACAGAGCTGAATGTGTCACCACCACCTACATGTAGCAGAGCTGAATGTGTTATCCCCTCTGTCTAGCAGGGCTGAAGGTGTCACACAGATGGGGATGGATGGGGCAGAAAGCATACCCACTTGTAACTTGTGCCTGGCCCTCCTCCTCTCTGGGCTTAGAAGATAAGAGGTGGGGCAGTCAGAGGCTGATGGAGCAGAGAGGGAGAGCAGTGCTTACTGTAGGTGAGGACCAGGCCCAGCTCCCACCCCTGCTCAGTCCCAGTGCATGCAGTCCAGCAGCAGCTGCAGGATCCAGGGGCATAGCTAGGGGTTCAGCCTAGGGGGGGCGAGTGAGTCTCAGTGGGCCCCCAACCGATTATGTTACCCATAGAGAATCTTAGCGGATGACAATGCTTTCCAAATAATAAAGGGTATTTTCTACTACATTATTCAGAGTGAACAGGGACTGAACAGTGGAAAAGACTTTCTATATTTCACATATATAACCATGTAAATATTAAAGGGGTTATTCAGCATTGCAAAAACATAGCGGCCTCTTTCCAGAGACAGCGCCACTCTCCTCCAAAGCTTGGATGTGGTAGTGCAGCTAGAGTTCCACTAAAAAAAAAATTGAACCAAGTTGTAACACCACAAACATCATAGAGGAAGCTATGGCGCTGTTTCTGTTTTCTATCCATCCATTCTTCTATCTCTTTATCTCATATCTATCTGTCTAATATTTATTGGGCAGCATGAGGACTACACCATAGCTGATCGTCAATTACCAAATAGGCAACATCCGAAGGGGATACCATACCTGCAGTACTAATAGAGTAAATGTATAGTACAAATGCTGGGTAATAACAATAAATAGTCCCATGCAGTTCAAGGCAACTATACTAAATAACCTATATACAAAAAAGCCAGACTAACGCAACATAAAAGATAATATATATATATATATATATATATATTTTTTTTTTTATTATTATTATTTTTTTTTAAACATAAGACAATTCTACAAGTAATACCTCAACACAATGACTACTAGCTTCATCACAACCTAATGACTAACACCAGGGGTGTCAAACTCATGTCCCTCCAGATTTTTCAAAACTACAATTCCCATCATGCTTGGACAGACAAAGCACAGGGGGCGTCTTCTCTGTATGAAATGTTAGTGACAAGTTTGGTAGGTGGCTTACTTTTCCTTTTTCCTCTGTTTGGCTCGGCCATCATGAAGACTTCTCCTGGCAATGCCTCGTCTCTGCCAAACAAACATTTTAGGCATCTCACTAAGGCACCATGCCTATGTGTATTGCTCCACACTGTTGCCCACTTTATGCCCTCATGTAGTACTTAGACCCAGTTTTAGCCCTCACATAGAACGCAGGGTCCCTCTATGCTCACAGATAGTAAAAAGGCCACCATCTCTACCTTAACATAGTAGATTATCAACCCCTCTACCTCCATAAAGACATATAGTAGTCTGTACCTCTGTACCTTCAAATTGAAGTTCAGCTTCTCTATGCATTCTGTGCCCCAATACAGTAATTATTTCTCTCTGTTTCCATGTAGTAGTAGTAGTTAGGGCCCTCTGTGCCCTCATATAGAAGTTAAAGTCCCCTCTGTTCATCTATATAGTATTTAGACCTCTCATGTAGGTAACCCCCCCCCCCCCCCCCGGTATGTATTCACCACCCCCTCCCCCAGCAGCAATCTCCCTGGTAATCCTACTGGTGGTTAGACACCCCCCCCCCCCACCACCACCACTACCACTGTCAGTAGACTGTACCTCCAAATTAAATACCCCCTTTTCAGTTATCCCATACCTCAACCCCCATAGATGAAATCCTTCCCAAGAGTTAGCCCCACCCACCCCCATAGGTCTCCTCCTCTATAACTAACAAAACAAAAGCCATATCAACCTGCTGTTGAGCTGCAGTACTGTAGTCTTCTGATGTCAACTCTCTCCCTGCTCTGTGAGCGCACGAGTGACATCACTCATGTCCCGCAGCTCTAAGGGAGGGAACGGCCTCTTGTGGCCACAACAGTGATTGGCAAGGTGGAGAGCCTTTTCAATCACCGTTCTGCATTCAACTGTTCTTCTCTGTTCTGGTGAGACATGCACCCATATATACACATTTCTTATCTGGTGCTGCTTAGATATTTATTTGTTTTCTCCTCGCATCAGGCACAGCATTTGCTAGCCGTGTGGACCCCTGAGGAGCACTTAGTGCTGGCCAGGGGGCCACCTACAGCCAATAGACATTTGTTAAGTCTGTCTGCAAAAGCAATAGCTTTTGTGGACAGCATTAATTGGTGAAATCTTCAGTGGGCCCTCTGCCTGTGTGGGCCCCGGAGCGGCCGCCCCCTCTGCCCCCACCAAATTACACTACTGGCAGGATCCATATGTCTGAGTGACCCAATGCTGCAAGCAGCTATAAGTATAGTAGTTGACTGTTATAAGCTAACAGCAGTATATTAGATAAGGTACATTGCCTTACATAGAGAGTGTCTGTAGTCAGTAGCATCACTGGGCAAGGGGGAAGTAACTAGAATATGGGAGACATTAGCAGCAGAAGGCTGGCTCTGGCTTGCATAGCAGGCTGGTCCATGTAGTCTGAGACAGTGGGTGGGCATATTATCAAAACCAGGAAGTGAAGATGCCTGGATAGAAAAGACTCTACCATGGCCCCCAAAAATAGCAGATCACAACAAAACTTTCCAGGTTGACTTGGGTAAACAGTAGCCACTATGCCAGCCTTTTTTTTTTTTTTTTTCATTAGTGTTAAACATCCTCTTTAACCCTCTGAGGTGAATACTTTACCCGTCCGCGCTCCGGCCTTCATCTGTGGCTCCTGGCTTCCCTCTCAACCAGTGGTTGTGGCGGGATGTCAGGGAGCAGACGGGTAAAGTATTCACTGAGCCGCGGAGGGTTAAGGGGGGCTGAGTTTATATACTTGTAGCGGAATGAAGAATCCGCTGCGAGTATGTAAACCCATATAAACTGACAGTACCAGGAATTGGAGCGGAAAATCCCTCACAATTCTGGTACATATGAAGCTACCCTTTTTTTTTTTATTCTCTTCTGTGAGGGAAAATGATGGTACAGACAACACAGATGTAAAGCCATCCTTGTATATTGAAGGTACACTATGTGCAATATAGCAGGGCCAAAGTGGAAGTGCATGCAGACAGTAAACCGCGTGTGCAGACACTGCTGCTGGTAGAGATTCAGTTTGCCGTGGAAACGTCCTAAGTGTTTGCGAGTAGTATAGTGTTCAGGTTCAGCGTTATCCAAACCTGAATGCTCAGCGTTTGCTTGCAGAACTTGGATGCTGCACTCAGGCTGCCAGGAAAACATGGCTACAGAAAACGGCTGTATCAGTGTTTCCCATGACTCCATAGAGCAGCAGCCATCTTCTACTGCTGCGCAACCAAACATTGAGCGGTCAGAATCAAATAAAGTGTTTGAACCCGAACATTGTGACAGATCTGCTCAACAGTATCTGGGAGTTCTGTGCAGATTTGCGCCAAATATTCATGACTGGTGTACATCAATGATTCCCAATGCTAATGCAGATTGTATCAGTCAGCTAATGGACTGTGCGGCTTATACTCCTGAAAATTTCCTCACCAACAACCAGGGGGCGCCATACTTTACAAACACTGCACTACAGTATAGATATCATACACCCCAACTAGTAGTGTGAGTAGCTGCTGAGGGACGAAAGCCTTTGCATACACTGTAAGGCATGCTGGGACATCTAGTCCTCCACCGTCTACAATCCCCAGACTGCCCCCACTTCTTCCACACTCTTTATGCTTGACGACTCATACGCGCCACCTCCGGAACTACGTCACCACGTACATTCTGCGTTCCACGCAGGCGTCGTCTGCCCCCATTCTCACTTCCGGTTTCGAGCCCGCGCTTTGGCCGTTGCGTTTGCAGGCAGTGAGCGCGTGTGTCTGGTTGAGGTCGCGTGCTGCGCAGGTTTCTAGACACTGTTCACATGTCACGGTCATCGGTGATGCCAAGGATTTACATTGGACGGCTCAGTCATCGGGCCCGGGAGAGGGACGTGGAGCGATTCTTCAAAGGTTTCGGGAAGATCGTGGAGGTGGACCTGAAGAATGGGTGAGCGTCCGGCGGCAGGTGGATGGGATGTAGTGTAGAAGACGCTGCGGAGTCTCCCTCCCGGCCCGCCACATGCGTGCGTATCCTGAACGGGCGGGCGGCTGCGTCTCCATAACCGCTCCACCGAGTGTGAGGGGCTGCACGGCCTAGTGTTACGTCCCCGGACAGCCGCCCGGCACTCAGATCAGGGATGGGGAACCCGGGCCCTCCAGCTGGTGACAAACTACAACTCCCATCATGCCTGGAAACTCTGTGCTTGGCTTTGGCTGTTCAAGCATGATGGGAGATGTAGTTTTGCACCAGTCAGAGGGCTGCAGGTTCCCCATCGCTGGTCTGAACAGTGGGACTACAGGTCCCAGCATGCTTTGCCAGGCCTTCTAGGTGTAGTGGGGATTGTTGTTCTGCATTTAAGGGGTACTCTTGGTGGGGGTTATTTTTATTATGTGGCCGGGGAAGCGGTGGAAGTATAGGCTGGCGGTCACTTACCTCCCCGGTTCCAGCGCCCCTGTTCTCCCGTCCCGCTTCCTGGTCTGAGCTGCGGCTTGAGATGTGATGTCTCAGGGTGATTCAGCGGTCGTAGCGGAGTCCCACCTCAGACGCTGAATGGCTGAGCTTCCTTGAGACGTCACGTCTCAAGCCGCAGCTCAGACCAGGATGAGAGAACAGGGCGGTGTGACCCTGTGCCGGAACTGAGAAGGTAAGTGACCGGCGGCCTCTATTTCCACCCCTTTTCCCGCCATACAATAAAATAACCCCGCCCAGAGAACCCCTTTGAGTAGAGATCCAGGGATTAGGTGAGAGTGGACTAAAACATGACTGTTCCCAGTGTGAGATAAGAAGCTGAGACCTTTCCGCCACCGCTTGTCTCCACTGAGAGTCAAGTGTGCAGCAATCCAACATGGCTGCCCTGTGTACAGCCCGGCCCCCCATTTAACTCCCCCCCCCCCCCCCCCCCTCCCCTCCCCCAAAGTGCTGTCTCCGGAGCTCATGTGATGCCCTCAAGGTGCAGGAAGTGGAATATTTGGGTGGGGGTATAAACATTGCGTCACTAGCTCAGTTTTGTGGCTCTTATAGATGTACAGCACTTACACAATGCTTTTACATGTACCTCACAGCTTGTACATTTGGTGCTTTTTCTATAAGATTATTGTCCCACTTTATATTAAACATTATATTTCTTTCCTTCCTTTATGAAGCTACGGATTTGTGGAGTTTGAAGATGTCCGCGATGCCGATGACGCCGTGTATGAAATGAATGGGAGAGACCTATGTGGTGAGCGCGTCATTGTGGAACATGCTCGTGCACCACGCAGAGACTTGCGCAGTGAGTATTCCAATGAAGCCGTCTACGTTTTGTGGAGCAGACATTATAATAGGATTTGCCAGGTTTTCTCTAAACTAGAGTGTCTATTATATGTGCTGCTTCACCAGTGTGTGTGGGCGCTACAGAGCTCCATAGAGCATCCTGCACAGCATGGCCCCCTGGCAGTCAGAATGTTAACCACAGGGTAGTATATGGCATGTGCCAGTGTGGCCCTATCGTGTACAGTGGTACCCTTTGGCATATAAAAGATACCCTAGTTCCTAGAGGGCCTGTGCCATGAATCATTTTTCAATTGTGAATTGAAAATTTTAGAAGCAAAAGCTATTCTACCTCCATAGTTTCCCCACTGTGGTATGTACCCAACAGATCTGCCCCCCCCCCCCAAGTCAGCGGCAAATGCTACATTCTATAAGTCCTTCTCATAATGTGGCTGGAAAATGAGCAGTTTCTTTGAGTCTGCTGCTGGTTTTACAAGTATTCTAGTAGTTGTATGAGAAGCATTTGGAAAGGACAGATGGTTCTCTAGTCACTGTAAGGCTGCATTTCCACATGGCAGATTTGTTGTTGTGACTGTCCCATTCCTCTGAATGGTACGCCATGTGATCCCTGCAGAACCCAATTCCTCCCAGGAGTCGAGGATTGGCAGGTTGGGGTTCAGCATATACCATCATGTCTATCCTGGGATACGACGGACACCAGAGGATACAGCAGTGTATTTCTCCTTTCTTTTTCAGCAATGAATATGCTCCCTGGTGATTCTGAACATGCATATTCATGAAGGGAGAAATTCTTTTTTTCTTTTTTCTTTTTTTTTGCCTACTTTATTATTCCACCTTCCCTTTGGATTGTGGTTTGGGACAGAAGAGTACCAGACTGCATCTCTCACGACACAGTGGTCTTCTTTGCCAGACGTTTGGCTCCTTGGTAACAATGGTGGCTTAATGTAACAGAAACCTCCTCTCCCTGCTATAGCCGCAATAAGCATGCAGTCTGTAGAGTAAGTCCCCAGCTAAAATGTAGGGTTTAGCAGCTAGATTTCTATAAAGGTTTAACAAGGCTGGGGAATAGGTGAGTATTTGCGTTTATTTTAACCCTTGAAACTAACACACAAAATTGTGTTAATCCTTTGCTTTACCACTATAAGTTTATGCTTTGGAGAGGGGTTTTGATATACTCTTCATCAGTGATAATTTTGGATATTTCAAAACCCACCTTCCTTTTCTTTTCTGTGACTTTTGCTGTTCAACTTAACTATTGCCTAATGCATTTTAAAATGGTCTTGGGGGTGTGGAGAATGATTGTGACCATTTTAAGACTGCCGTTGGGAGATTATGCGGAGGCTGGCATGGGGCTGACTCTGGGTCTGTCTCCAAGTAATATTGACGATGCAGCCTCTTCCTTCCCCCGCCTCTTTCTTCTTCTCGTGAGATCCGAGGAGGTGCCACGGGGGGGCGCGTACGTGGGTGAGCGCGTTGGGTTTACCAGTCGGCGGGGGGCCGAGGCTGCTGAACGTGGGCGACAAAGGGGAGCCCTTTATTCTAAGGTAAGTGAATTGTGGGGTGCATGTACGTTTTAATGAGAGCTTGTGTAGGGGAGGGTAGCACGTATGAACTGTTGGTAGGCAATAACAGTAACTGGATAGGGCACTATGGAGAGACTGCCCTAAAGGAGGACAGATGTCAAAACTGGGGGAAAGTTTTGTACAGAAAATTGTGAATTGTTGTGGCCAGTTGTTTTTGTATAACATCTCAGTTGTCATAAGAAAAATTAAATTAGTGTATATAGGGGACAAGAGTGTGCCTTTTTGCTGTTTTCATTCTTAGCTAAACATCTGCTGCCCCTGATCTCTCTCCTTTATCCCTGTGTCCCAGGTGGCTATGGCCACCGTAAAAGTGGCAGCGACAAGTTTGGACCTCCTGTTCGCACAATGTATCGTCTGAGGGTGGAAAACCTATCTACAAGGTGCAGTTGGCAAGATTTAAAGGTATGCTTTTTGTGATAGAACTTTAGACTTAGGTTTAGGAAACCTATAGTCCTTAAGGCCCTATTCCACGGGTCGTTTAGAGGAGCAATATCGTTCGTATTCGGCCGATATCGACCGCTACGAACGATATTCGTCCCGTGGAATAAAGTGCAACGATCAGCCGACATCGTTCATGTCGGCTGATCGTTGCAGTCGCTTGTTTTTCAACATGTTGAAAAACAAGCGACTGATATAGCAGCGATCTGCTGCCGTCGCTCCGTTGAATAGGAGCATCGGCAGCAGGCGCTGCTGTATCCTATGGGCTGCCCGGACGATCAGCAATCCCCCGGGCAGCTCCCCGCCGCCCCTCCCGCACTCACCCGCTCGCTGCAGCCGCGTTGAATAGCGGCGGCAGCGAGCGGGGAACGAGGAGCAAACGAGCGCTAATAGCGCTCGTTTGCTCCTTCAAACGACTCGTGGAATAGGGGCATTAGTTTTGTACCATTTGGTAGTCTCCAGGTGCCCTGATACCAACATTAAGCCCCCTCATCCTTATATTCACACCCATAGCCTAGCATGCGCACACCTTTTTTTAAGTTATTCAATAAATACCGCATTCTGATGTGGATACCCAAGGCTACAAAATGATGTTAAAATAACTCCTGGGATATCCCTGTACTCGAGATTAAGGAGCCCTCCTCCTCCATTTTATTTATAAAGTTGCCAGCTCATCCTCTGATTCTGAGGTGTATATGGCAGGATGCAGATATGTGCAATAGTGAAACTATGCTTAAAGGACAAGTCCGGCCAAAAGTATTTTATTACATAAGGAAAGTTAGACAAATTCCTAATATACACTTATTATTGAAAATGCACATATACTGCTTTTTTCCTCAATTTAGTAGATTATGCAGACTTCAATTTCTCAAAAAAAAAAAAAAAAAGTGACGTCATGAACCGAACCAGAGCAGGGCTGGGTGTAATTACTATTAAGCTACCAGCAGGGGGCGCAGTATATGGAGAATTTACATTGTAATTGGGTTGCAGTCATCCATAGAAACTTGTGCACTCACCGGGTGGCAGAAAGAGGCTGCCCGGCACCAGTCCAACCTGCATCGGCTCCCCTAGCCCCCCAAAGGACCCCCCACACCCGTCCATCACACTGGCCACCCTCCCCTAGCCCCGTCCATGCTGTTGGCTGCCCTCTTCTAGCCCCGTCCATGCTGCTGGCCGCCTCCCCGCACTCGACCATGTCACCGGCCGCCCCCTGCACCCGTCCATGCTGCTGGCCGCCCCCTGCACCCGACCATGTCACCGGCCGCCCCCCGCACGCGGCCATGCTGCTGGCCGCCACCCCCGCACCCGGCCATGTCACCGGTCGGCCGGTGACATGGTCAGGTGCGGGGGGGTGGCCAGCAGCATGGATGTGGCTAGGGGAGGGCGGCCAGCAGCATGGATGTGGCTAGGGGAGGGCGGCCAGCAGCATGGATGTGGCTAGGGGAGGGCGGCCAGCAGCATGGATGTGGCTAGGGGAGGGCGGCCAGCAGCATGGATGTGGCTAGGGGAGGGCAGCCAGCAGCATGGATGGGGCTAGGGGAGGGCAGCCAGCAGCATGGATGGGGCTAGGGGAGGGCAGCCAGCAGCATGGACGGGGCTAGGGGAGGGCGGCCAGCAGCGTGGACGTGGCTAGGGGAGGGCGGCCAGCAGCATGGACGGGTGCGGGAGGGCTAGGGGAGGGTGGCCAGTGTGATGGACGGGTGTGGGAGGGTCCTTTGGGGGGCTAGGGGAGCCAGTGCAGGTTGGACTGGTGCCCGGGCAGCCTCTTTCTGCCACCCGGTGAGTGCACAAGCTGCTATGGATGACTGCAACCCAATTACATGTAAATTCTCCATATACTGCACCCCCTGCTTGGAGCTTCATAGGACCCAGACCAGCTCTGGTTCGGTTCGTGACGTCACATTTTTTTAGAGAAATTGAAGTCTGCATGATCTACTAAATTGAGGAAAAAAGCAGTATATGTGCATTTTCCATAATAAGTGTATATTAGGAATTTGTCTTTCTTTCCTTATGTAATAACATATTAAAAAATACTTTTGGCCAGACTTCTCCTTTTAATATAAAGACTTCATTGGATGTGTGACTCATGCACTATACTGTACTGAAATGTGACATTGCAAATGCTTTTAAGTACAGGGTAAAATTCTACATAGTATTTATTTACTATACATGTATGCTGCCTTATGTATCTCATACTTTTATTTTTTTTTTTTCCAAAGGATTTTATGCGACAAGCAGGGGAAGTTACTTTTGCTGATGCCCACCACCATCGGCCCAATGAAGGAGTCATAGAATTTCGTTCATATTCTGACATGAAGAGAGCATTAGAAAGACTGGATGGCAGAGAAGTGAATGGGCGAAAGATCCGTCTTGTGGAGGATAGAGCTGAGTCGTTGCCAAAACGTTCCTCTTCCCGCAGTCGCTCAAGGTAAGCTTTTTGGTTCTAGTAATAAAGTCTAGCATATAAGTTACTTAATGTTGGTACATCTTGTGGTTTGTTTAACCCCTTAGCGTCCCATGACGTATCTGGTACGTCATGGTGGCGCTGGGGGAGTTCAGAGAGGGGTCCCGCCGGGACCCAGCTCTGAACGGCGCCGCTCACGGCTGTGATCTGCAGCCGGGGTGCGCCTCTATTAGCACAACATGACAGCTGCATTGAAGTGCTTTATACATAATCTCCCTGGTGTTTAGTGGGACGGTTCTCCCACCAGCGATGCGATCGCGCTGGAGAGAGATCGGTTCTTCTGCCCGTGTCGGGCCTCAGCGTCGCACTGACACGGTTCGGCAGTAGATTGCTATGGCCTCCAGCAGGCCACTGCAATCTATCACCGATCTCACTGATCAGTGCTGTGTATATACAGGTCCCCCAGGGAGACTTCTAGTTAATGTAAAAAAAAAAAGTGAACATTTTTTTTTATTAATAAAAAATCCCCCCCCCCCCCCCTATTAAAAGTCCAAATCACCCCCCTTTTCCCATTTTATAAATATAAATAAACAAACATATTTGGTATCGGCGTGTGTGTAATCGCCCGAACTATTAAATTATCACATTCCTGAACTCGCACGGTAAACTGTGTAAGCGAAAAAAAAATCCAAAGTTCAAAATTGCGCTTTTTTTGGTCGCATAAAATCCAGAAAAAAATGTATTAAAAAGTGATCAAAAAGTCACATATGTGCAATCAAGGTACCGATAGAAAGTGCATGTCATGTCACAAAAAATGACACCTCACACAGCCCCATAGACCAATGGATAAAAGCGCTATAAGCATGAGAATAGAGCGATTTTAAAGGGGTATTCCCCCCCCAAAATAATTTTTGCATGAATACGTTGCCCACCCATAGCTTTCCATCTTTCCAGTATAAACTTATTATGGATTCTGGACAGTTTTGCTGCTATCTAGATGCATTCACCCCCCTTACCGAATGCATAGAATAATCAGCTCTCAGTCCAACCCTGACACACTCCCTGCTTCTGGCTCCCACCCTCCGAGACAACATCACGTGTCCTCAGTCTCTTTAATGGGCCGGGTTAGCGTTTCTACCCCAGTCCACTGAAGAGAGGGAGGATAGTGAGACAGTCACAGCTGCTGCTGCTGTTCACTGTCTGCCTCACTAACAGCACCCAGAGCTCACTCGCCCGGCACCCTGTATCCCCCCCCCACCCGGAGCGTATCCACTCCCCGCAGCTCACCCGTTGGCCTGTGAGTGCAGCCCCCCCGTCCCCCTCCCTACAGCGCGATCAGGGAGTGTGTCAGGGTTGGACTGAGAGCTGATGATTCTATGCATTCGGTGGGGGGGTGAATGCATCTAGATAGCAGAAAAACTGTCCAGAATCCATAATAAGTTTATATTGGAAAGATGGAAAGCTATGGGTGGGCAATGTATTCATGCAAAAATAATTTTGGGGGGAATACCCCTTTTAAGGAACATTTTATTAACAATGGTTTGAATTTTTTACAAGCCATCAAATAAAATAAGTTATACATGTTACATATCGTTGTAATCATAACGACTTGAGGAACATGCATAACATGTCAGTTTTACCCCAGGGTGAACGGCGTAAATACGAAACTCCCTGAAATGAAAACAAATTTTCATTTCGGAGAAAGCCTCCAATTTTTTAGGTCTGTTCCCCCAACTTTGCCAAGAAATAAAGTAATCATCAAACCATCTGGTTATGCTTTCACAAGTTTTGTATGTGTTGTACCCATTTTTATAATAGCTAACCTATCTGCAGTTGCCAGCGACAGCTACACCCAATGTTCTATTTTAGTTTTAATCCTTTTCATTAGGGGAAATAGATTATGATCCAGGAATTTATCAATGTATGCAAACATCTGAATACCTAGATATTTAAGATTTTCACCGGTTTTACCACTGAAACCCCTACATCAGAAGTCGCAAATCCCTTCCCCTAAGGAAGCAAAGAGGATTTGCCCCAATTAATTTCTAGGCCAGCCACCCTCCCAAAGTTGGCCAATATATGCATAATTGTCTGGATGGCACCCTCCCGGTCACGGAAAAAAGGCAATATATCATCCGCATATAACAAGTTTTTCATCCCATCCTTAATTCAAACCCCAGGACCTCTGGAGATGATCTCGGCCCAATGGCCTCCAGTGCCCTCCAAAGGAAACCCCACTCCACCCTGTCTATCACCTTAGTGGCGTCAAGAGACAGGATGCATCGGGGGGACCCGTCTCCAGCTGGACGTTTGGCAAACACCCTGAATATGTTATCTTGTGTATGTCCCCGGAACAAACCCAGATTGTTCATCACCAAGAACTATTGGAGCTACTTCTGCCAAACAGAGGGCCAGTGTTTTAGCGATGATTTTGCAATCAGTATTTATTAAAGGGGTAGTGTGGCGCTAAGAAATTATTCACAAAATAACACACATTATACAACTTTGTAATGTATGTTATGAATGTGAATGGCCCCCTTCCCTGTGTTCCCCGCCCGTGGACCCGGAAGTGTAGTGCATTATACATACCTGATCCATGTCGACCGACCTTCGGGAGGCCAGCCGACCCGCTCCTGCCGTCCCTCATGCCGGCCCCCCTCTTCCGTGTCATAACTATGTTCAGCCGCGATTGGCTGAGCACAGTTATAACATAACACATAACATACATTACAAAGTTGTATAACTTTGTAAAGTGTGTTATTTTGTGAATAATTTCTTAGCGCCGCACTACCCCTTTAAAGATATTGGATGATGAGAGTCCACCCTTGGCAAGTCCTTGTTTTTTTCCCAATCAGGACTATACAAGCCTCTCATCGACTGAGAGAGTATACCATCCAAACAAGATTCCCTAAAACTCTCCCAACAACCTTAGGAGCAAAACCTCTTGAAATTCCTTATACACCTCAAATGGCAGCCCATCCGTGTCTAGAGTGGACTTCCCTTAAAAACTTTTAAGGGCTAAAGCTAAATCTTCCACTGTTAGGGTGCGTTCACATGTACGGGATCCGGAGCTGATCTGCAGCAGATTTGATGTTCTGTTCAGTTATTTAGATCAGATCAGCACCATCAAATCCGATGTGACACAGTACTTGTGAAGCTACCCTTAAACAACATATATTTTTGGTTAGGATTCATTTTGGGAATATTAAGACTATCCAACAGTGTAGAGATATGCGCATCTTCCCGCTGGCTTCATACACTTCTTCCACAAAATGATTGCAAGTAATTTTTTTGTAAGTGTCCTGGTCAGGTGTGAGCACACTATTTTCATCATACAAAGAAGTACATTTCTTAGATTCCTATGCTTTAATAATATTTGCTAAAAATGTACTAGCTTTCCACCTTAAAGTGACACTGTCACCCCCTTTGTGCATTCTGACATCTCTACACAGGTGTAAAGGGTAAATTTAGCGGTTTTCATACCTTATTTTATATCATGTCATGGTGCTTGTTCAAGTAAAAAGTCATCTTTTGTCAACTGCAGAGTGTGTTAAGTGGGCGGGGCCTTGCGGCATTAGCGCCACTTAACTTTGTCCACAACACCACCATTGGCCCTGCCCCCTCGTCGGCCATTGGACCAGGCTGGCCTAAAGGTCTAGGCCCCATCCCCTCTAGGTCGGCCCACCAATGGGCGTCAAGGGGGCATTGGTCTCGCACGGTAAACGGTGTAAGCGCAAAAAAAATTCCAAAGTTCCAAAATTGCACATTTTTGGCCGCATACAATCCAGAAAAATCACGTCATGGCGCAAAAAATGACACCTCACACAGCCCCATAGACCAAAGGATAAAAGTGTTAAAACCCTGGGAATAGAGCGATTTTAAGGAACATATATTAACAATGGTCTCGTCGTAACAATGGTCTTGTCGTATTTTGGTCAGTATTTGTAGCCAAAATCAGGAGTGGAACTGACAGGGCAAAATTATAATGGAAAGATTTGCACAGTTTGTGTTTTCAATCCAGAATCAAGCAAAAATTGCTATGTGCTAGCTTGTGGCTGTTGACTGCCTTCAGCCGATGGGTATGGAGTGGGCTTGACTTCTGAGCTTGCTCCATAAATCCTTGAGACATACCTCCAGTGATCTGGTGTCATGTGCTCTGGACAGTTCAAATAGGGAGACACCTAACCACTTTACGTAAGGTAGTTAAGTTGCCAAAGCAAGTCCCGTGCACGGGCCAGAATCGAATAATTGTTCTCTTGGCAACCTGACAGCCCAGCGTGAGCTCCATCTCCCTGTGCAGAACTCTGTAGAACCACATCTATGGACTGACTCTTTAAAGGAGAAGTCCAGCCCTCTTTAAAATCTGGCCGCTAGCAGGGTGGAATTTGATCAGAAATACGAACTTACCTAGCCCTGTGCCTTTGGTGAGCAGTGGGACCGGTTTCAGGACCCTCGCTGGGCTTCGGAATCTCCAGCACTGACACCTCACGACCCGGCTGATGGACTGGCCGCTCAGCCAGTCAGTGACTAGGGCAGGACGCCACTCCAGTCACTGATGGCTATTCACCCAAGCAGTAGATTACAAGGATGCAAACCAGTCCTGAAAAAAAGGGTCATAGAGCAGACCCAGTTTTTTTTGCTGATTCTCTCATAGAAATCAATGAGATCTGCTATTTTCTACGGAGTGTAGCCTTTTGTCATCCGTATTTCCTTAAAAAAATATGGATGAGTCATTAGTCACGTGTCGTAAGGTTGTGTTTCCAAAAACGGATTTACGGAAATAAGGATGCACTACAGATGCCCAAATCGGTAATTTTTAATGGATTGTTCGGGTGGTTAGTGGGAGGTGTATATGGACATGAAAAAAATACTGAACGTATGCATATTGCCTTACTTGGTCCCCGTAGGCTGAACACAAAACAAAGATGTACTTGCCAGTTTACATTTATATGCACTGAATGAGATCTTGCACTCTGTACTTAGATCAGTTTGTACTTTTATATTTAATTGAAATTTAAATTGTATTTCTGTCATATTTCAGGTCTCGATCATTGAGGAGCAGTCGCTCAAGATCAAGGTAATTGACAAATTTGATAGTTAATTTAATTTAAGTTAATTTTTCTTTTTTTTTTTTAAAGAAATAAAAGTTTATTTTTCCTAAGTCTTATAATGCATATTTTTTTCCCACTCCAAAATATTCACAGATCTCGAAGCAGAAGCAGGCGACGGGACCGAAGAAGCAGGAGCCACAGCAGAGACAGAAGCAGAAGCCGCAGCAGAAGTGTAAGCAAGACTAGAAGAGGAAGAAGCCGTAGCTACAGTAGAGACAGGAGCAGAAGTCTTAGCAAACCACGAAAGAATAGAGATAGCAGAAGTCCCAGTACAGAAAAAAAGAGGAGCAGAAGTAGGAGTCGTAGCAAGGGGAGGGACAGCCGAAGTAAAGAAAGAAGTCCTAGCAAGGAGAGAGAAAGGAATGGGAGCGAAGAAAAAAGTCCTGTAAACAAAGGAGGTGAAAGAAGTCTGAGTAATGATCGAGATAGAAGCCATAGCAAAGAAAAGAGGGACAGTAAGCGAAATGATAGAAACAGAAGCCGAAGCAAGGACAGGAGAGAGAGAAGTAGGGATAGAAAGAATAGGGACAGAAGCCGGAGCAAAGACAGCAGAGGCAGGAGTCGCAGTAATGAAAGGGAAAGAAGCAGGAGCCGCAGTGATAGATACAGTCGCAGCAAAGAGAGAAGCAGAAGTCGCAGCAGAGAGGAAAGAAAAAGAAAGCGGGAAAGTAGTAGAGACAGGCGTCGCAGCAAAGAGAGAAGTAGAAGAAATGGTAGGAGGAGTCGCAGTCACAGCCGGGAGAGAAACCCAAAACGTAGCCGGGAAGAACGGAGCAGCAGTGCAGAGCCCTCTGCCAAAAAAGAGGATACTGTAGCCTTCACTACAGAGTCTGATCAGGAAATTGAGGAAGGTGAGATTGTTTCCAATGAGAAGGGAACTAGAGATGGTAATCTTGGTAACCCAACTCCACCTTCCCCACCTCCACCTTCACCACCTCCTGCTGAAGCTGAGAAGACAGAGGAGATAGAGGGGGTAGAGAAGACAGAGGAGTTAGAGGGGGTAGAAAAGACAGAA
Organism: Dendropsophus ebraccatus; assembly: GCF_027789765.1. Lineage (NCBI taxonomy): Eukaryota > Metazoa > Chordata > Amphibia > Anura > Hylidae > Dendropsophus > Dendropsophus ebraccatus. Next base: position 57,920,807 of record NC_091461.1, read on the forward strand.
GGGGTAGAGGAGGCAGAGGGGATAGAGAAGACAGAGGAGGCAGAGGGGATAGAGAAGACAGAGGAGGCAGAGGGGATAGAGAAGACAGAGGAGGCAGAGGGCATAGAGAAGACAAAGGAGGCAGAGGGCATAGAGAAGACAGAGGAGGCAGAGGGCATAGAGAAGACAGAGGAGGCAGAGGGCATAGAGAAGACAGAGGAGGCAGAGGGCATAGAGAAGACAGAGGAGGCAGAGGGCATAGAGAAGACAGAGGAGGCAGAGGGCATAGAGAAGACAGAGGAGGCAGAGGGCATAGAGAAGACAGAGGAGGCAGAGGGCAAAGAGAAGACAGAGGAGGCAGAGAAGACGGAGGAAGAAGCTCCATCAGTTACCTCTCCTCCCAGACAACAGTCTAGACCCCCCTCCCCTGCAGAGCCTTGAAATTTCTTTCACTGATTTCTTTATTACAGAGTTGCACTCTGGTCCTTATGTTGATGTTTTATATTTATTTTGGAAATTAAAACATTTTTAATATATCTCCTGGTCTGTAAGAATCTCCCCAATATTTCTTTTTCAGAAGAAAATTGTTGCTTAAGACTTTGCAGCAAATGAATATTTGATGCATGATCATCTTTGTTGAAATATTTTATATGCTTAATAAGGTAGATACTTGTTAAGTGGTAAAATGTCAAGAAACTAGGGCAGACATTTTCGAAAAAAGTTTTGTTTGTTTTTTTTGTCTCGATTCAGTTCTTTTTTTTTTTTTTAATTCTTGCTCTGTACTTGTCAGCCAAAAAACACTGTTTACATAAAGTAAACATTTTTCTGTTTAAAGACCTATAGAGATAATGGTATAAAGACACTTTAAGTACAAAGCAAAAATAAAAATAGCTTTTCAAGGGTGTCGATAGCCTTCAAATAATGTATATATTTTTTTTGTGCTAGTTAATGCTTGTGTTAATTCCTTGTGTTTTTTTCATAATGGTGAAATTCCACCTGGTTTTGTTAGATTGAATAAAGAATATTTTTGCTTCAAAAAGCACCAGTCCCATCATTTAGTAGTGACAACCCATACCTACATGGAGAAAGAAATGCCAGAAATCTGCTTCTAACCGCACAATGACTCTGCTGTTATTTTTATAGGAAGGATCCACTATTTTCCTGGATGCCTTGGAGTATTGCATGCTGGATGTTGAAATGAATGAATTGTGATATAGTACATAAGCCAGATCTGCTGTGTTGGGAGTGACTTAAAGCGATTCTGTACCCACAATCTGACCCCCCCCCCCCCCCCCCCCAACAACTTTTAAACTTGCAGCCCTGTGCCCAACGGCCGTGGCTTGAAGTTTCTGTGCCCTAACCTTGCACCACCCCTCCGTCCCTCCTCCCCACTCTCTTCACCATTTTTCCTATTCCTCTGTAGTGAAAATTACACAGCTGCTTAAAGATCCAGCCCATGTGCTGTGCTGACACAGGTGAGGAATAGGAGACAATCTGCCTGGAGCATTCCTAATGATGATGAGGAGGGTCAGAGAGGTTGTGCCAGCCTAATGCATAGTCATTCTAGGCCACGCCAGTTTGGCACAGGGCTGCAAGTTTGAAAGTTGTTTTTTAGGACAATAACTGAATCTCCTGCAGAACAGTCCGCAGGACAGATCTTGGATTAAAAGCAGCTATGCGAAGGTACAAGTGGTTTGGGGGGGGGGGGGGGGGTCAGATTGTGGGTACAGAGTCGCTTTAAAAAGCAATGGATGTAAAATTGGGTGGTCCTTCCAAAATGTATTCTATAGTTAGGTTACTTAGAGTCTATTTACATAGATTATCTGCCAAAGGTTTGAAGCCAAAGCCAGAAACAGACTATAAACAGAGATCAGGTCATAAAGGAAATCATGAGATTTCTCCTTTTCAAATCCTGTCCTGGTTTTGGCTTTAAATGTTTGGCAGATGGAGCGTGGTCTCGAAATGGCGCCGAGCGGTCGCATCGTGTAAGTGCTCTGCTCCCTCTGCCCGGTACCAGGCTCATCAGCGCTATCGAAATCGCACCACATGTCCCAGCCTACCTCCGGCACCGGCAAGCCACGCCGCACAAAGCAGACGGCTGCAATCCCGGCTACAGTGGCCATGCAGCGCTATTTGAGAAGCACAGGTGTGAGTCCCGCGGTGTCTCCTCCGCCATTATGCAGCAGCTGCTTCTCACCTGTCACAGTCGCGGTATCCGCAAGTGCTCCGGTGGTCTCCACAAGCTGCCATATGCCCACATCACCAGCTCCCCACTGCCTCCCGTGCCCGCCAAGCAGGTGACTCACCATTGAGCCGGGCACCCACGTGTCCTCCCGCAGCTCTGCAGCCGCCATTACTGTGCACCTCACCTCCTGCACACGCAGCCGCTGGCATGCCTGTCTCTACCTTGGGACACAGACTCCTGCTTCAGGGTCTCTCTCCCCTTCCCCACTAGTGCAGTGCAACCCTCTGAGCTCTTTTATATCATCCCCCATTATTACAGGTGTGATGGGGTCAGCTGTGGAGAGGGACAGGGTGGCCAAACAGCAAATGGCTGCCATGCCTACAAAAGAGGACATGGAAAGGTACCGTATTTTTCGCTTTATAGGACGCGCCTTTTGATAAGACGCACCCCTGATTTTAGGGGGGAAAAAAAGAAAAAAAAATATTTTGCTCATTGTCAGTTTGGAGATAGCAGCAGTGTGATTGGTGCCAATCCCCCCATATAGTGCCTCACATAGTAGCCAATGCCCCCATATAGTGCCCCACATAGTAGCCAATGCCCCCATATAGTGCCCCCCATAGTAGCCAATGCCCTCATATAGTAGCCAATGCCCCTATATAGTAGCCAATGCCCCACATAGTAGCCAGTGCCCCCATAGTAGCCAATGCCCCCATACAGTGCCCCCATAATAGCCAATGCCCCCATACAGTGCCCCCATAGTAGCCAATGCCCCCATTGTAGCCAGTGCCCCCCATTGTAGCAAATGCCCCCATACAGTGCCCCCATAGTAGCCAATGCCGCCATACAGTAGCCAATGCCCCCTGCGACCAGAAAAACAACAAACAGGTTACTCACCTGTCCGCCGACACCAGCAGCTCCTCTCCCGACACTCGGGTCTCCCGTCATCCTCCGGCACAGGCAGTGGGGTACAGAGAGACTGCCTGTGCCAGAAGTGTCCTGCAGCCGCTGCAGAACACTTCCGGGACACAGGCAGCGTCTCTGTACCCCGCTGCCTGTGCCGGAGGATGACGGGAGACCCGAGTGTCGGGAGAGGAGCTGCTGGTGCTGGCGGACAGGTGAGTAGGACAGCGATCCCCTCCGCCCGCCCAGCCCGCCCCCTCCATCGCCGCTTAGCCGATCAGGAGCCCAGGAAAGTGCTGCTCATTGCACTTTCCCGGGCTTCTGAGCGGCGATAGAAGGGGCGGGCGGAGAGGATCACTCAGGGCCGCTCACTATGCATATGCATAGTGAGCGGCAATACAGGGGGCGGGCGGGACGGCTTCCTTGCGGTGCTCAGCACTGCTTGGGAGCCGTCTTCGCTTTATAGGACGCACTTGGTTTTTCCTCCCACTTTGGGAGGAAAAAAAGTGCGTCTTATAAAGCGAAAAATACGGTATATACAGCGCCTGGAATCCACTTACAAATCAGAAATAAAGGCACTTTCAGCTAATCTTTCTCAACTAACTGACCGGGTGCATAGGATAGAGGAAGCTGTTGTCACTATATCAGCCACCCAATCTACCCAACAGGCTGTGCAATCAGATCAACAGGATACATTGGCCTGACATACTCAGCAAATTCACTCCCTTTTTTAATTTGGTGGATGATCAGGAAAATCGGAATTGCCGCAACAATATACGGCTTAGAGGCATTCCTGAAACTGTTGACACCCCAGCACTGCTCCCTAAATTGAAGCTGTTCTTTAATGCTATACTGTAGCATTCGGATGATATTGTGATACAAATAGACCGAGCACACCGTGCTCTTGGGCCTCGCAATCCTGATGCTGATAAACCACGCGGCGTGATCTGTCGCATTCACTTCTATCAAATAAAGGAAGAGATAATGCGCAGAGCCTGGGATAAAGAGACTCTGGTCATAGATGGTCATCACATACACTCACCGGCCACTTTATTAGGTACACCATGCTAGTAACGGGTTGGACCCCTTTTGCCTTCAGAACTGCCTCAATTCTTCGTGGCATAGATACAAGAAGGTGCTGGAAGCATTCCTCAGAGATTTGATGGCATCACACAGTTGCCGCAGATTTGTCGGCTGGACATCCATGATGCGAATCTCCTGTTCCACCACATCCCAAAGATGCTCTATTGGATTGAGATCTGGTGACCGTGGAGGCAATTTGAGTACAGTGAACTCATTGTCATGTTCAAGAAACCAGTCTGAGATGATTCTAGCTTTATGACATGGCGCATTATCCTGCTGAAAGTAGCCATCAGATGTTGGGTACATTGTGGTCATAAAGGGATGGACATGGTCAGCAACAATACTCAGGTAGGCTGTGGCGTTGCAACGATGCTCAATTGGTACCAAGGGGCCCAAAGAGTGCCAAAAAAATATTCCCCACACCATGACACCACCACCACCAGCCTGAACCGTTGATACAAGGCAGGATGGATCCAAGCTTTCATGTTGTTGACGCCAAATTCTGACCCTACCATCCGAATGTCGCAGCAGAAATCGAGACTCATCAGACCAGGCAACGTTTTTCCAATCTTCTACTGTCCAATTTCGATGAGCTTGTGCAAATTGTAGCCTCAGTTTCCTGTTCTTAGCTGAAAGGAGTGGCACCCGGTGTGGTCTTCTGCTGCTGTAGCCCATCTGCCTCAAAGTTGGACGTACTGTGCGTTCAGAGATGCTCTTCTGCCTACCTTGGTTGTAACGGTTGGCTATTTGAGTCACTGTTGCCTTTCTATCAGCTCGAACCAGTCTGCCCATTCTCCTCTGACCTCTGGCATCAACAAGGCATTTCTGCCCACAGAACTGCCGCTCACTGGATGTTTTTTCTTTTTCGGACCATTCTCTGTAACCCTAGAGATGGTTGTGCGTGAAAATCCCAGTAGATCAGCAGTTTCTGAAATACTCAGACCAGCCCTTCTGGCACCAACAACCATGCCACATTCAAAGGCCCTTAAATCACCTTTCTTCCCCATACTGATGCTTGGTTTGAACTGCAGGAGATTGTCTTGACCATGTCTACATGCCTAAATGCACTGAGTTGCCGCCATGTAATTGGCTGATTAGAAATTAAGTGGTAACGTGCAGTTGGACAGGTGTACCTAATAAAGTGGCCGGTGAGTGTACAACTACTGGCAGATCTCTCCCGCTTCACTCTATCAAAGAGACGTGCCCTTAAACCACTCCTGGATTCACCACGTGCCAACAACATAATATATTTGTGGGGACATCCGTTTCAACTTCAAGTGTGCAAACATGGCTGTCTTCACACGCTACAGACACTGGCTGATGTCGACTCATTTTGCGAATCCCTGGATCTTCCAGCCATTCAGGTCAATGATTGGCCATACACCGCCCCTCCTCTCCCACAGCGCCAACCCCGTCGCAGAGATATGAGGAATCACGTTCCACCAGGACGAAGGGAACACCCGCAGGAGGCAGCTGTTGACTGAATAGCTCAACAGATCTGAAGCGATAAGTACTTTTTCACGACAGCAATGTCTCTTATTTCCTGTTTTGCCTAATGGCGCTATTCCACGGAACGAATATCTTCCGTATTCGGCCGATATCGGCCGCTACGAACGATAATCGCTCCGTGGAATAGAGTGCAACTATCAGCCGACATCGTTCATGTCGGCTGATCGTTGCAGTCGCTTGTTTTTCAACATGTTGAGAAACAAGCGACTGATATAGCAGCGATCTGCTGCCGTCGCTCCGTTGAATAGGAGCATCACCCGGGCAGCCCCCCCCGCAGCTCCCCGCCGCCCCTCCCGCACTCACCCGCTCGCTGCAGCCACGTTGAATAGCGGCTTAAGTTTGGCCTTCTGAGACATCTGTCCTTGCATCACTAGTGAACTGTCTTTGCAGTAGGAAAGTTGCTGGATTAACAAGGATCATAATGTTTATAGGTTCTATATGTTACAATGCCCAGTATTAAAGGGGTAGTGTGGCGGTAAAGAATTATTGACAGAATAACACACATTACAAAGTCCCTCAGGACGCTCGGAGGGATTCGGCCCGGCCGTCCGAAGACGACATCGCAGACTGAAGATCGGAGACAAGTCGGCACGTGACAGGTATGTATAGCGCACCGCACTTCCGGGTACACGGGTGGGGGTGGTGGGATACGGGGAAGGGGGCCATTCACAGACATAACATACATTACAAAGTTGTATAACTTTGTAATGTGTGTTATTCTGTCAATAATTCTTTACCGCCGCACTACCTCTTTAAAGGACAAGTGCCATGAAAAACTTTTTCCCAGTAATTGAAGCACATTACAAAGTTATATAACTCTGTAATATGCTTCAATCACCTATCTGCCTCCCTTCCCTGTCTTTTCCCCCCTCCACCCCCCACCAGGAAGTGTCCTGGGGGGGGGGGGGGTGGAGGGGGGAAAAGACAGGGAAGGGCGGCAGATAAATGATTACAAAGTTATATAACTGTGTAATATGCTTCAATCATTTATCTGCCGCCCTTCCCTGTCTTTTCCCCCCTCCACCCCCCCCCCCCCCAGGACACTTCCTGGTGGGGGGTGGAGGGGGGAAAAGACAGGGAAGGGCGGCAGATAAATGATTGAAGCATATTACACAGTTATATAACTTTGTAATGTGCTTCAATTACTGGGAAAAAGTTTTTCATGGCACTTGTCCTTTAAGTGCCTCATCCTACGGGCTCGTATGGGCAGGTTATGAAGGTTTGATGCTCCTTAGCCATAAGCAATAAGACGCAGTTGTTGGCCATTGCCCCTAGGCTTACCTGGGTTACTGCCACTAATATCCTACAATTATGTTCAGGGTCAGTTAGAGATGGCCCTTAGCCTAATGGTGCGTTTACACAGGCAGATTTATCTGAAAGATTTTGGAAGCCAAAACCAGGAATGGATTTGAAAAAAGGGGAAATCTCAGTCTTTACTTTATGACCCGTTCCCTGTTTATGGTCTGGCTTTGGCTTCAAAAATCTGTCAGATAAATCTGCCTGTGTAAACGCACCATTAGGGTCCATTTACACAGAAAGATTATCTGACAGATTATCTGCCAAAGATTTGAAGCCAAAGCCAAAAACAGACTATAAACAGATCAGGTCATAAAGGAAAGCCTGAGATTTATCTTCTTTTCAAATCCATTCCTGGCTTTGGCTTCAAATCTTTGGCAGATAATCTGTCAGATAATCTTTCTGTGTAAACTCACCCTTAGACGCAGATGGGTCATGATAAGTGACAATCTTATATTCCTATTGTGGTTTTTGGTTCAACCGTTTATTGTATAATTGTATAATTCTACCTGGTGCCGGGTGAGAGGGTATGTTAGCCCTAACTAGGCAACTCCCCCACCTTAGGTTTGACCGCTCTATTGATAAATATTGATATTGATAAATTTGGTAAAGTAAGCAACTTCAAAGTAAATTACACTAAAACACAGACGCTCAATATATCACTTCCTCCTGCCATAATACAGACTCTGAAGTCCAATTTTTCCTTTAAATGGGAAACTACTGCTATTAACCCTTTCCCGCATATGGACGTACCGGCACGTCCAAATCTGCATACAGTTCCTGCAGATGGAGGTGCCGGTACGTCCACGGGATGACAGGGGCGCAGGAGCTGCACTCCTGTCATCCCCGGCGGGGCCAGCTGTCAGTGATAGCCGGGCACCCGCCGCAACTGCCGAGATCCGTGCCGTGCCCGGGTCCCGGCAGTTAACCCCTTAGTGGCCGCTGATACGGCGGTCACTAACGGGCCGGCGCTGTACTGCATTTCATCTCCCCCCACCGTGAATCCACGGCGGGGGGAGATGAAATAAGTCAATCAGACCCCAGATCAGCCCCCCTAGTGGGCTGGTCACTAACCCTCTCCCTCCCCGCGGTGGCCATCAGATCCAAGATGGCCGCCGCAATCACTGTGAACAGACTAATGTCTGTTCACAGTGATCAGAAAATAAAAATGAATGAAAGCCCCATGCTCTCCGCCACCGGAGGTAGCGGAGAGCATGGGGCAGTCATCGGGACCCCCCCTGTGGGGTCCCGGTACAAGCGATCAGCGGTATATACTATATACCGCTGATCGCTTGTGCCATGTGGAACCCGGCACTTTTTATCCCCTGTCACCATCAATAATTGGTGACAGGGGATAAAAAGTGTCACCGTGCCCCCCCCCCAAGTCGCCCCCCCACCCCCCCTGTCACCCTCGTCCCCCAGTCACCCCCCCCCCTTCCCCATATACTCACCTGCTCTTGGAGCTCCTTCCTCCTCGACGTCCAGGCTGGTTATGAAGTGCGCATGCGCTCCATAACCAGCCAACTCTGAAAATTTGGTCTCTGTCACTGAACTATGATTACTGTGATAGAAAATATCACAGTAATCATAGTAATACAGTGAAAATGAATGTATAAAATACAAAAAGTGACAAACATACAAAAAAATAAAACACACACTTTTTATTATAGTAATAATTGCAGTTTACTCCCAAATTACCCTTAACCCCCCCAGATTACCCGTAACCGCCCCAGGTTGTCCGTAATCACGCCAGATTGCTCGTAACCCCCCAGATTACACGTAACCACCGCATGTTGCCCGTAACCACCGCACGTTGCCCATAACTACCGCACGTTGCCAGTGACCCCTCCAGATTGTCCATAATCACCCCAAATTACATGTACCCACCCCAGATTACCTATAAACACTTCAGTTTATCCATAACAATGCCAGATTGTCTGTAATTCCCCCCCCAGGTTTCCCGTGACCACCCCAGGTTGCCGTAATCATGCCAGATTACATGTAACCCCCCCAGATTGCATGCAACCACAGCAGGTTGCCTCTGAACACCGCAGGATGCCTCTGACCACCGCACGTTGCCTCTGACCACCGTACATTGCCTCTGACCACCACACGTTGCGTCTGACCACCGCACGTTGCCACTGACCACTTCACCTTGCCTCTAACCACCCCAAATTGCCAATGACCGCCTCCAGATTGCCCGTAACCACGCCAGATTACAGGTACCCACCTCAGATTACCTATGAGCACTTCAGTTTATCCGTAACCACCCCAGATTGCCCGTAACCACCCCAGATTGTCCGTAACCACCCCACGTTGCCCGTAACCACCCCACGTTGCCCGTAACCACAGCAGGTTGCCTGTAACCACCCTAGATTACCCGTAACCACCCCAGGTTGTCTGTAACCACAGCAGGTTGTCCGTATCCATGTTACGTTGCCCGTAACCACCCCAGGTTGCCGTAACCACCCCAGGTTGCCCGTAACCACCCCAGGTTGCCTGTAACCACAGCAGGTTGTCCGTATCCATGTCACGTTGCCCGTAACCACCCCAGGTTGCCGTAACCACCCCAGGTTGCCTGTAACCACCCCAGGTTGCCTGTAACCACAGCAGGTTGTCCGTATCCATGTCACGTTGCCCGTAACCACCCCAGGTTGCCCGTAACCACCCCAGGTTGCCCGTAACCACCCCAGGTTGCCGCAACCACCCCATGTTGACCGTATCCACCTCATGTTGACCGTATCCACCCCAGATTACCCGTTACCACCCCAGGTTGTGTGTAACCACAGCAGGTTGTCCGTATCCACCCCACATTGCCTGTAACCACCCCAGGTTGCCCGTGACCACCCCATGTTGACCGTGTCCACCCCAGATTACGCCCACATATGGGGTATCGTTGTACTCAGGAGAACCTGCGTTACAGATTTTGTGGTACGTTTTTTCTCCTGTTTCTTGTGAAATTTAGAAATTTTAAACTAAATGAACATATTATTGGAAAAATTTTCATTTTTACTAGCCAATTTTGAATACTTTCCTCCAATACCTGTGGGGTCAAAATGCTCACCACACACCAAGATGAATTCTTTAAGGGGTGCACTTTCCAAAATGGGGTGACTTATGGGGTGGGTTCACTCCACTGGCACTACAGGGGCTCTGCAAACGCACCTGGTGCTCAGAAACGTCTTCAGAAAAATCTGCACTGAAAATGCTAATTGGCGCTCCTTCCCTTCTGAGCCCGGCTGTGTGCCCATACAGTGGTTTATACCCACATATGGGGTACCGTTCTACTCAGGAGAACCTGCGTTACAGATTTTGCAGTGAACTTTCTCTCCTGTTCCTCAAGAAATTTAGAAATTTCAAACTAAAGGAACACATTATTGGAAAAATTCGCGTTTTTCATTTTTACTGTCTACTTTTGAATACTTTCCTCTAATACCTGTGGGGTCAAAATGGTCACCACACCCCAAGATGAATTCTCTAAGGGGTGCACTTTCTAAAATGGGGTGACTTATGGGGAGATTTTACTTCGCTGGCACTACAGGGGAACTGCAAATGCACCTGGCGCTCAGAAACTTCTTCAGCAAAATCTGCATTGAAAATGCTAATTGGCGCTCCCTTTCTTCTGAGCCCCGCTGTGTGCCCATACAGTGGTTTACGCCCACATATGGGGTACCGTTGTACTCAAGAGAATCTGCCTTATAAATTTTGGGGTAATTTTTTTCTCTTGTTCCTCGTGAAATTGAGAAATTTCAAACTAAACGAACATATTATTGGAAAAATTCGAGTTTTTCACTTTTACGGTCTAATTTTGAATACTTTCCTCTAACACCTGTGGGGTCAAAATGCTCATCCTACCCCAAGATGAATTCTTTGAGGGGTGTACTTTCCAAAATGGGGTGACTTTTGGGGGGGGTCTATTCTGCTGACACTACAGGGGCGCTGCAAACGCACCTGGTGCTCAGAAACTTCTTCAGCAAAATCTTCATTGGAAAAGCTAATTGGCGCTCCCTTCCTTCTGAGCCCCGCTGTGTGCCCATACAGTGGTTTACGCCCACATATGGGGTACCGTTGTACTCATGAGAACCTGAGTTACAAATTTTGGGGTGCTTTTTCTCTCATGTTCCTTTTGAAAATTAGAAACTTTACTCTAAACGTATATATTATTGGAAAATTTTAATTTTCCATTTTTTTACGGCCTAATAGTGAATACTTTGCTCCAGCCCCTGTAGGGTTAAAATGCTCATTATACCCCTAGATTAATTCTTTAAGGTGTGAAGTTTCCAAAATGGGGTCACTTATTGGGGTTTCCAGTATACAAGCCTCCTAAATCAACTTAAGAAAAGAACTGGTCCCTAAAAAAATCAGTTTTGGAAACTTTCACGATAATGTGGTAATTTGCTGATAAATTTCTAAGCCCCGTAACACCCTAAAAAATTTAAATATGTTTATGAAATGAAGCCAGAATAAAGAGGACATATCGGTAATGTGAGTTAGTAACTAATTTATGTGCTACGACTTTCTTTTTTTAGAAGCAGAGAATTGCAAATTTTTTAAATTTTTCATGATATTTTGATGTTTTTCACAAAAAACACACAAAGTAGTGACCAAATTTTGCCACTAATATAAAGTGCCATATGTGACAAAAAAATAATCTCAGAATCGCTAGCATATGTTAAAGCATCACTGAGCTATGAGGGCATAAAGTGAGACAGGTCAGATTTTGAAAAATGAGCCTGGTCATTAAGGCCCAAATAGGCTTAGGGTGGTATTACACGAAGCGATTTTTTTCAATTAACGATTAACGATAAACGATCTCCAACGATCGCAATAGCGGTTGCCTAATAATCGTTCGTTTTACTACACGGAAAGATTATCGGTTATGTTGGAGCAACAAAATTCAAGAACACTCCCCTTTCAATTTGCGAATGAACAGGGAACGGCTAACGACATCTTATTCAAACGAACGATGTGCGAACGATGTGTAAAAGACAAACGATAAAAATAGATTCAAAACCTATTAAACGACCAACGACCAATCGTTCGTCGTTTAATCGTTGTCTACTATTACACTTAAAGATAATCGTTCAAATACGACCGATTGAACGATTATTCGAACGATAATCGCTTCGTGTAATACCACCCTTAGTCTTGAAGGGGTTAAATACCTAGGTATCCACATCCCCACCGACCTATCCTCTTTATTTAAACTAACCTGCGAGCCTCTCCTCCACAAAACAAAAGCATCTCTCCAAGAATATAATCTCAAACTACTCTCATGGTTTGGCCGTATAAACGTGGTCAAAATGTATATACTACCACGTTTCCTGTACATATTTCAGGCGCTACCTATTCACGTCCCTAAGGTATTCTTCACACAACTGAACAGAGCACTCAGCAAATTCATTTGGGGTTCTATGCGACCCCGTGTGAGGTTTAAAACTCTTTGGCAATCTAAACAGACTGGGGGAGCGGGTCTCCCAGACTTTAAAGCCTACCATAAAGCATCTATCCTTATGCGAGTGGTAGATTGGCATAGGTCTCGTGAACTTAAGCAATAAGTCATGATAGAGGAACACTTGGGCCCTTCTCCTTGGGCCCTACGCTCCCTCCCATGGATTGATAAACAACATTACATGAGCTACCAGGCTCTTCCTATTTTTGACCCGGCAATTTCTCACTTTATGGAATAGGCTGATCTCCTCATGTGACATCTCCCACAACCCGGGACCGCTGACGCCTCTGTTTGGTAATCCTGACTTCCCCCCCAGCATTCCGACAGGGTAGGTTCCTTGCATGGGACAGAGACTCCTTCCTGAGACTGACGCACACCACTGCGGGCCAGTGTACCATACCTACATTTACACAACTCAGAAATCTTCACCAGGCCAGTCACATTTACTGGATGGGGTATCTCTAGCTACGATCTTTCCTGAACTCTTTTCCACAACCACAGGCTCTCCACCAGGAACTCACTGATCTTGAAACGTTGATAACGCAGGTGGGCCCTCCGCAGAGACTTCTCTCAGACATATACACTATCCTCAGCTCCCTCACGCGGTCCAATTCGCTATGCTTCATGCAGGCATGGGAAAGGGACCTTGATGTACAACTCAGTGCCGCTGACTCGGACAGATGTTTTCTATTTACGCATAAACTCCCAATGACATGTCATGCTCAGGAAAAAAAAATATAAAATCTTGACACGGTGGTACCGTTATCCAACCTTCCTGCACTCTATTTTCCCCTTCTGTGTCAGACCTGTGCTGGCGATGCTACTCTGCACCCGGGACTATGCTACACATTTGGTGGAGCTTCTTATCATTAGACGATACTGGTCCAAAATCTTCAATCTGTACAACACTGACAGTTAACTCGATACAGACTACTCCCCAGATTGGCCTCCTCTCCATGATCCCCATCTCTGACTGCCACTAGAGTGGTGCTTCCCCATCATTGGAAGTCCTCCGCAGCTCCTTCTCTTGCAGAATGGGTAACCGAGGTCAATTATCTTATGCGTATGGAGGAGATGGTGGCTGAGGATGCCAATCGTAACGCTCAGTTCACTCACACCTGGATGATCTGGCTGACGTTCCGCGATGGTCCTGATCTGGGCTCCTGGCTGGCCTCCCCCTAGATTTGGACCTCACCTTTAGCCTCTGGCTCATGGTTGGAACGATTCTAGATGCCTCCTTCCTGGACACCCCCCACCTGTTCTCTCCCTCTCCCCCCATCCCCTGCTCCCTTGGTTCTCTAGCACTACCACTAGCAGTCCACTCATGGACTTATTATGATATTCACTTACTCTTCTGCCACCTGATTATAGTTTAATAAGGTAGCAGAATATTTTATGCAGACAACACTCTACTTCAGGTTTTGTATATTACTACCGATGTTCCTTTCATTTTCTTTTTGGACATCCTTACTATACTATGTATTGTGATTTCAGCGGTTTATAATGTTCAAGATACTGTAATCGAGCTTCATACTTTGTATGATTGTGTTGGTAACGCTGGTCTACTCTGTATTGTTCACCTCTTCTTTCAATAAAAACTTAATAATGAAAAAAAAAAATCTGTCAGATAATCTTTGTGTAAATGAACCCTTAGATGTTGCAAGGATGAATAAATGATTGATTATCCAGCATGGGACTGAGGTTTGATCAGAGGCAAGCACCTAATATGTGTAAAATAAATATATTTATTTTTTGGACTGATTTTTTTCAAATTTAGATGATAATAATAATGTTTTTATTTGTATAGCGCACACAGATTTACTTAGCACTTTACATAGTTTCACCAATTATTGCTCCCTGTCCCCAATAGGGCTCAGAATCTAAATCCACCTATCCATTTGTTTTGGGTGTGGGAGGAAACCCACACAAACACTGAGAGAACATACAAACTCTTTGCAGATGTTGCCCTTGTTGGGATAAGGTTTTCCCTACTGATGGACAGTGTTGGCACGTCTACCTTATTTTCCGGCAAATGACAGAGGCGGTGGAACATTCTCCCAAAGCTCTCCCGGCAGCCGAGACACTCCGTCATTCTCCCAAAGCTCTTCCGGCAGTCGAGACACTCAATATAACAGCAAAAGGATATGTTTATTGGGGGGGGGGGAAACTGTACAGTTTTAAAGAGGCCCTAGTACCCTGTTGGGACACCTTTAGACATTTGCCAACAGATGGTGAAGCTGGGCCTATAAATCCTGCACACTTGTAGGTTTCTAGAGCTGACTGACCATAAATGCTTGGTTTTTAATACTAGTGACTGGGCAGGCCAAAGACGTATTGTGATCTGGCAGAGACATTCCTTGGAAACGCTTGCTGTGTATGGGGGTGATTCTCCTGCTGAAAAATGCCAGTTAGCCCGGCAATGAAGGGCAACATAATAAGTGGCTGCAAGATGTTCTGTACATATCACGGAGTGTCCCTTCTGTCAGTACTAGAGGTGACCTATTGTGGTATAGAATGGCCCTCCAAATCGTCACATAAACAGGTTGGGGCAGTATATTGCTCCACAGCAAAGGCAGGATTCAAGATCATGAAGCCTCTATCCTTTGACCCAACCTGAAGGCAATACTTTTGCAGTTCTCTTGTTCCCTACCTCATTGGATATTGAATGGATGCAGTGACACCAAATTTACTTCTGCTTCATGTGTGGAAATGGTCCACGTAGAGATAAGTGTGCAGTGAAGGTGTTGCCTGTGTCTGGATGATGGACAACGATACTGGGAGTTGCATCTTCTTGGCAGATGATCTGTCTGAAGTCTTTTCGCTGTGTGCGCCTTCATATAATAACAAATATATATATATAACCAAGAAATTATACAGCACTTTAAAATTCTGAGGGTGCATAAACAGACATTGTGTAAAGGCACCCTAATTCTGCAGACAGATCTTTGAAGCCAAAAATGGATCTGAAGAGAGGAGAAATCTCAGTCTTTCCTTTACGACCTGTTCTCTGTTCATAGTCTGATTAAACAAGGAATGATTCCCTGCTTGCAAAAGCTTATAATCTATCTGCATGTTACCACTCCTCCAGTTACTTGATCAGAACAACCTGGCGTGCAGTTTATTCAAACGACCAACCTGCTTCTGGCAGTCCATCGAGGCACGCCGTCAGAGTCTGCCGACTACTCTGAGTACTGGGGCATGTTTAGCATTCTCCCACCAATACACATACTATCCAAAAGTAGCTTTTGGGGGACTTTTTCTGGCTAGGGTAGAGAGGGGAGCACTATTAGGGTATGTGCACACTGAGTAATTTAGACGGAAATTCTGTTGCGCAATCAGTCTCTAACCCATGTCATAGACTCCATTCTATGCGCGGGCAGATTCCTTCCTCCGTCCAAAGAATGAACTTGATCTTTACATGTCTGCCTGAGACAAAACCGCATGTTGAGTTTTGCAGCAATCCAATATTTCTATATGGCTGCATTTTTCTTTTATTGGTCTGTGGGTTAATAAGAAGGAGCTTATTCTTTTCCTTCATGTTGGATCCACTTTTGACTTTGGATTAAAGAAGTGAATTTGTGAACTGGACCCAAGAGAAGTATTCTCATAAGCAATTGAAATCTAATGCCAATGTTTTTGAAATCCTGTGTCACATTGACCTTGAAATATAGGCAAGCTATTGTCTGGGGGTAAACATTGTGTTTCTTCATATTAACGTTCTTATTGCAAGGTTTTATGTTTGATTGCAGTTCTTCCTAGGGTATATCCATATACCTGATTTCAGGAATATGTTAATTAAAGGGGTACCTCGAGTAACAAGCCCCAATGAAATCAATGGGAGACTCATTTTACCAGGTGCCCCCTACTTGAGAGTGGAGGTTAACATAAGGAATTTTAACTCAGAAACCATCACTGTTCAAAGTTAAATGTCCCTTTTTTGGTTCTCATTTTTGTATATTTCATTCCCTTAGGGGATGTTTCAACCAAATATAGAAAAATTTGAACCAAATAATGCAATAGCTTAATGCAAAACACATTACAAATGCGGTGAGGAATTCCGGCAATTGCAGACATTCCCTGCTTCACTAGTAATTAGAGCTATTACATATTCTTGTTCTAATTTTTGTATATTTTGTTTAACCCCTCGATGACCAGGCCAATTTTCATTTTTGTACTATTGCTTTTTCCACTTTGTGTTTATCTCCCCGCAGGCTGGACCTTAATGCAAATAGGAGTACATGTACGCCCTGCCAGGGTACCATGCTATGACACAAGCTCAGGAGCTGAGCTCGCTTCATAGCAGGTAAGGACTGGATACTGTGATCGTCACCATCCTCCCAATCAATGACCCCTTAAACGCTGCACTCGTTTAAGTGACTGTCACTTACCGATCGGGACCCTTGCAGCGTATGTGCTGGGGTCCAGATAGCATTGCCTAACTGCCAGAAGTTTCTTACCTTCCTCCGTGCAATTAGGTCTTCACTCTTCTAATAGAGTTTGCCACAGGAAGGCTCTATCAGAAGATCACAGATAACACTGATCCATGCTATGCTATGGCATAGCAGTGATCAGTGATTGCAATCTAATGCATGCATATAAAAGTCCCCTAGGGGGACTTAAAAAAGTGTAGAAAAATAAATAAGTGTTTTTAAAAATATGGCAAAGCCTCTCCCCCGATAGAAGTCTAAATCCCTCCCCTTCCCATCTTTTATAAATGAAACACATAAAAATAATAAAATTAATATATGTCGTAGCGTGCGTAAATTGTCCAATCTATTAGAATAAAACATCATTCCTGCACTGTGAAGGGCGTGAACAAAAAGCGTTAAAAAGTTTGCAATCTTGGAGTTTTTTTAATTACATTTTATATATAAAAATTTTTTTTATAAAAAGTGATCAATACGTTCATCTACACAAATATAATACTAATAATAAAAAGAGATCATGGCACAAAAAATGATGCTCCATACAGCCCCGTAGGTAAAAAAATAAAAGTCACATTAGGGTCATTTTATATACCTATTTGCAAAATGGTTTTGGGAAATGTTCACATGGCGTAAGACACCGGCCGTTCTGTGACCCAGCTGGGTCACAGAACAGCCAGTGTCAGAGACGATCATCCTGGCCGGCACTGCAGTACCGGCCGGATTATCTTCACTTCTGATGAATTGGGATGCGGGCGCATCAGTGTAGCCCACATCCCAATTCGCCGCCGCATGCTCTATTGTGTGAACTGACAGGTTCTCTGTGGCAGCAGAAAACTGACATGTCAGTTATTTGTGGGGCCGCTAGCGATTCCGGACGGAGTGTATACTATGTGTATACAGGCCGGCCAGGATTTCCTCTAGCTGCGGTATTAATCACGGCCGTGATTAATGCTGCAGCTAGATTAATACTTAACTTACGTATTGTGAACATGGCCTTACGGTTAATAAAAAATTATAAAAACTGTATAAACTGCATATAGCTGTATTTAGACTGACCTATAGAATAAAGATTATCATGTCAGTTTTACTGTAAAGTGCATTACGCAAACCTCGCCCAAAATATGTGGAATTGCATTTTTTATCCCAATTTTGGGGGTTTCTCATTCATTTTATGGTAGATTGAAAGACACCTGTTCCTGACAAAAAAAAAAAAAGCCCTTTCATGGCGCTGTAGGCAGAAAAGTAAAGTTATAGCTATAGAGTTAGAGTTATAGCACTTAGAAGGCAAGTAGGGAAAGGCAAAGATGAAAATTGGCGCGGTCCTTAAGGTTTTAAAAAGCCAAAGTGCTTGCATTTTTTCACCAACAGACCCATATGAGCCCTTTTTTTTTTTTTTGCAACACCAATTGTACTTTACATTGACAAACCTAATTTTTCCATAAAATATACTGCAAAAAATTATTTGTGGTGTAAAATTAAAAAAAAAAACAAGAAAAAAAACAAAACAATGTTTCTCAATTTATATTTTATTGCTTTTAAAAAACTTAAACTTTTTTTTTTTTAAATAAATGTGTTTGAAATTTTTGGTCTATGGGGTAATTTTCTGCACTAGTATTCACATTTTTTTAGTATCTGATGTGACCAGAAATTAGCAAATTTGCAGTGTGATTTTTTTTGCACTTAAAGAGCGAGATTAGGAATGTGAAAATCTAATAGGTGATTCTGCATGCAGCGATAGCAAATGTTTTTTTTTTCTTCATTTATTTTTATTTATACAATAGTAAAATTTTACTATGGTATTTTTTTTATATTAAGGAAAAACCTTTTTTCAAACAGTAATTTTTAGTACCCATAGGGAACTTCTATAAACAAAACACTGATTGCTCATAGAGATCAATGCAGTACATATGTACTGCATTGACCTCTGCAATCAATGCTACGGGCTACTATGGGCTGCTGAAGCCCATGGTAAAGGATTGCCGAGCCGCGATCAGAGTCATTACGTTGCTGAGGCCTGGCCTGGCAAGTAAGGAGGATCGCCTCCCCCCGTGAACCTGCCACTAGACCACCAGGGATGCATTTAAATGGTTAATTAGCGGGTGCGGCGATCGGCCCTAATAGCCTCAGTTGCTGGCTGCTGATAGCAACTGGAAGCGATACTGGGCGATACAAAGCAGTCACAGCATGAGCACTCTATGAACCCCCTAGCAGTGCCATGACATACAGTTAATTAAACGGTCGTGAAAGAGGTTAACAAGAACTAAACATACAAAAATGAGAACAAAAATAGTTTTGTCAGGAGCTATAACTGATGGCACTAGACCAAAAGACTAAGGGCCAAAAACACAAAACACACACTGATCTGCTCTCTATCTAAAATGTAACTTTTACTGGCTTATAAATAAAAGGTAAATAAGTGTTCATAAAATCACTCAGTCAACATAGTCTGTTCAGATACACATATGGCCCATGTGGTTAAAGAAGTCTGCAGACTACTGACTAATATAGAGACTACTGGTGATCTGATATATTAAAATCACAAACATGGATGTCATCAGGAGGTGGACAATGCCCATTGCCCACCTCCTGATGACGTCCATGTTTGGACAAAACTAGTTGAGGGGCTGTGTGTTGTTTTTTTTTAAATATATCAGATCACCAGTAGTCTCTTTATTAGATAATAGACGTATAGTCAGTAGTCTGCAGCTACATGTGACTTCTTTGACCTACATGGGCCATATGTGTATCTGAACAGACTATGGTGACTGAGTGATTTTATGAGCACTTATTTACCTTTTATTTATAAGCCAGTAAAAGTTACGTTTTAGAGAGCAGATCAGTGTGTGTTTTGGGCTTTTGGCCCTTAGTCTTTTGGTCTAGTGTTTGTATCCACCTGGTTCTGCTTCTCCTGGCACATCTTTTTTGTTTGTATCATAACTGATGGCTAGAGATGAGCGAACCTGTGGGAGTCAGATGCGTACGAACCAGAAATCCGGCAGGTTCGCTCATCTCTACTGATGGCATGCTCGCTCAACACTACACTACTATAGTTTTTTTTTTCCGAATCATAGTAAGACTTAGAAGTGTCACTGTTGTTAAATTTTTTTTTTTTGCAGAAATCAATAGTACAGGCAATTTCAAGAAACGTTGTAATTTGGTTTATTAGCCGAAAAATGTATTTCTATTATGAAAAAGCAGTTTGAAGCTCTCCCCCGTCTTCATGATTGTCTATGGAGAGGGAAGGGGTTGAGGGAGATTAGGTGCCAAAACAGGACAACAAAGAGTCAGCACTGACCTCTCTGACCTCTAAATACCAGCTTCATAAGCTCCCTGCTGTTTAATCCTTTGTTCTCTGCTCTCTGCTGCCAACTAATCTCCCTCCTCCCCTCTTCATAGAACAGACAGGGTCAGACTGATGTAAACTAGTCGAGATTTCCTGATAATGAGCAGTGGATGACAGAAAGGAGGGGGGGGGACCTGGGAAAAGGCTTTTTGAATGCAGGTAGCGGCATAATTGCCTAATAAACCCAATTATGTTTATTAAAATTGCCTATTGATTTCTGCAAAAAAATAAAAATAAATTAACAACAGTGACACTTTAAAATAAAAACATACTGCTCATTACTGCGAGACTGTCCTGAGCTCATGCAGTACAGCAAGTAACAGAGAATTAACACATTTCTGTACGTCTTGGAAGCACAGCTGGACCTATGAAAGATACCATGTGTCTCCTTGCCCTAACATCTGTTTAACAGTGTCAGCTGTAATTCATGTTCCAAACTGCAGACAGATTCCTTTTAAAGTGGACCTGTCAGCAGTCTGCCTGTAATATGTAAATGAGGTTTAAGTGCCAAGGGGGCGTTTCCTACTGCAAGCACCCAGGGTTAGCCAGTCCACCTCCTCGTATTCACTAGCTAGAAAGAGCAGGCATAACCCTGGGTTCTTACCAAGGGGAAGGTCCTCAAATATTAACAAACAAGCTGCTGACAGGTCCACTTCAAGCTCTCAATATGGTATTATTTTATTGTCTACAAAATCTAGTAAATTACAGCAATATTCTCATTCCAAAAAGGCTGTGTCCTATAAGAGATGTTAGTGCTTGACAGAAAAAAAAACAGATATAACAAAAATAACTTAACGTAATAAAAGTTCTACATTTTTATTCAATAGTACACGAGAAATTCAAAGATCTACCAATTTTGTGCATTTTCATTGGTAAAAAAGGTCTTGAATACATGTGGTAGAAAAAAACGTTAATTCCCAACTACTTACAGATGCATTTCCTGATATAACAAGGCAAAATTTGTTATTATCATGTGTAAAATGATAAAGTTGTGAAAGAAAACTTTTTTTTTTGTATATACAGTATGTAAGGCAAGAGGTTGCACATTAATTATACTAGAAATGACAGAGCACATTCTCTGTTTTGTAATGAAATTGTTTTTGAAGTCAATAAAGATATTACAAAACCATTTTTACACAAAAAAGTGCTAGATGCTCTTGTGACTCTTCAGTAAAGCAGGATTCTAAAAAGCGAGAGCCAAAACAAGATGTCATTGGCAGTAAGAGCAGTGGAAGTGCTAAGAATGTCCCATCTATCCGTCTGCGTTCTTCGCATAGAGAATTAACCTCTGGACTGTGAACCTCATTCACTCACTCACCCCAAGAGTTAGAGTGAAGAAGCCATAAGTAGTCTGTACTTAATTGGAGAAAAAAAAATCATTATCTTCTATGAGGTCTAGAATATTTCTTTAGTTGCTCGTGCTCCTGAATATGTAGGTTATTCCTTTTGTTCTTCTATGAGAGGTAAGAAACCCGAAACAACTGAGGTACTACCTTTTTGCTCATAAAGACGCTTATAGTAGGAACGGACAAAACCGAAAAAGGGGAATATTTCAGGACATTAAATCTACTGCTGCCCGCAGTCGGTAAATAGTCATCTCCTGAAAGAGTCTGGTAGGAATCCAGTCTTTACACTTGGAGGATCGCTGCTCCGCAGTCTTCTGGTTCCGTGTAGTAAGAAGAGTTTGTGTCTGAGTGATGAATGCCAAGAGCTTCTTTGCTCTCCAGATTTGGCTCAATTATTACAGTTGTTTTCTCAAATGGTTTTTTTTTACTGGTCTCAGGACAGTTCTGCACATAGATGACTCTGTTATAAGCCTTTAGCCTCTTCCATAACTGCACATAGACTTTACATTGCACATACATGAACAAAAGTCCACCAGTGAAGCCAATTGCTACCACGACTAATTTAGTCCAAAATGGCCATTCAAGGTTACCTGCCAAAGGGTAAAGAGATGGTAAGTATTCATATACTTGATAAGAATATATCTATTCATAAACAGTACAACATGAGCTGAAGGCCTTGGTACAGGCCTGGGCTATACAGAGATGATAATTTGTACAGCATGCACCTAAGGTTTTATGGTGGATCTAGATATTTATCATCAACCCTCCAAGTACTATCAGTTATATGTATAACTATTACCACTTAATGTTTAATGAAGGTGACTAATCCACTTACCTGACGATTTTAAACCTCAAAAAACTAAGTCAGTTAATGCACAAAGGGACAGAGTATTATGAGAAATTGATCAGAACAATTTATAGTAAAGGTTAATATAATCAAAAACAGACAAAAATATTACGGAGTTAATGAAAAATATGACTTGCTTTTCCTCCCCTTAACCATTGCCTTGAATATTCTTCAAAGCATTGTAAATGTGACCAAGAAAGAAAAAAAACAACAACATTGTATGAATGTAAAGGTATCCCAGGACCAATATAGGAAGAGTGCAATTTCTGTGAACTCAGTACAGTCTCTGAGATTTTGCCCAAAGCCTACAGATGGCTCTGGTTTGGCCAAAGGTATAACTAGCAGTAAGGCAAAGGCAGCGATCGCCCTGGACCTACTAACATTATGGGACCCATTAACTTTGCGCAAGGAGTAGCAATAAATGATGAAAACGGCTCCTTTTTATCTTTTCAACTATTTGCGACTCCCGAGAATGAGGATGTAGTTAAATACATGCCATACATTCTTGAATACTTGCCATATGCTCCTCTTATAGAGCCAGGCTGCCTTCAAGACTTAGGGTGCAGTGATCTCATCATCTCATCCGGCCTACACCATGCTGCTTACAGTGCAGACCATAGGCCAAAAGAGGCCTGTCACATAGTCTTGTCCGCTCATCTAAGAGTTACACAAGCTATTTTACTGTATAGAGACACTTCAATTGTGTGGGACCACTTTCTCTGCGTAGCAACTGGTGATAACAGTAGTTAGGAGGGCTTCAGGGGCGTTAGCAGAAAACGTAAGGGCCGTATTACATGGCCCGATCACTGAGACTATGACACAACTCTGTTATCGGACATTGTTAGCAATGTTAATGCAGCCCTTGCTGTATATAGTAAATAATAAACTGTATACGTTACCTGTCGATTCTCCCTTCTCCATGCTCCCCGCAGCTGCTGGTACAGCCTCAGAGCCAGTGTTTGAAGTGTCAGGCTGCTCAGCCGGTCCTGTCCTGGCCAGTGATTGGCTGAGCAGCCTGTCACTTCAGAGACTGGCTCTGAAACTGTATTGGCGGCTGTAGGGAGCAGGGAGAACACTAAGTGCTTGGAAGGTAATGTATAGTTTATTATTTTCTTTAGAGATCCATCAACCGCTGGCTGCACATTGTTACCTGTAACAGTAGTGGCTGATGATTTTAGGTTAGGAGCTGATGATCATAGCCATAAGTTGATCATTGTCTTTATTACACAGGACGATGATCTGCTGAATTGGCCTGATTCTGTAAATTATTGCTCTGTGTAATAGAGCCCTAAAAGAAGTCGTAGAATGGTTCTGGTAAAAGTGTGGAGATTAGCTAGGGAGGGTGCTAAAGAAGCATGAAGCCAAATATGTCTGAGCAGCAAACTCAGCAAAGAGTTATGGCTAGCCTGCCGCCGACTTGCTCAACACCCTACTATTGCCCCGACCCTGAAGATATGCCAAAAAAAATCTCTCTTCTGGCTTCCTAGCTCCACATCCCTCTCCTTTATTTCCAGTCTTGGGCAATCCCTCCTTTTCGCCCGGCATGGTAGATCCAGTGTTTCGTACATGGTCCCGTGCAGGTAATTTCCGTGCATCCTTCTTCCTCTCAGGCTCGAATTGGCTGTCTTTGTCTTTGCTTAATGATCTTGCGGACCCTTCGCCTCTGGGGTTTTGGCGGGTGTTACAGCTACACCACTTCCTTCATTCCCTTCCCAACCCCTCCTGCTTCGCACGGTCACCTACTCAGTTTGAATCCCTCTGTCTGGGCTCCGGCCTTCTTCGCCACACTCTCTCCCTTCTATATGTAATGTTGGGCTCGCCTCCGGAACAGCCCCCGCCACCATTTCTCAAAGCTTGGGAACAGGATCTCAACATTACGTTCTCTGCAGCGCAGCTGGAACGTGTCTTCACGTGTACACACTCTACTTCCATTGCCTCTCGTCTCCAAGAGGCCGGTACAAACTACTCTCTCGTTGGTATCGAGTGCCTACCCGACTCCATCGGATTTTTCCGGAGGTCTCCCCACTATGCTGGAGGAACTGCGGTGGGGAAGGGTCCCTTCTCCACACCTTTTGGAGTTGTCCTAAGCTGGTACCTTTTTGGAGGGAAGTATGGTGCATTTCCTCTACTTTCACTGACTATCAGCTTCCTTTCTCCCCATCACTCTTCCTCCTACAGCTGTCGGAGATCCCTCTGAAGTCCTACCGCCGCTCTGTACTCCGTCACCTGGTCAACGCCGCCCGTGCCTGTATCCCTGTGCTGTGGCGTCAAACCGATCCCCCGAGTATCTCCATGTGGCTCCGCAAAGTGGAAGATATTAAGCGCATGGAGGACCTCACTGCGCAATTGCATGGCTGCAACTCTCGCTTTTTCCGAACGTGGTTTCACTGGGAGCAATTTACCGAATCGACCGAATTCCGGTCCCTCCTGACTAAGTGAGGAATGGTCCCCTCCACTCCCCCCTCCTCCTCATCTTCCCCTTACTTCCCTCTTGTAGCTTCTCTGTTTCCTTTTCTTTGTTCTTTCCTCCCCCCTTTTCCCTCTCTGGTTGTTGTTTGAGCGTTAGCTCACTCCCTAGTTGGTTTGCGTTATGCCTACCCACCCATCGGGAGCTGCGGATTGCCTTGGTATTTGTTATAGTTTTATTTCTGACTTCTGTTGTACACATGACTATGTTCTGTTAATATGATTATATGTCAGTGCACCTTGTGAGTGCGGCAAGTTGCTGTATGTTTTGTTATATAAATTGAAAAAAGAATAAAATTGAGAATTAAAAAAAAAGTTATGGCTAAATGGCTGAAAGACATCTCCATGGAAGTCTTGGCCAGAGGGAGTAGAAAACGAGTCCTATCAGAAAAGACCGACTATAGTCACTGTATTTACTTATACCATCTGCAAAACAGCTATATAGGATATAGGCTTCCTACCAGCATGGTCAGTACAGTGCGTGTGCTTTATGACAGTAATGTCAATAGACTAATACAGTGTCCATTAAAGGATGGCGCATAGCTTCTTTCCCCAGTGACACAGAGGATGTACCACAAAGCTGCAGGAAACAAGGGTCTGACTTTTGTTGTGCGCCATTGGCCGGTGGAAAAACTGGAATACTTCAGGATCTTTTATATGTGTATTTACAGAATAACATAAAAAAAGCTAAAATGCTTATAAAATCCTGAGTGTAATAATGTCACACCCGTAATCCCTAGTCCCCCTAATAATAAATGACACTCTAAGTGTACGTTCACACTTACCGGATCCGCAGCATATTTTCAGATTTCATTTAAATAACTGAACACAGCATCAAATCTGCACCATCAAATCTGCTGCAGATCTGCTGTGGATCCTGTAGGTGTGAACGCACCCTAGTTCAGATAAATATGCCCCCTTCACAGAGGACTGCACCAGACAACGTCCCAAATTGGGCAAGAGAGTATGGTATACGGGGGTGTGATTTAGGGGTTAACTGCAGTAACATCCACATTGTCAAGTTCATGAGCAGGGTTAGGTATGGCTATGACAACATCCATTTTAGGGGTTTATAAACTATTGAACATGGATCGGGGTGCATCAGCCTGTTTTATGCCCAGTTACGAGGTGCGGGACATACAATGATCTAGTTTGGATATGATGAATTAAAGGAAAGTTCACTCAGTGATTTTGCTTCATTGAGAGGCCCATGTATGACGACTTCTGCTTTGAAGTCACTGTACCCTGCGATCTGGGCATTAATGATATGTTTACTTACCAGTGGTTTGGCCCAATTTGATTTCCTCTGCAGTCCTGTCAATGAGAACATATAAAGACCAAACAACGCATGTGATTGCAATGATGTGGAATGTAACTGAGCACATGATCTTCCTCCGTTCGCTGGACGTCATCTGCAACTTTTCCCACTAGAACATAAAGATTTAAAGTTCATTTTGATATCACATCATTTTGATATCACATCTGTGTAAGCAAATGTCTGATGTTCTCTAATGGCCGCAGACCACAGGCATTTTCGTCTTTTTTTCACTACATGCAGATTTAAATGCTATAATGCTTTTTTCCTTGTTGTGGTACTGAAATAATTTTTGCAGTTTTTTTCAGGCTTTAATTTTTGTAATTATTATTTTTAACTTCATTTTTTGTGAATGGGGGAAAAAAACTAAAATGAGTAAATGATATAAAGCACAAATCTCGGCCTCCTTTCCCTGTGGAATGACATTTTCAAAGGTCACAGAATATGCTTGGTAATGTTTCCCATTCATGTTAATGGAACAGGTCATATCCATTGTTTTCAATGTCCATAGGGCTTGCTCTAAAGCATATCACTAAATGTTTAAAAAAAAAAAAAAACAGGAAAAATGGCCTCCCCCTTAATAATGTACAAAAAATAAAAGTAAAAAAAAAAATACATAAAGCAGAAAATAGAAAAATAGAAACAGATTAGGCATCTGGCTCTAATAAAAAAAAAAGAAAACTAGGTCACACAATTCTTTTGGCTGCCTGACAGTAGAATTCAGTATATACAGTTGCTCACGCATATATACATACATTGGGGCAGATAAATAAAAACTGTATAGGTGTCACCTAGTGTGAACTTAAGACTAGACAATCTTACAAATTGCACAAGATTTTTGTTGGTTTTATTCATCTCCTCCAGTGTCTAAAGGAAAATCCTCCCGTAGGTCATCTGCAAGCTGTAGATCAATCACCCAGCAGAAATCTCACTTACTTTTCTTAAAGGCTTTAATTTGGTTTCCATAATGAACTCAAACTTGCAAAGTTCACAGCACCGAGTATCGGAGCTCTTGATCCATTGCTGGAGGCAAGCCTGGTGCACAAAATGAAGGCTTCCTGTACAGTGACAGGGTGTTATCAGAGGACTTTCATCATCACCTTCACAGTGACATATCCTGGATTAAAGACAAGACATCCATAGGGGTACTTTTAATAAGTGAGCATTTTACCATTTACATCTTCTGTATCACATTCATATGAAAACCCAAAATTGCTAATACTGGAGTTATGTGTAAATGTTGTATTTTATGCAATAACATCTGGATTTCTTATTAGAATGTAGAGAGTGAACACCACAATTAGATATATCACAACTCGTGACGTTAAAAAATAAAATGTCATTATAAAAGTACTAAATATTATACACAGCCATCAGGTGACTGGGGGGTTGCTGGAGTCTCTTTACTGTCCCTTTAGGTGGTAGTTGGGCCTAGTGACGGGGTGCACAAGGAAGAATCATGTACAGTCAGCTGCTCCCAGTCAGACCCCACCAATCTAATGACCTGTGTTAAGGATGGACCTTCAATATTGTTGTCCCTCAGAACCCCTTTAATATAAATATATACAGTTTAGATGTTTGTGTATAATAAAGATGGTGTAGTTTATATGTTTGATTTTGACCCTTAATATAACATTTATATAATCTGGCATCACCCAGACAACAGACATACTTGGTTTAAATATTCTTCATTATCAATTGGCCACAAAATGGGATAAAACTTCTGATATAAATCCTCAGCGCACTCTGTCATATAATGTTAGTACACTGGATGCCAGATTAAATGAACTGCAATGGCCAAGATGTCAGTTGTTTATTCATATGTGAACTTGTCACCTACACTAACAGAAGTGGACATTCTTAGGCACAAGGATAGGTTCTTAAGAATGACGCAAATCACTTTGTAGGCAACAAATACACTTAGATCAGGATTGGAGAAAATGAGTAAGACAATAACATGTTGGATCTAGAAAGATCCTGAAAGGGAATCTGCTTTATATCCCGATTAGAGCAGCAGAAATGGGTAAATAGCTGACAGGGAGATACAATAAATGATACCTGTCTCTTACCTGATGATTGTTTGCAAAGTTATAAAATCATGTTTTACTTCTAAGCTCCGAAGCCATTGAGGCCAGGGTAAATTCCATGCCATGTATGACTGATGTACAGGGTTTAGCCTAAAGCGCTCAGCCTTGTACAGTAATCATACAGAGTAAGAAGGGGTGGGGGCACACATGCTGCCAGTCATCATGGCATCTATTATATTTAGGCTTGGAAGGAAAATGTGATTTTATAACTTTGCAAACTTCCATTAGCTAAAAGGAGCTAAAAGCTCTCAGCTTCATATAGAGCTGAAATATTCCCTTTAGGGGTCCAAGTAACCTGCATACAGTACATCAGAACCAATAAGAGAAGTATATACTATAAAATGCTAGTAATACATTAGTGACCAACCCCAGTAAATAGTCACATACTGCCTGGTCATAATTTTCCAGGCCCAAATAGTGAAAATTCTCCAGTCCTGATTTATAGATACTAATACAAGAGGACAAAGATTATACTACTTCCTTATATTAAAAAACTACATAATTTTCACAGCACAAGCTAAGATTAAGACATAATCCGAATATCTGCTCCAGTTTATCATATTGGTAATGTTGGCATTGAACAACAAATACGTGATTTTATCAGATACCCAGTTGATCTAGCTATAGAGCAGAATTTATAGCTTATTGTCCTAAGACCACAAAGAAAATGTGTTTGACAATATCAAATAAGCCAACAATACTGAGTGATATTCAGATCATTAATGCCAATATTATTTCTCTAGAGAAACTAAGATTTTGCATCCACAACTACAAGCCTTTCTATAACTAAACAGATGTAATCCCACCAAAAATTAAAGTGGATTATTGACAGCTATGAAATCTCTGAATCTATGAGCTATGT
This sequence comes from Dendropsophus ebraccatus, assembly GCF_027789765.1. NCBI lineage: Eukaryota > Metazoa > Chordata > Amphibia > Anura > Hylidae > Dendropsophus > Dendropsophus ebraccatus. The sequence continues at coordinate 57,949,904 of NC_091461.1, forward strand.
AATTGAAATGGGAACGTCTTCAGCAAAGTATACCTCCGATTATGGAGAAAATGATGATGTATAAAAAATCTTTCTAAATAAGTTGTATGTCACAGAAAATAGCAGTACAGATGGGCCCCTGTCCATGCTGTAGGCTGCTCTTACATATGTTCTGTCTCCTAGACTTCTGTATCCAGTAGGCGAGCCAGTGCTGTAAAATAACATCGCTTCCTAAAGCACAGGCTCCCCTGCTGAATATGGGAGCCTAGGAAACACAGCAGGTAACATAGATATAAGCAGCCCGCAGCATGCATCACGACCGGTTGTGCTGCTATATGGAAGCAGAATCTGCTAAACAAGTTATTTAGAGAAACGGCTACAGTGCACACTACTGCACTACAGTCTATATAACTGGAGGTCCACTTCCGTTATAGTTATGTCACTTGTCATATTAGTTCCCCTTGAGGATATCTAACTAAAATTGTCATACAAGATTTTGCTTTGCTTCATTAAATAGGTATGGCAATACAATTGAAATATCTAACCCCTTACAATCACGTTCCTGCTTGGTAAACCTTTCAACTTGTCCAAGCCCGACTGCTAATTTTGACATCTTAAAAAGCCACCAGGTAAAAATCTGTGATTTACTTGCTATAGCTGTCAATGATTCAATGTAAAATTGTGGGATTGCATCTCGGAGAAGGAGGTGGAAGGTGGTTCTTTCTTAAACCAACCTGCAAACATCCCCAGATGTGGACACAGGGGACGCAGGGGGATTTTTTTTGGAAGGGGACGGACATTCAAGGTCACTATCCTCCACTGAACATAGAGGAGCTCTTAGTTCCTTTGGATCTTCTTTGCCAGTGGCAGTGTCCTCAAAGACATCATCGTCACCCATGTCATCCGAGCAAAAATCGGTACTTCCCAAAAGCATACTGGAAGATGTGCCTGCGTGAAGACTTCTAGAGTAGCCATCAAGTTCTTGGAACCTGTTCAGACTATGGACACTTGAGCTTGGTGAAAAAGAAAATATATAGTGGAGCAAGGTTTTGCTTTTTGAAGAATCACTATCTGCCTTATCATCGATAATAGGTATACATACGGATCCAAGACTAGTGTCCAGATATGGAAGTTGGAGTTGCTTGGCCGAGACAGACTGACCGTGTATAACATTACAGTTATTCGTAGAAACGGTGTTAGTAAATTTAGCTCCATTTTCTAGGAATTGAAATTTGTTCTTTGCAAAAGAATGTTCTTCGGCTGAAAGCAGTTTTCCTTCTGAGCTAGTTCTCTCCACAAAATCGCTGTTCCCAGATAACTCCACTGTTTTTTGGTCCACATCATTTAGTGACTTAGAGAAGGGGAGGGTGGACTTAGCTTTAGGGGGCTTCACGATGCTGCTAAAGGATTTTGTATCTGCATTTTCCACTGAGAAGCCATCTTGACAAATAATGGTTACGGTGGCCCCTGGTGTCCTAGAACTCTGGCATTTTGGATTTTTCAACACAACAGCAGACTGCAATGGACTTTGATGACAACATTCAGAAAATACAGCACTGGAACTGCATGCAGAACAGTGAAAAAAGCATAGAAAGTAAAAAAAGAATGACAAGAGAAGACATTCATTGTGATACACATGAGAGTACACAATACAGAGACAACATGGGGTGGAACATAGAGAACATATACAGACAGTCTATGGACTGAGTACATCTAACCTTTACATAGATGTGTATACAGATACTGAATATAGAAACTGTTTATACCTGCAAATATCTTGGCTGGAAGGTGTCACTGATGTCCGTGGAAAGCTATTTGGTGCGGTAACTGAAGTCGGGCTTCCTGCCTGTAAAATAGAAGACACTCGCCTTAGTTTCAGCATCACAAATGGAAAAAAAACACATTTGTATTCATATCAGAAAAAAAAGAAAGTTAGGGATCAGCTAGTAAATTTAAAGTGGTTATGCGGTTAGGGAAAACTTTTTATATATCATTGCAAGTACTGTAAATTGGAAATAATAACGAGCCTATGCGTACATTAAGAGTGGCTTCCCTGGGACAGACTAGTTTCGGTGGAGGCAGCCTACTCAGCCAGTTACTGCCCACAGCGCTGGCCCATCCCAGTGATTGGCATTGGGAGCATTCACGGGGCACCTGGAGGAGCGCAAAGAGGTAAGCAATAGGCTCTTTATCACTTTCTATATACTTGCGATAACAATATATAAAAAGTTTTCCCCAAACAGATAACCCCATTAATGCTTTAACACAGATGACTAGATGGTCAGCTCTATAGGCCACCATAGTTCTAACAGATGTCGTACATCGTCAGACTAAAGAAATCTGTGGATGTAAACAAAAACGAATGACATCATAGTCCTACGGACATACCAATGTTGTATTTTGATAGATCCCTCAAGCATTCACACATTATAATTCAGGAGAGCACATTGTCGGTGTGTGGTGGCTGCAATCTACTGTAATAATAATACATAGGGTAACGCTATTAAAAACCTCACCACAAATCCATAAAGAGGATGGCATATAATGACATCTGTCACCTATAAGCTAAGATGGTATCTGTTTCTAGTTTCTTATCGCATGATAATCTACACTACAGAAATGTTTGGCATATACATTGGGAGCTTTACTGAAGTCCACGTTAAATGAAGAGGTAAGATGTGGTGTAAACCAAGTTCCGCTTATATCATTACTCATCTCTGTGTATGCAGTAAAAAATAATATTAAAAGGTTTCTCTAAGTTAAGAAAAAGTCAAAAACAAAAAAGGCCAGCCCGCTAGGGCTGTCAAATAACAAAATAAAGCATGCCCACCTAGCCTAGGCGAGTGCTGAGACTCCAGTCTGTTTTGTAACCCCAGTGATGCGCTGCCGTGGCTCTGCTGCTGATGTTCTGTTGCAGTGTGTGCGGATCATGAAACTGAGTGGGTACATCGCATCATTGGAGTAAATACACACAAGGATCAGAGAGCATCAGCACTGGTCTAGTCTAGATGGGTATGCTTTATTATTTTACTGCCCTAAAATACTGTCACATTTGTTTTTTACCCAAACCAGACCACCCCTTCGAATGGTTTTTGGTATCCACCTCTAAAATTTATGGTTTCTTTAAACATTCAAAGACAAGCAGATTAGGCACAAGGAGTGAGTCACGAGTGTATATTAATGGGTTGTCATGGTTACATGAATTTAGTGAGGGTGGGAGGCCGCAACATTTTTTTTCCTTTTATTCATGACTGGACTGAAGATTTTCTGCAGGGTTTGCAAATGCTGAATTATACTGATTGTACTAGTTCTCCTAAATGTCACGTTCCGGATTATTCTCTGCAGATTACTTTGCTTTTATATAGACGTTTCTTTAGAAACACAACCAAAAATACCTATGTCTACTATACAGAGCTTAACAGAAATCTCCACAGAACTTGCTTTTTTATATTATAGGATTATATTCATCAAATTGAAAGCAACAAAACTGCTGTCACTGTGCATGATGGCCCAGTGGTAAAGCTGCTATGGTTCCTGCTGCAGACTAGCCTAATTCTTCTCAATATACACTTCCCAAAATGCTTTGACAGGATAACTGAAGCTGACAGTGATCAAATGGCTGGGAGGTTATTGAGGGTGATGGACTTAAAAGTACAAATCTTTATTCTGACAGTGACATGTGAATGTTCACTCAACATGCATGGCTGTAAATTTATATAGGGTGTACCTGGTATGCAACAAGGGTTAGGAAGGTGATCTTTTTAAAATGAGATCCACATGGATACCAGAACCCCCCATTTTCCAGCAGAATATGGTTTAGAGCACCTCTTTTTAAATAGAGGCGCCCCCTAGTTGTTTGGGGAGGCAGTGTCCACTAAGTGACTGCAAGCTGCCTGACTGCAGCAATCTCTGGTTTGACAACAATATAGATTTTCTAAGGCCCCGTTCCCACTGAGCATGTTCATTCTTCAGCGCGGACAGGGCAGGAGCGCGCACCTCCCATAGACTCCCATTATGAGCGGGAGGCTAACGGCATTCCGTGGCGGACAATTCCGCTAGTTTTGCTCAGTGGGAACGGGGCCTTATACAGATTTTAGAATGCGAATGAAAAGTAGACTGAGCAATAGTTTTAATGTATTTCCACCACAGATGGGGAGGCCCAGACATTACTTTGGTGTGTTGGGTAAGGCTCCAGTAAAAAAAAAAAAAAGTTTGAGATGTCTTGGTATAGAGCCTTTGCTGGATTGTTATTGCTGACCACTTTATGGGAGGTATTTACCACTGAATATTAAATACAGACATTCACATTATGTTCCAGACCTCTGAGGAAGTTGCTACAGAGGGTAAACTTGCTGGGGGTGGGCAGTAAGGGTGGTAGGAATTTGGAGGTCAACACACCATTTGTTAAAGCATGAGACATTAATCTTTGAATGTAACTGACCCAGTCCTATTGCCATTACGATTTGCCCTTGTCAGAGTGTCTCAGATCCTTAAGCGTGTCAATTTTTCTATTCCAAACACATCAACTGACTGTTCATTGCTTAATACAGCCCATACAAAACAAAACCAGATACAAATCCATGGTACTTCCTGGGAAAAACACCTTCAGGCTATGTTCCCACTTCAGGAACATAGAGAAAGGCATCTTGTAGATGGCCGCTAATAAAGATCATTATCATTATTACCAGCCATCTATATAACGAGATGGCCGCCTTTACCTAATAGGTTCCCAAAGTGGGAACATAGCCTCAAAGTGTTTGGTTTGCTTTTAAGAAAATTTATCAGTATTACAACATAGTTACAGTCAACACTTATTTGACATTTGAGGACATTTTTGTTACTATTATATAGGGATGAATCTACTTCCTGACTAAAAACACATTCCTTTTTTTAGTTATACTTTAAAGTCTTTGAAATTGCTGTAAACACCTACAAACCCATAGCCACATCTCACATGTTCAAATACCCATAAGGTCCAATCCATAAATCAAACATCTACAAATCCACAAAATGCTTCTGATCTATGAGGATACCAGTAGTCAGGTCCCCTCCCCCCATCTAATATTGATTACCTACTCTCAGGCTAGGCATCAATTTTTAATGGCTAGATAACCTTTTTAGTGTTAGGTGTTTTTTTTATAACAGGTTTAGAATTTATTTGTATTTTTCTCCAATCTCACAGTATTATATTTGGAGAATGATGTACTATTTACTTACAGTCTAGTCTTGTCACTTCCAAAGTGATGGAGTTTTATTGAAAATCCCAAACATTTCATATTTGTCTGTTTGGAGGGGTTTATTGTCTGTTGCTACCATATTATTATCTCAGGAGCTGCTCTAACAAAATGTTTTTCTCGCGTTAAAGAATAAGAGCTGTGGAGCTGGTGGTTTTTTTTATTATAGAGATTCTGGCTGTAAACACGGCAGGAAAATGCTGAAAGCTTCTGCTGGCATTAAGGCAAGCCTTGTTCTATAATACATTTGTTCAGCATGACAACCAATTCTTACAGTGACTTACACATTCACGGCTGAATGTTCACTACTCGAAAATATCATTTTTTACATTTGCATTCAGCGAATTGAATTGTATATTACATTTTGCATAGAGCATGAACCCGTACTGCATTTAATCTGGTATGTTATTACAAGCCAGTGCGCATATTAACCAAATTTAAAGGGGTCATGAATAAATGAATCTCTAGCCCAGCACCTCTATATTGAAATAAATGCTCATTCTTAAAAGATAGCCATTTGCTTGGTTCTGTGTCTGAGTCTTAAAATGTAGTTTACCACTACATTGATCAAGCCTGGTTGGATAAAGTTTATCAGTGTCAAGGTAAATAAGCATTTCTATATAAAGATTATATGAATGATCTGACCCCATAAAGAATTAGACCTCAGATGTCCAGTATACAAGACCATTCAACGATCACAGTGCCCATTCCCCCAGTAGTGACTGCAATGACCTGTGTTGTAATATAGAGACGATCTGTCCTGCGCTTGTGCCATTCCCATGGGGTTGCATTGTGGCTCCTCTAATGAGATGCGGAGGTTTAATTACTCTACTGGTATAAAGACCTCTCGTAATTGCTCAAAGACAATGCGGTACTGTACCAGGGCCCTGCCATGCTGCGTCTGCTTAGTCATGTATGGGGCAAGAGAATGAGGCTTTCAAATACTGTACATACAGCTGATAATGAATCTAGGCAGGTATACAACAAATTCATTGCTGTACAATGTTACATTGTTACATTTTTACTTTTTATTTTTTTTAAATGTTGGGAGTTAAAGGGAACCTGTCATCAAGACAATGCTATCTAATCTATCGCCTTCATGTTATAGAGCAGGAAGGGCTGAGCAGACTGATATATAACTTTGTGGGAAAAGAGCCAGTATAACTTGCAACGAGTTGAATGAAATCCCCGATCACTCTGTGATAATGAGTCCAGTGGGCGGTGTCACTCAATGGATTGGACTCTTTAGCATGAAAACATTGGAAATTTCGGTCAATAAATTACAAGTTAGGCCCCATTCACACGTCCGTGTCAGTTTTTACTGTCAGGAAATCCTGATCAGGAGACCTCAAATGTCATCAGGAAAGTATCAGGATTTCCTGACAGTAATCCGTTTTTACCTTCAGGAAACCATCAGGAAAAACCTTCAGGATTTCCTGATGAGAAGAAAAATAGGACATGTATTTCTGCAAACTAGATGGTCACAGCTTGCAGAATTACAACTCCCATCATGCCCAGCTGACAGGTCATGATGGAAGTTGTACTTCTGCAGTTTGTGGTCACCCAGGTTGCAGGACATGATGGGAGTTGTACTTCTGCAACCTGGATGGCCACAGGCTGCAGAACTACAACTCCCATCATGACTTGTCAGCAAGACATGGTGGGAGTTGTACTTCTGCAACCTGGATGGCCACAGGCTACAGAAGTACAACTCCCATCATGGCCTGTCAGCAGGTGCGGTACCTGCAGACAAGGCGGCGGACGAAGAGGCGGCTGGGGCAGAGGCGGAAGGTGGTCCGGGTGAGTGGAACTCCGGACGCTTTCCTGATGTGCATCAGGAAAGCGTCCGGGGCCCGGGCGCTCCCATAGACTCCTATGGGGGCGTCCGGGCCGGATTTCCGACGAAAATAGGACCGGTTCTAAAAAATCGGTGTCCGTGTCCAATGAAAGTCTATGCGTTGGAAATCCGTCCGGTGGTTTTTCCGGACGTGTGAAGGGGGCCTTATACTTAATCTTTTTCCATAAAGATATATATATCAATCCGCTCAGTTCATCTGTAATCTGATGCAGTTAGCTTAGGTAGCATTTTCATGGTGACAGGTTCCCTTTGAAGCGACTCTGTACCCAGAATTTGACCCCCTCCCCCCCCAAAACCACTTGTACCTTCGATAGCTGCTCTTAATCCAAGATCTGTCCTGGGGTCCGTTCAGCAGGTGATGCAGTTATTGTCCTAAAAAACTTTTAAACTTGCAGCCTGTGCTAAATGGGAGTATCTGTGCCCTAACTTTGCACCACCCCTCCCGTTCCTTCTCCCACCCTCTTCATCATTAGGAATGCCATTGGAACATTTTTTTCGATGCTGAACATTGTACAGGTGCCTTAACGATCCAGCCCATGTTAAGTATTCACAGAGCTGACAAATAGGAGACAATCTGCCTGGAGCATTCCTAAAGATGAGGAGGGTGGAGAGGAGGGACGGAGGGGTGGTGCAAAGTTAGGGCAGAGATACTCCCGTTTGGCACGGGCTGCAAGTTTAAAAGTTGTTTTTTAGGACAATAACTGCCGAACGGACCCCAGTACAGATCTTGGTATAAAAGCAGCTATCCGAAGTTACAAGTGGTTTGGGGGGGTCAGATTGTGGGTACAGAGTTGCTTTAAAAACACAAACATCACAGTTCATAACAATAATAAGAGCCATAAAACAGATACTGAACATCACATATCAGGAAGAATGATTAGGTACTTCTCCAGAAAAGCACCGGCAACTTCAAGAAATCACCAGTTATAAACTTACAGTACAATTCTGTTCTATGTTATAACTGCTTATAAACAAACTACCATTTCAGCTGCTAAATGGGGTATTATCCAGCTTTCTCAGGTGAATTATTAGTGGTTATTGATAACACATTGCTAATATAATATTGAGCCGCTAAGACAACCTCTTCCTTGTGCCCCATTTGGACAGAGCGGAGACCCCTGCTGCGGATGACACTCTATAGCCTGAGTGGACAGCTAAGTATCAGCGGATTTGGCTGACTATCTATTATTGTGGCAGTAGACACTTATGGCATGACGAAGTCCAAAGCCAGTTCCCCAGCCTCATCTTGAAAAGTGGTTGTTGACTACCCATTAAGGGTTTCCAAAACCAGTACTTGTGGCATAAACTAGTACAAAAGCATTTGGATCCATTAACTAAAATGGTTGCAACTTGGTATAAACTTTGATAGCTCAGGGAAAAACAGGTTATTCTGGGACACAGAATTCTATACAAAATGCAAAAATGTTCTGTATTGTTTTCCACAGCAGAATATAACCCCCTGGTGCTGTTGGTGACTCGAACAATGCTGTGCAGGTTAAACTTCTCGCTCTCTGAGGTATATCTGTTCAGTTTTCAAAGTCTTGGCAAGTCTATAATGGCAGCTGGCTACATAAAACTTTCATCAGCATAATTCATTTGAAATAAAGAAGAACACACAAAACAGGTCCGCATTAAAAGTGACACAAGGTTTTGGAAACAAATCCAATGATGAGCATTTTTTTTCTCCCAAACACACACTCGGGAAATTCCACACCTATCAATGTTTCTGCTATTCTATGAATATTATTAGTTACTGCATGCATATGAAATATTATGACATGGCTACATGGAAGAATACATAGAACACTACAAATATAATGCCCCTATAAACGTTCTGCATAGCTTTTCTAGGCTGCAGTCACCAGGGGAAGACCACAGTGCTCTTGACTAACACTGACTGCAGAATCAATGACAGGGCAAGTCTAGGGTGATGAGCCAGATCAACATACAAGGTACATATCCATATTTTATTCCTTTGGTGTTGTTTAGTGGACAGCGTTAACTAAATTAGTACGAGAGGGTCTGACATCAGCCTTCCCAAAATATCACACAGGCTCCTCATTTCTGGACAAGTACAGTGGTTTTGGGAGTACGTGTAATCCTTATGATAATATGCAGGATTTTGGGAAGGCAGAGGACAACTTTTGACCTTTTAAGGGGAAGTCCGGTGTCGGCCATTTTTTTCCCCAAAAGTGTTGGGGAGGAGGTGACTGCACAACAACATGCTCCAGCACAGGGGTCCGCTGTCCCCCGCTCCGGTTCCTGGTCCCCCGGCTGCTTCCTGGTCTTAGCGGGGACCTGAGTCGTGACGTGTCAGTCCCGGTCAGCGGCCGAGTACCCATTATTATATTACATATTTTTCAAGGAAAGCATACAAGCCCCCCCTTGAGCTTGTAATGGGTCAGCTGATACATATACGTTTTATAGCGATATTACGAGAGGGAGGGTACCTTTATTGTTTGTCCATGGCTTCCATAGTATCAAAAATCCATCTGAAAAGTGAAATAGACATGGAGCTGCACCGCAATGGACCACAATTCCCAGCTTGGAGAGTTCTGCCTGTCCATCATACATGGAGGGGCAGGGAGGGCTGTGCGAGGGAGTGGAGAGAGGTGATGCAGCCATCATTGCACCATGCCTCTTTGACTCTTCAGATGGTGAAAGGTTAGAAGCCATAGAAAAACACAATTACTCTCTGTTCTAAAATTGCTATGTCATGTGACAGATTCCATTTAAATAATAAAACATAGAAATGCAAAAAAAAAAAGAAAAAAGTCCCCAATTATCTGTGTCCTTAAGGGTTAAAGTACAAGAGTTTGAAGTCATGAGATTCAGGATAAGAAGGACTTTGTGAGATGTTCTTTGTAAGGTTTACACCTCTATTCCCATCATCCTCGAGCACTGCACCACTATCTCTTACTAGAAAGCAAAGTTGTGCACCTGAGTCGCTTCTCCTGTCAAAGTGAAACTGAGGAGAGATCAATTTGAATAATGCTGGTGTGTGCAGGACCTCAATGTTGTCTGCCATCACTGCAGCAAAATTTTGCAACAACATCCACATTATCTAATTTTAGGGCATCCTATATCCTGATTCACCTTTGCTTTCTAAATAGAAGACGAGACAATGAATCAATCCAATGGCTCCAATTTACATTTTCCGCAGTGAAAACGATCTATTGTCCTGTCATAACCGGAGTGTAATTTACATATATAATCTGCATATATTAGCATTCTCCACTTTACTCTGCAATTAAACCATTAGGACATAATACAGTGGATACTTACAGAACTAACGGTGTGACCAACCACCACCCAACTATATGGAGAACAAGATTACCTAAGGAAAAATAACTAACCCTGTGTGTGCACAATACTATACAAGGCACATACTGTCTCATCTCTTAGGGCACAGAATACTAGTATATACAGTTGTACTGTGTAATCACTTAGGGTGGCATCAGTATCTACTTTGTGATGGACCCCTGGTGAGGAGGTAAGGAGCCCTGCAGCTGTATAGTCAAGTAGACTTGTTAGGGTATGTTCACACTGAGCAAATACGGCAAAATTCTGTGGCGGAGCTCTCCAATGCGGAATCCTGCCGTGCTCAGTGTCCCGCTTTAAGTGAATGAGAGGGCGTGCGCTCCACCGCTGCTGCTCTTTGCTGCTCGCGCTCTCCCATAGACGGGCTATGAGACAGTGAGACGGGATTCACCTGTCTTACTCAGTGTGAACATACCCTTACTTATGTGATGTATCATCTATTCATGTGACCTTGGTGAATAATCTTTCAGTTTTCATGTGACTGCTAATTTGTACATCGTGATGTATTCTACTATTGCTTGCCTGCCTTGTCGGATGCTTTCATTGCTTATTTTTTATTTTATTTGCAGAAAAGCTTTAGTTTCCAATTTCTACACAATTTAGTTCTACAAAAGGGAAGTAATAATTTCCTATAGGTTATGTTCCTGCATTAGAACAATGATTCTGAAATAAGGCAACTCTCCAGACTCAGAGACTCAGTCTCTCAGTCTTTCTGCAAGGGTCTCTAGCTTAATCTAATGGAATCATTTATCTTATTGTAAAAAATGACCACTCGCCACTCCAGGGGAACAAATGTGGAAGTGCTGCAGATTCAAAGGAAGCCTTACGTCAGCTTCCATTTAAGAGCTTTTAGCATCATTCCCAGTCAAATGATTCCCATACTTGTGCAATCTAGCCAAAGGCAGGTTTGGTTCTGTAAAGCGTAGCTATAATAGAACAGAGTAGGACCAATCTGTGACTGCAAGGCATAAATGGTAGTTCCCTTTGTTCTCAGAACTATGTGGAAAATTAGTGGTTAAAGGGTATTAACTTACTCCTCTGTGTATTTAGCTGACTGATCAGTACTATGCTTAAAGTGGCCATTCAGCCCAGAGTCACCTGAATGCAGCTTACCTGGAAGAGCCATAGAGGACCAAGTATCGTAATCCCCCTCCCTCTAATGGACTACCCAGTCAGGTAACTAACCTGCAGCTAGCAGGGCATGCAGAATTATAGTTTCAGAACAATTGGAGACCACTAGTCCAATGCAAGGCACACGTGTCTGCCCACCGTTCCAAGTGGAGGAAGGAAAGCACTAAGAAGATTCTATGCACTAGGAAGATTCTAAGGTATGTATTTATACAAGTTGATTTATTACTACATTGGTACCTTGGTTCCGAAGGGCAGTCTGAGAACAAAGCAGTTTGAGAACCGAGCAGTGTTTTCCCATAGGAAATAATATAAATGTGTTTAATTGGTTCCAGCACCCACCAATAATTACCTACAATACTCATATTATTATATTAATAAGTGCCCAGTATAATCCCTACAGTACATTACAGAGCAGCACTATATACTGTACAGGACTTTACAGAGCAGCACTATATACTGTACAGGACATTACAGAACAGCACTATACTGTACAGGACATTACAGAACAGCACAGCACTATATACTGTACAGGACATTACAGAGCAGCACTATATACTGTACAGGACTTTACAGAGCAGCACTATATACTGTACAGGACATTACAGAACAGCACTATACTGTACAGGACATTACAGAACAGCACAGCACTATATACTGTACAGGACATTACAGAGCAGCAGTATATACTGTACAGGACTTTACAGAGCAGCACTATATACTGTACAGGACATTACAGAGCAGCAGTATATACTGTACAGGACTTTACAGAGCAGCACTATATACTGTACAGGACTTTACAGAGCAGCACTATATACTGTACAGGACATTACAGAACAGCACTATACTGTACAGGACATTACAGAGCAGCACTATACTGTACAGGACATTACAGAACAGCACTATACTGTACAGGACATTACAGAGCAGCACTATATACTGTACAGGACATTACAGAGCAGCACTATACTGTACAGGACATTACAGAACCGCACTTTACTATACAGGACATTAAAGAGCAGCACTATATACTGTACAGGACATTACAGAACCGCACTATACTATACAGGACATTAAAGAGCAGCACTATATACTGTACAGGACATTACAGGACAGCACTATACTGTACAGGACATTACAGAACAGCACTATATACTGTACAGGACATTACAGAGCAGCACTCTATACTGTACAGGACATTACAGAACAGCACTATATACTGTACAGGACATTACAGGACAGCACTATACTATACAGGACATTAAAGAGCAGCACTATATACTGTACAGGACATTACAGGACAGCACTATACTGTACAGGACATTACAGAACAGCACTATATACTGTACAGGACATTACAGAGCAGCACTATACTGTACAGGACATTACAGAGCAGCACTATATACTGTACAGGACATTACAGAGCAGCACTATACTGTACAGGACATTACAGAACAGCACTATACTGTACAGGACATCACTATACTGTACAGGACATTACAGAGCAGCAATATATACTGTACAGGACATTACAGAGCAGCAATATATACTGTACAGGACATTACAGAGCAGCACTATACTGTACAGGACATTACAGGACAGCACTATACTATACAGGACATTACAGGACAGCACTATACTATACAGGACATTAAAGAGCAGCACTATATACTGTACAGGACATTACAGGACAGCACTATACTATACATGACATTACAGGACAGCACTATACTGTACAGGACATTACAGAGCAGCACTATACTGTACAGGACATTACAGAGCAGCACTATACTGTACAGGACATTACAGAGCAGCACTATACTGTACAGGACATTACAGAGCAGCACTATACTGTACAGGACATTACAGAACAGCACTATATACTGTACAGGACATTACAGAACAGCACTATATACTGTACAGGACATTACAGAACAGCACTATGTACTGTACATGACATTACAGAGCAGCACTATATACTGTACAGGACATTACAGAGCAGCACTATACTGTACAGGACATTACAGGACAGCACTATACTGTACAGGACATTACAGAACAGCACTATACTGTACAGGACATTACAGAGCAGCACTATACTGTACAGGACACTATACAAGAAACATTCAACAAAATCAGCAATTATAGTACAGTAGCACCGGCTCTTCACTCATCCTTTACTGTATAGAGTCCCCCCATCCCAGCACTGTAAAGTATGGGAGATGGCGGTGCACTGACTGTACTACTACTGTACTGTATATGTACTCCTGCAGTCTTATACAGTACTGTACTGTATGTGAAGCCTCACCAGTGCTAAGCTCACCAGGTACAACCAACCATCCACGCTATTCTGAACGTTATTTCTAGGTAAATTTTCTTCGAATACCACGCTATTACTGTACTTCAAGACTGGGTGCCGAAAAGTGTTTGAGAACCAAAGTAAACTTTCCTTGAAAATACAGTTTGAGAACCGAGGTACCACTGTATATCTTTCATTTCTTTACACCGCTGAGAACTGCTTTAGACTTCTCAGTGCTTCTGGTGTATAGATATACATAATGAGACAACACCACAGACACAGTAATGGAGAAAATAGTATTATTCTACATTACCTTGGAAATGTTACTGGAACGGCTGACTGAACGCCCCAAAGTCTTTTCATTCTGAAAAATAATGGAAATGGGAATACATGAGATGCGTTAAAAGCTTATTCACATGAAAGACAGGAGAGCAGACAACAATGGCCGTCATTTGCTATAGCTAAATACTCATTACTCTGTGTATTGTGTTTAAGGGGACAGTTTTATCAACCTTCACATGTTATTACGTAGGTTTTTTGTTAGGATGTCAAAGGAAATATTACATGTGGTGCCCATGATACTGAAAGACCATGCAGACTCATAGAGTAACATAGGCGCCGTATACACAAAATAGTTTAAAAAGTGGAAATACTCAATAATCCACAGTTTGTTTTTCATATGACAATTGATTTTCCCAGGGACTGTTCATATATAGTAAGCATCATATATAAAAATGTGAGCTTAGAGCAACCAATCAGAATCCTGCTGTCATTTCAAAGGGCCACTGTTATATTGTAAAACATAGAACATGTGCGGAAATTAGATCATGCAGATAAAGATACCCCAACCCCCAAATTACTGGAATGAAGGTGAAGAAGTGCTTGATCCTGATCTATTTTTTTAGCCAATCAGAGCAGTGCACAGGCTCATAGAAAGTCTAAGGCTACATTTACACATCTGTTGTTCTGTCCACAATTGCAGACAGAACATAGGACCAATGGTATTCAATGGCCGCCGCAAAAAAAAAAAAAAAAAAGCACATGTTGTAATGCGGACCGCATTTTGTGGCACGGATCGCTATGCTAATGAAGCACAGAGCACTACAGATACACATTCGTAGTGCAGGTCGCGGGTCCACAGTCGCGAGCTGCACTATGGGTGTGTGAATGTAGCCTAAGAGCTGCCTCTCCTGGGAGAAAAGCTCATAAGGATTGTAATACTTCAAGTGATTCTGTAACTTTTTCCAAAGATCAATATGGCACATGGACTAGCACCAATGAAAACTTTTTAAGTCACAAGTTTTGTGAAGACTGTACCTTTATAAAGCAGCATTATGATTGGCTGTTATAGGTCACTTGCTTTTTATGAAATCCTATCATATTATTAGAACCCAGTGATCTAGAATAGGATGTCTCCATTCTAAATATATATCTGTATACAGTTACTTTTAGTTTATAAGTTGTATAGTAACATTTCCATTCTTACTTCAATGGGACAATCCTTGAGAAGGATGTGACACCAGCGATCAGCATTACACCGTACTCTTATAATGATGCCAGTCGCTAGCAGAACGCTATCAAATTCAGTGCTATACAGCTAGAAATGACCTTTTCAGCAAGCGTCCTTTAGTGTCAAGAAACCTCTCTGCTATCCCAGTGCACAGATCTTAGCAATCTGGGTTCTGTAGGGTGACATAGCACACAGAAACTTTTTTGAGCTTACAACTTTTCCCTTTTCCCTATTCTTTTAATAGAAATGTCAGCCAGGAATGTCGCTGGATTTAGCTTCTTCGATCATTTAAACACTTGTGGTTTTAACGCAGCAGAGTACATGACCTGTAACTGGGAATGTTTCGTCCTTGTTATAATTGAAGATTTCACTGTCAAAGCTGTGGAACTGCTAAAATCTCAACTCTGCAACCTTTGATTTTTTTTTAACAAAATCTCAGGTCATCATTTGGCAACTCAATTTCCCAGTCTTTCATTGCTTATGACACTTCATGACTTCTATTGTACAAGGGGACTAACTCGTCAAAGACAATGCATTTGTCGGCTTCATTCTTTTATAGTTTCTGAACAAACAAATTTGGAGGCTCTACCCAAAATGTCAGCAAAGGGGTGCTACTATATGTCCAGAGTAGATAAAATGCAAACCAAAAAAAGAAAAAAGGGCTGGACACATCATATAAGTGCACACCACAATTGTAAAGTATCAAAAAATATGAATTTTATTAAACAATTAATCAAACACCAGACACATAGTTAAAAACATCTAAAAAGTTCCATTAAGGAACACAATAATGATCAAGGTAGACCCACATACACAAATAAAGAGTGGGTCTATACCCTACAGGGGGCTAAATGCACATAATAGTGCAACCATGACCGTAGCTGCCGCAAATCACAACGAATAACAGAAAACAAAACACATCCATGCATGAATAATGAAATCGAGAAAAATCAATATAAGAGGATATTACAATGAATAATTACAGATGATCTCCCAAAATAACAAATACAGATTAAACAGAAAATAACAAATACCCTGTTGCCCGCGAACAGGCTAGGGCCACACTAGCAACTCAGAAAATTCCAACGGTCATGGAGTAATCACCCCTGGAAAGTCTCCACGTGTATCGTCACTCTCCGATGACTTCGTCAGGAGTGAAGATCCAAGTCTGGTGTATTCATATATACTATCACAAATCAATATATTTAAATAAATAATTACTAATAGCTGTAATCTACCAGCCCCATAGTTTACCTGACGGTGTGAGTATGGTGCAGCCCGTTGTCAACATGGCCGCTGGTGGCGTGTGTATGTCTCCTCTGCGCATGATCAGTCAAAATCAGTGTCGTCACGCGAACATCTTGGTCACGTGTCCGATACGTCATCATGCTGGCGCATGCGCGAGGACTTAGGATAATAGAGCCGACTTAAAGAAGTGGTTAATTCAGAAATAGAGTGTACAGTGGAAATTGGGATCATGACACAAGCAAAATGAAATTAATGAGTGAATATATATGTATATTCCGGACCCCATGATGTATGGAAGACAAGCCTAAATGAAATGAAACTTACCCGCGCACAGCCCAAGAATTTCAGTGTCGTCACGTGATCCATCAGGTCACGTGTCCGATACGTCATGATGTTGGTATATACGCGAAATAAGAATGACTAAGAATAAACCCACACAGATTTAAATAATGATGGTTAGAAGAAAATCCGGACCATAAGACAAGAACATATGCGCTCCAGACCAAGAGGATGTATCAATCTATATACCAACTATATATTGTATTGTTAAAAAAGGGGGGGTATACCCTGATGATATACAGAGATATTCCAATAGATATGGGAAATGACAATACCATACTGCAATACATGAAATTAATATAAAACACAATACAAAAAATTAAAAATTAAAAAATTGAAAAATATGAATACCCCACTCAAATCAATCCGTGATAAAGAAGGGTGAATGTCAATATCACATAAAAATAAAAAAATATACACTCTATTTCTGAATTAACCACTTCTTTAAGTCGGCTCTATTATCCTAAGTCCTCGCGCATGCGCCAGCATGATGACGTATCGGACACGTGACCAAGATGTTCGCGTGACGACACTGATTTTGACTGATCATGCGCAGAGGAGACATACACACGCCACCAGCGGCCATGTTGACAACGGGCTGCACCATACTCACACCGTCAGGTAAACTATGGGGCTGTTAGATTACAGCTATTAGTAATTATTTATTTAAATATATTGATTTGTGATAGTATATATGAATACACCGGACTTGGATCTTCACTCCTGACGAAGTCACCGGAGAGTGACGATACGCGTGGAGACTTTCCAGGGGTGATTACTCCATGACCGTTTGAATTTTCTGAGTTGCTAGTGTGGCCCTAGCCTGTTCGCGGGCAACAGGGTAATTGTTGTTTTCTGTTTAATCTGTATTTGTTATTTTGGGAGATCATCTGTAATTATTCATTGTAATATCCTCTTATATTGATTTTTCTCGATTTCATTATTCATGCATGGATGTGTTTTGTTTTCTGTTATTCGTTGTGATTTGCGGCAGCTACGGTCATGGTTGCACTATTATGTGCATTTAGCCCCCTGTAGGGTATAGACCCACTCTTTATTTGTGTATGTGGGTCTACCTTGATCATTATTGTGTTCCTTAATGGAACTTTTTAGATGTTTTTAACTATGTGTCTGGTGTTTGATTAATTGTTTAATAAAATTCATATTTTTTGATACTTTACAATTGTGGTGTGCACTTATATGATGTGTCCAGCCCTTTTTTCTTTTTTTGGTTTGCATTCTTTTATAGTTTGTTTTCTGAAAGTAAAGGTTGCTTATTTTTACTTGTGTCATTTATCAGAGCTATAGAATTTAAATATACAAATGACAAAGCACTACAGATCGGAAATCTTCTAAAATCCCTTTTCCGACATTTTTGTTTTCTTTCATCCATGCAAAAATAATGGAATATTGTAGTTTTCAAACTGGCCACTAGATGTCAGCGTAAAGGGCTGATAAATAAAGCATAGCCTCTCAGGTTTTGTGGGGAGCCGTGCTATTAAAGGATAGTTCAGCAAAAAATATTTTCAACTGGTGCCAGAAAGTGCTAGAGATTTGTAATTTACTTCTATTAACAAATCTCAAGTCTTCCAGTACTCATCATCTACTGTATGTCCTGCAGAAAGTGACTTATTCTTTCCAGTCTGGATAGCAGGAGAGGTTTTCTATGGAAATTTGCTACTGCTCTCTACAGTTCATGTTAAGGACATATAGCAGTTGATAAGTACTGGAGATTTTATTTCTTTGTAAACTATTCCTAAGTGATGCCATTTCATTAGAATATCCCTTTCTTAAATAACCGATGCGGGTCTTACTGTCTAAACCTCCATGTAGAATAAAGGTGTTAACTCTTTAAATGGACATTCTCAGCCACCTGCTTTGGAAGGAACTGCGACACTGCCTCACTTAAATGGAGCTTGGAGCTTTTTTTTTTTTTCCAGAAATATCCTTTTGTTTTTGCAAGAGGTCCCAGAGACAATAAAAAGTTGTGGCATAACCTAGAGATAGTTCATGACATTAAATTATGGGAATACCCCTTTACGGACGTCCTTGGGAATATAATACAAAAGAAATAAATAAATAAACTGAGTTGAATAAAAAAAAAATTAAACTGCCTATGCAAAAAGTTACCTTAGTATTCTGGTAATACAAAGCACCTATAATAAATCTGTCATCAGTTTCATGCGGCCCAAAACACAGACACCATCAAACTAGGACTCACTCACAGTTTAAACATCAGCCCCCTCTGGCTTTTCCTTGCCCCACAAGACTTGACTTACAGGGATATATTTAACAATCAAGCTTGGCAGGACTGGGATGTCTCTGGTCACTCATTTCAGAGAGAGTCGAAAACCACTGTACTAAGGTAGCCTGTTCCTGTTTCATGCTGCCTGAAGTTTAACAGGTTTCCTTTAAGCTATGTTTACACGCCCTCCTTTTTTAGTACAGAACAGATTCTGATTGCAATGCATAGTACCAGACACTGTTAAACCAAGTGTGAACATGGCCTTAAAGGGGTTATCCAGCGCTAGAAAAACATGGCCACTTTCTTCCAGAGACAGCCTCACTCTTGTCTCCAGCTTGGACAGGGTTTTGCTGCTCAGTTTCATTGAAGTGAATGGAGCCTAATTGCAAACCACACCTGAACTGGAGACAAGAGTCGTGTAGTCTCTGAAAGAAAGTGGCCATGTTTTTTTAGCACTGGATAACCCCTTTAATGTGATACCATTGGCAAGAAGGATATTACTTCTAACTATGCAAAATATTACTAATGCAAGTGTCTCCGTGACTACAGACTACAAACAAATCCTGTGATTGTAGTCTGGCCCAAGGGGCATCTCTCAGCCGATTCTTTTTAGACCGTGCACTACATGACTGCAGGATCAAACTACACACAGGGTTTAGGTAGTTTCTTACCATGAAGACACATAGGTCTACACAAAAGCTGTATAATCCAAAATGGTAGTAGAAAAAAAAACTTTTTTGTAAAGCAGTTTGATTCATTCTTGGAGCAATGTGGTGGCATATATCACCAAGCAATTTGTTTTTCCAATACCTAATAGCACATGCTGAGAGAATCAGAACTTCAGTCTTTGTCACTCACACATATCCCTTACCCATTTGTTCTTCTAAAACAAAGCAAGAATGGAACTTTAAACGTTCAAGTGAGATCAAATACAGATGTAGAGTTAGAAGCAACGCTTTGTTTCGGCGGTGCATGCAATTAACCTCCATTAAGAACATAATTTTAATTGCCAAAAGGTTTACATTTTAAAAGTGCTCTTGGGAATCTGCAGGTTCAAAAGCGCATCACGTGTCCCCTTCATTTCCATATGCAAACCCTCTCATTAATTGTACACACTGCAGATAAAGTAACAATCTAAGAACAACAGGTAGTTGTATTGAATCATTACAGTGAGAAATATTATTTCCTATGCCAACTAATTAAGTCTGTTGGCAAAGAGACTGGGAAAAATATGCGTACTGGGGCATGTAGAGCAACACAAAGGGAATAAAAAACACTTCATTCCCAAAATGTTTTTTTGTATTTATTTTTTTAAGGGCATAGATCCAACAAAGCTGGCATGTAACCATCCAGAATTAGATAAACTGCTTAACCTCTGTCTATGTAGCATGTATATACAGTGCCATAACAAAGAAAAGCAACGAGGTGTAACAACCAATTGGTAGGGAAATAGCAGAAGTAGATTAGAACAGAACTGTCTCTTTCATGCCAGCCAAACATGGCATAACAAAAAAAACTAAATACCGTAGTGCCTTGGATTACGAGCATAATTCATTCTGGGACCGTGGTTGTAATCCAAATCCACTCTTAAACCAAAGCACACTTTCCCATAAGAAGTCATAGAAATGCAGACAATTGGTTCCAAAGCTCAAAAATAATGATTTTTTTTATTCTGAATAACATGTAGAACAGATGAAACAAACATTTAGAAACAGATGAACATATGATATTATACCTTACTATACAGTATAGTAATCAGCATGTGGAGTACAATGTATAGTACAATGTATAGTAAGCGCATAAAAATGGGGAAAAAAAAACAGCGGTTTGTAGGTACAGGTTTCAGATCCCCATAATGCAGTAGCGTAGTACAAGAGGATAAAATAGAGAAGCAGGGCTGCTGTCAGAGGTCTGTGTGGTCACATGACAGCAATGGGGAATGGGGTGTGTGTTCAGCATGGACCAATCAGGAAGTGGGAATCACAGAGCTGTACAGGAGGACAGTGACAGTAACTTTTCTATACAGCAGTGTGAATGGCAGTGTATAGCAGCAGTCTGTATAGCTGACTAAGTGCAGGCACATTATAGCAGCAGTGTGTATAGCTAAGTGTAAGTGAAGGCACATTATAGCAAGAATGGAGAGGATTGGAAACACAAGGACTGAAAGAGACTGCAGAGAGCATGAAGGAATGAGCAGGGCAGATGTGGGCACAAAATGCAGCACTCTCTAGCCAGGGAAAAAGGGGTTACAGCTATGAAGAGATTACCTCCACAGTCCTGTCCCCTGATGCAAGCCCCAGCCTGAAGTGGATCTTTTATGATTTGGAAAGTGAGGGAGACTTCCTGGGTCACACTACAGTACTGCAGTGTAGACCATACCTGCCACCTCCCCCTCAGTACAGGGAGCTCTTAAACCAAGTTACAATCTTGAAAAACTGTGAGCTCTTCTTGCAAAACGCTCTTAATCCAAGTTACTCTTAAACCAAGGTACCACTGTACTTATGCAGACAATGTCATTTCAACAAACTTTGCATAAATCTATAGTACAAGTGAATATAAGAAACATTCCTGTTAAAGAAAAATGCTTCTTTCTCCTTTTATCAAGCCCCACAGTTCTATCCTGTGTTTAAAGGGCTGGCTAGCAGCTCACTAAGCACACTGCATGCTGCCCATACAATCTATTGAGGGGGGAGGGGAAGAGAGTTCAGAGACAGAAAGAGAGAGATGCAGAAACCAATGGTGTGTTTACACAAAGAGATTTATCTGAAAGATTTTTGAAGTCAAAGCCAGGAATGAATCTTAAAAGAGGAGAAATCTTAGCCTTTCCTTTATAACCTGTTAACTGTTTATAGTATGTTCCTGGCTTTGGCTTCTACAATCTGTTTGATAAATCTCTCGGTGTAAACACACCATAAGGGTCCTTTTAGACCAAAACTTTTTTTTGTCTGCGGAGACCACAAACAAGCGGCTTGCAGTGACTTTACACAGCATGAGAAATGGAGTGCCTGGGCTGCATGAACGATCAATGTATTGTTCATGCAGTCCTGGAAACTGATAGCACATGTACAAAAGCAGTGGTCTGGCTTTATAATATAGAAATATGTGTACCGGATAGATAGATATATATATATATATATATATATATATATATATATATATATATATATCACACACCAGCCAGACCACTGCTTTTACAGCAGGATGGCATACTAGAAGATGGAGTCAAATATGCCAAATGAATGTATTTGCAGAAAATTGCTGGAGAAATTAAAGTGCCACTGTCATTATAACTTTTAAAATCTAAATCAACAGTACATGTGATATAAAGCAAGCTTGCAATTTACATTCATTATTTTTTGTTGTTATCAAGCTGTAAAACAAAGCTGAACTGAAAATTTTCTGACTAAACCCAGGAATTCTGGCCAGTACAGAGTCACGGCTCAATATGTCCATCAATCACATGACTGCCTTCTCTCTGTGAGCGCTCAGATGGCCTGAGATACACAGGACTTCCTGTTTTCTGACTGTATCCTGTTTTTTGAAACAGAAAACAGGAAGTGCCGTGTTTTCTATGATAACTAAAAATAAATAAATAATGAATGTAAATTGCAAACTTGCTTTATAATCACATCTACTGTTGATTTAGATTTTGAAGTTATAACAACAGTGACACTTTGAAGATGCTAGTCCCTTCTTCTGTCAGGCAATTTGATCAAATGAGACCCAATGTTTGTTTTTCTGTATGTAAATATTTACTTCTATCGAGAAAACCGGCAATCCTGTACAATTCCGATAATGTGGATCCTGAAACGTAAAGGTTAATGGATACTGAATCAGTTGTTTATTTTTATCTTTTATCATGTCAGCCAGACCCTTAAATGTGCTGATGAATGGCTTTATACAAACTACTTTTGCCTGCGTAAGTAAAAAAAAAAAAAAAAAAAGAAAAATATATAATGACCTCAGAACTCTCCTTGGCTGACATTAAACAATAACCAAGCAACTATTGGATTTTATTACTCAGCTGCATTGTAATAAGACGAGATAATATATAACAATGCACAAATAATCTATGCATTTACTGACCCTCCCGCATTATAAAGCTGCTCTATAGATGACTCGAACACTGCTCACAGCAATACTAGGGGGCGCTGTTCTCCTTGCTAATCAGGTGTGAGCAAGTAAGAAGAGTAGCAATAGTGACTGTGTACAGCTAATGAGGCCACTTTCCTAGCCAACAACTCCCACTAGTTAAGTAGTCAAGTAAAACATTACATGTTCAGTTACTTTAACTAAAACAGTAATGCATTATGCTGCATTTAGACGAAACGATAATTGGCCCGATCGTACGATTAACGATGTCGGAGTAACAATTTTTTTTTTCATAACGGTCAGCGTTTAGACGGTACGATATATCGTACGGAAAATTCGTTTTGCGATCATTTAAGCCTATCTCGCACATAGGAAAAATTGGTGAACGACTGTTTACACGGAACGATATGCGTATTTTTTGCGAACGACGATTTTAGAACATGTTGTAAGATCAAAATGAACGATTTCTCGTTCGTCGTTTGATCGTTCGCAGCGTTTATACGTACGATTATCGCTCGAATTCGATCGTTATCGTGCAAATTTGCGCGATAATCGTTCCGTGTAAACGCAGCATTAAACTACCCAATTACTACTCGATATTAATTACACTGTGTGACCTGGGAAAAGGTGAAATTTATTAAACATTAGTGGAAGGGAAACTTTGATCAGATCACAGCCCATATTTCTCAGTGTTCTAATAAGTCTGTGGTCACCATTTTCAAATACACCTGTAGGCTATATTCCCACACAATATTTTGGGCAGTATTTTGCAACCAAAACCAGGAGTGGACTGAAAACACAGAATGGCTATGTTCCCACACTATTGAAATTGGGCGGATGACCGTCATTTAGTGGCAAATAACAGCCGCTGTTTTAAAACAACTGCAATTATTTGCCATTTAATGACGGCCATCCACCCAATTTCAACAGTGTGTGAGCATAGCCTTTCTGTGGCTTCAGTCATTTCCTGGTTTTGGTTGCAAACTGCTGAGCAAAAATACTGTGTGGGAACATAGCCTTAGGCTTTTTTTACTCAATGGGCTAGTATGCATTGGTATACTTTTTTTTTGTAATTGCAGTACTGAATACCATAGTAAACTATTTTATACAAAAGGGAGTCCAGTAGAAATTTATTTTTACAATGGTAGCATACAATGTAGTCTTCTGTTAGAGGTCTCGCAAGAAATCCCCCCAACATACATGATCCACGTAGACTCAACATGTGATGTTAACAGGGCTTTAAAGGAAAATATTAAATCTGACAGCTTTACATGAAACCAGTCAACTGCATCCATTTCAGAAGCCTGTTAAGCTGGTTTTACAGCTACAGCAGACCAATAAGGCGAATCTGGCAATCTTCCACTACTGCTTAGCCAATGCCCAGAGCTACAGATATACATTGAGCCTAGTCATCAAATGTAAGATGCATCACATTACTATACAGCTCAACTGAGCTCCTTACAGGTGTGTGACAGTCCGGCTTTAAATACATTTTAAAGGGGAACTCCGGATAAGAAAAACTTGTTTTCTATTAAAAGTACATTAAAAGTTATATAGATGTGTCTATACAATGTATTACCATATCTGTACAGTTCTGCCACACTGGTAGCTGATAGAAAGCCAGGAAGTGAAAAAAAAACGGCCCCTGTGCCAATTCACATTGTCTCCTGCTCCTTCTGCTATCCCCCCTTAGGAGACTAATCTTCAATGTCTCGGTCTCAC
Organism: Dendropsophus ebraccatus; assembly: GCF_027789765.1. Lineage (NCBI taxonomy): Eukaryota > Metazoa > Chordata > Amphibia > Anura > Hylidae > Dendropsophus > Dendropsophus ebraccatus. The sequence continues at coordinate 57,974,879 of NC_091461.1, forward strand.
ATTGTGTGTGTTTGCTGAGGACAGGCTGATGATGCAGAGAGGGGGCAGGGCGTGATGTCACAGGAGGCTTGTCTGGATCCCCCAATGCCCTGAGTGACCCTAACCCCCTAACTGGAATAGATAGGTAAGTAGTGCGTTATGCTTCTGCAGAAGTTTCATTCTTTTTAACCTCTACCTGGCTCACGTACCGCATTCACAGTGGATTTCACGCTGCGACTTTGCAGCAAAATCCGTTGGTATACTGAGTACAATTACAGTCTATTGCCCTGAATTCTCGCAGAGTGTGTGTGGGGAGAGCCATCACCCGCCTGATATACAGTGGAAGGTGAGGGGAGAGCAGACGGGGAAACATTATTCAGGGATTATTATAAGTATGTCTAGAGTTGAGTCTTCAGGGCACACATGAAACTGAGTGTTGGGAATGAGTTATGTCTTTGGGTAGGGTATTCCAGAGGACTGGTGCAGCATGAGGGAAGTCTTGGAGAAGGGAGTAAGAGGTTCTAATTATGGCATGACATGGCATATCCCTCAGATGGGCACACTCAATTAATTCTCACTGTCTGGTTATTGTAATAAATTCAGTACTGTTTGAGTGGTATAAGATGTGCCAAAGGGCCAAGTAAACTGGTGCTCATTTAACAAGCATATGAGATAGCTCTGCTATCATGCACACAGGGCTGCATGAACAATAGCTGGATCATTTGTGCGGCCCTTTACTTTTATTATTAATTGGCCTATTACACAAGGCAATGTGTGGCTGGCGTACGAGCATTATGTATCCTGTCAAAAAGAAGCAATCGGCTGGAGAACAACCTTTTGACTCATAACCGCCTTGTGCAACTGATCCTTAGGGTACATTCACACTGAGCAAATGTGGCTGAATTCCGCGGCAGAAACCTTAACTGTGGAATCCCGCCTGCCACAGTGTAAATTCGCGTGTTTATAGGAGGGCTTGCGCCCCTCAGCTCTCTGCTCAACGAACTAACATGTCAATTCTTTGAGCGGAGGTGCGTGAGCCCTCCCATAGAGACACTGTTTGACATTGAGGCAGGCGGGATTCCACGGCAGAGAGTTCTGCCGCAAAATACTGCCACATTTGCTCAGTGTGAACATACCCTTAAAAACTTTCATCCAACCCATACCCGTGTGCAGCTACTTGTGTAAAGACCTCTCTTTCATCTTTATGTTCAGCATTGTAAACATATCTATGAATGCAGCTTAATGAGATTTATAATATGTACATACTCTGGATTTATTTTCTTTGCGTAGGTGGCCTAAAATCACCTTATGAAAGGGCATTGTATAATATTGTTTTCCTGTAGCATGTCATTCACTAAAAAGGCATCAATTTTTAACTGGTTCTCGGAGCTGCCGGTAAAATGTAAATGTGAAGGTAATAAACATAATTATGCCGAGACCTATGGACTTACCATAAATTACTATTTACGAATGTATTATTACTATCAGTTCAGCAATTCTGCTCACCAATATTTGTTTCTTGTCAACAAGAACTAATGTGACATTCTACTTTGTGAGTCTATTCTGTCAGTGGACGTCAGGCACTTTCGTTAAAGAGATGACAGTCTGCTAGGGTGCTAAAATAACAAAATATAACTCACTCCACTCTGCTACCGCTGTTGCAGGTGTTCGTCATTTTGCTGAACGATCCGAACCCCACTAATACTTTGAGGGTCAGGAGAAGCGCTCAGCCAAGCACTTCCACCCCCTGGCTCAATATATTTTCTGTCTAGCTTCAGTTGACAGGATCCATTATAAGTCTACAGAGACATTTTTCTGAAGCGAGGTGGAGGTCGCACTAGGTTGGGGAGTGAAGCACTTAGCTTTACCTGCTTTAACAATCAGTGGGGGTCTGAACACCAACAGCTTAACCAATCAAATCTTCTGACATGTCTCTAGAATATATCAAAAGTTGTTTATTTTTTAATGTAAAAGGTACACTGAAAAAACCCCAAACCAAGCAATTCAACTACTAAATGGGAACACTAGCTCGAACCATAGGTTCAAAGTTTCCTAGGATGGCCTAATACATATCTATTAGGACCAGCCTGCTATCTAGTGGTTACTTGGAGCATGGGAATAAGGCAATTTCATGTTTACTTTCATTGCTCTATGAGCACTTCATATACTAATGTAGGTTTACTGGAGGTCAGAACTTTATTGCTATCAACAAACAAATCGCACAACCTGCCAAAAAAAACTAAAAAACTAACCTATATGTACAGGACACAACAAGGTGACCTCAATATTTAGATAGAAAGCATAATAACTTCATGCCAAGATAATAATAATATATACTGTGTTTCCCCGAAAATAAGACGCCCTCCTAAAATAAGACACCTAAGCTACTCTACCTCTCGTCTAAACTAAGGCACCTCCCCGAAAAAAGGCACCCCCTGAAAGTAAGGCCACTCCTACCTCACCTAATCCCATGGCCCCTCTCCTAATCCCATGACCCCCACGTCCTCTGCACCTCCCAACGCATGCCGCCATATGTCATCACGCCACTGACCCACCTCACGCAGTTCACCCGCCGGTGAGAAATAAGACATCCCCTGAAAATAAGACGTAGTGCCTTTTTTTCGGGGGGGGGGGGGGGGGGGGGGATATAAGGCACAGTCTTATTTTTAGGGAAACACGGTATCTATATAGACTGCAGTTTCTAGGTCATGAGGCATCTGTCTAACAGCTACGGCAGTGAACAATATAATCACCAAACGGTCTGTTTCTGGTAGCCACTCGCAGTCAGTATCTCACATCTTCATATAGAATAAGAAATGCAATAGGCAGCACTCCGATGTAGTGGTAAAAAGAAAGGCTCATTTATGCACCCATTAATCGTGCAACGTTTCGACTCTACTATAGAGCCTTCCTCAGGTTTGGGAAAGAAACAAGCCTTTCTCTTCACCACTACATTGGAGTGCCGCTCACTGCATCTCTTCCTGCCATGTGTGAATATGCCCTAACCAAATGTTTGGCCATCAGGGATGTATCTGGCAGGCTAAGTTTAGAATTAAATTCCTAGGTTTTATTTTTAACAAGCTGAAAAACAAGGCATGCTGGGAAGAAAATTATGAATTTATCAGTGACAATCAGTGTGGGAGGAAGCCTTAACAAATGTAACAGCTTTATTGTACACGTAAGATGACATATACCCTGAAAAGATTTGGTTCAATTGTCTGGAAATAAGCATTCATTTTATTTCATTTATATAAAGTTTTTTTTCCCCCTATTATACTGAATAATTCTTTAAGGATCTTCTCCTTGTACAAGGACAGACACAGACTATCGGTAAATGTATTCAGTCATCAGCCATAACATTACAACTACTGGCAGGTTAACTAGGCACCATGTATTATCTGGTAACAATGGCACTTTCAATGCGCTGAGCAGGCAGAGATAACATAGCGCCATATCAGGAGAAGAAGGCACAATTGCTAAATAAATTGGCAAATATGAAAAGTCCTACAAGTATAACTATGTTAGTTGTGATGAGAATACCCCTTTAAGTTCCAGACAAAGAGACACCCTGTGAACGGCCTAAAAAGGTTTTACTTCAAAATAGATTCCTCAGTAGCAAGAAAACACCATAGCTTACATTAATTTCCAACAGGGTCAGAGGATCTAAGTATTTATACTGTCTTGTACTGTTTTCATAGATACATCCTCTTATGACGCCATTGGCATTTAATAAAGCGGGATCAGGAATTGAATGTGAAGCTTCCAAACTCGGAAACTGATAACTTTGTTAAACAAGTTGAACAATAGAAATGTTTTGACCCTGGAATTTTGCCAAGATGATTTCCAGTTAAAAATGTGAAACTTTACAGCAATTCATTCCACGCGGAGAAAAAACCCTGTCCCGGGAACTTACAGTATTTGTGCACCTGGAATATGGTTGCTAAATATTGAAGTAATATTAGAATATTTTAAGGGACAGTAAGGTTATAAAAAAAATTAATTATTACTAGTCTAGTATTTACCTTGAAAGCAATCTATCTCCCTCCATGTGACAGCTTGGTTAAAAAGGGGTTAAAGGGGTATTCCTCCCAAGAGCTAAAAAAAAAAAAATGCTCCCAAACCTAGCTAGTCTTACTCACCAAGTCCCCCTGAGAATTTTGAGCCGTCTCCTGTCTTTTTAGCTGCTTCCGTTCCATAGTTACAAGTTTTTTAAAAAGCTGAACTATATCCAACATCCAACTATATCCAGCCGGACAGAAAATTACATCTCCCATCATGCAATGCTTACGTTTGATTGGTACATGATGTAGCAGAGCTGATATCCACAAGGTATAGCAGAGTTGAGTAAACGGCATAGCAGAGTTGAGCGGAGTGAGCGGCATAGCAGAGCCGAGCGGAGTGAGCGATATAGCAGAGCCGAGCGGAGTGAGCGATATAGCAGAGCCGAGCGGAGCCGAGCGGAGTGAGCGATATAGCAGAGCCGAGCGGAGTGAGCGATATAGCAGAGCCGAGCGGAGTGAGCGATATAGCAGAGCCGAGCGGAGTGAGCGATATAGCAGAGCCGAGCGGAGTGAGCGATATAGCAGAGCCGAGCGGAGTGAGCGATATAGCCGAGCCGAGCGGAGTGAGCGATATAGCCGAGCCGAGCGGAGTGAGCGATATAGCCGAGCCGAGCGGAGTGAGCGATATAGCCGAGCCGAGCGGAGTGAGCGATATAGCCGAGCCGAGCGGAGTGAGCGATATAGCCGAGCCGAGCGGAGTGAGCGATATAGCCGAGCCGAGCGGAGTGAGCGATATAGCCGAGCCGAGCGGAGTGAGCGATATAGCCGAGCCGAGCGGAGTGAGCGATATAGCCGAGCCGAGCGGAGTGAGCGATATAGCCGAGCGGAGTGAGCGATATAGCCGAGCCGAGCGGAGTGAGCGATATAGCCGAGCCGAGCGGAGTGAGCGATATAGCCGAGCCGAGAGTGAGCGATATAGCCGAGCCGAGAGTGAGCGATATAGCCGAGCCGAGAGTGAGCGATATAGCCGAGCCGAGAGTGAGCGATATAGCCGAGAGTGAGCGATATAGCTGAGCTGAGAGTGAGCGATATAGCCGAGCCAAATGATTGATATAGCAGAGGCGGGGGTCGGTTGTGTGAGCGGGTGCCGCCGCCGTTGCTGGTGAGTCCTGGGGGGGGGGGGGGGGGCGATCTGCACGGATCACCGGGACTGCTTGCGGGGGCCACAGGTGAGCTCAGTGGTGGGGGGTACAAAGGTGACCTGGGGGGAGGGAGTCGGGAGACACTGATCAGCAGCAGTCAATGTCCTCACTCACTTCAGTGTGCTGGGTTAGAACCCAGCCCATTGAAGAGACTGAGGACACGTGATGCCGTCTCGGAGGGTCGGGGCCAGGAGCGGGGAGCGTGTCGGGTTGGACTGAGATGTGATGATTCTATGCAATCACTGGGGGTGGATGCATCTAGATAACAGCAAAACTGTGCAGAATCCATAATAACTCTATATTGGAAAGATGGAAAGCTATGGGTGGGCAATGTATTAATGCAAAAAAAAATTGGGGGGGGAATACCCCTTTAAGGAGTTCACATATATATTTTGGTCAGTATCTGGTCCTCATTTTGATTATTTTTTTTTTTGCCAAAACCAAGAGTGAATCCAAAGGACTAGAAATGTTTCAATTATAATTTTTCTCTGTGTCTGTCCCACACCCCTGGATTCGGCTAAATATACTCATCAAAATACCAAAGTAATCCAGCCACAATCCATCTTACTCCAGTAAATTTCTTTCTAGACAAAAGTTAGTTGACACCACGGGGAACATTTAAAGTGTCCCTGTCACATTAAAAAAAAAACAACAACTTTTGATTAGTCCTAGAGACAAAAGTCAATACCTGGGTTTTTAGAGCCCTAGCAATCATTAGATACAGGCAGAAGTGTAATGCTAAGCCTTCCACTCCACAACTCAGACCTGCGCTCTTAGTCTCCCCGCAGGAGATTGTCTTCAGACACTTACAAGGGAGACTGCCGCAGTAAGGGCCCTATTACACGGGACGATTATAGTGCGAAAAAACGTTAAATCTTTCGAATTTAAACGATAATCGTTCTGTGTAATTGCAGGCAACGATTGGAAAATCGTTCATATGTCGTTGATTTAGATTTGAACCTAAAATTATCATTAATCGTTCGCTAGTTTTTCGTTAGTCGTTAAAAATGGCCCAGTGTAATAGCTTAGTAACCCTTAGGGTCCTATTACACTGAGCGGTTTTTAACAATTAACGACTAAGGGTGCATTTACACAGAGAGATTTATCCTGGTTCCTGGTTTTGGGCTTGTTTATCATTAACCTAAAATCGTTCACCATATTACACAGAGCGATAATCATTAGTTGCGATCGTTACTATGACCGTTTATTCCTTCAGATCCCAGAAAAACAATGAACAATGTGCAATTACACTGAACGATTAGTGAAAAAAGGCGGAACTTGAGCGAACGAACGTGGAAATACAGCGAACGATTAACGATAATTTTAGGTTCAAATCTAAATCAACGATCAACGACACACGAACGATTTTTCAATCGTTGTCTGCAAATATACAGAACGATCATTTAAATTCGAACGATTTAACGATTTTTCGCACGATAATCGTCCCGTGTAATAGGGCCCTAAGTCAGAAAAGGCATGAACTGGGGAGTGAAGCACTTCGCTGAGTGCTACTCCCGGCTTTATCTAACGATTGGTTAAATACTTTGACCGATCAAAACTTTTCACGTCATATTTTTTTACAGTCACAGTATTAATTTAAGTTAATCTTTCTGTTCCTTTTTTTGTTTCAAAAATTCACCTCTTCTGTCTGCTGGCCAGCACTGACAAGACAAGACACTACGATGTGCGAATTTCAATGTGTACCTACTACAAGAAGCAAAACTGTTAACGACCAGTGATTGTTACGCTATAACAGCAAAAGTAGAAGTACAAGTAAATCCTGTAAATTTCGTCCATGTCAAGCAGAAACTCTCATGGACCATAACATGTGACATAACAATGGTTTTCTAATTCTCTTCCCACTCATTAAGAACTGTAATGCAAAAGCTTAAATCCAGTCAAATTTGCGGGAAAAAAAACACTAAATATGAATATAAGTTTCATCAGATACAATGCAGTCACAGAAGTTCATCAGGATATATCCTATGTCATAAAAGTTACATAACCTGGCTGATTTAATCTGTATTCCTCTACCAGTAGAAATTCTTCTTGCACTGTTTTAATGCGGCATAAACAAAGTATCAATCAGTCAAAACTTAATCTTTTGTGCCAAGACGCCTTTTCACAAAGAGTGGGCTGTGGTGAATATATTGCTATGCGCCATTTTAGTAACCAAAGTCCATTACGCCGCACTTAAGCCCAGTAAAGATGATAACCCATTATTGATCATCCCATTTAGAGAGTCCCTTGGAAACATCTAAGCACCCTCTTATGGTTTAGTCTGAATATAGTTTTCAGAGCAGCTTGTACTAGGGATCTTATTTACTGCTGGTTCTCTATCATTTATTGACACGCAGAAGAGGAAATAAGACCCGTCCCAAGAGGCCAGTCCAAAGATGAGGACATTATTCCATCTCAGGTTACAGTTCTCTCTGATGTTTTCATTTTAAACAGTTAAAGAGGATGTATGAGATTAGATGAAAGGCTCTGTCCACTGCAATTCAAATGAATGGGACTGAGCTGCAACACCATACAGAATCCACAGATAAATGTGGCGCTGTTTCGAAAAGCAAAATTTCCCTTTAGATGTCTGCAAGAAGTTGAAGAACAGCATTTTCATGGAGGTATAATGGAGAGGCTTGTGTTAATTTAATACGAGGATTACCACATCTACCAAATGCTGACCCCAAAATGTGATTGGAACTACGTACCCAATATTCTATTTTCCACAGGAAATTGATTTGGTATTTCTGCAGTGAACTGGTAACAACAGAGCTGCAGTAAGTGCACTTTTCTGACAAATCTAAGTGGCTCTAAATTAGTATGCTTTGTAGATACAGTATTACAGTGAAGAACACTTAGCCAACACGTGTCCCAGCATGGCACAATTGTATCGCGTTAAGTCAAGCTATTTAACTACATAACAAACTATATTAATTAGTTAACTATTTGATATCTTAAGTCTCCCTCCAATCTTTAAAGGGGTTATCCAGTATTAAAAAAGGCATGGCTACTTTCTTGTAAAAACAACACCATCCCTGTCCCTAGGTCGCGTGTGATATTACAATTCAGATCCATTCACTTCAATGGAAATGAGGACTTGAGGGATGCTGTTTCTGGAATAAAGCTGCCATGTTGTACTAAACCTGAAAAACCCCTTTAAACCTACTCCCATAAGTAGCGGATCCACAACTGCAGATAAAATGGGGACCCACTGATATGCTTGTGCACAAAGCAGGTTTTTTTTTTTTAGGTTCTAGATCTAAATCTACAAAGACAAAAATAGGACCTGCACTTATATGGTCTGTATTTGTGGCATGGAGGTGCCCATATAACTCAATAGGCCAGTGAAAAGTTTGTGATTGTTCACAGGCAAATAGATTCTAACAGTGCCATAGAAACATGATGACTATCTAGACCTTCTGGCATATTACCTAGGAATATAATGGAATCTATTTTAAATACATTTTTATAAAGAAGCATGCAGAAAGGGAAATAAAAACAAGACGAGAAAAGAAAAGTTAGCTATTCTAAAATAATTGTATTACATAAGGGGGGGGGGATGAGCTGCAATTCCTGGCACAGGCTATGGACAAGAGGGGCGCTGTTTCTGGAAATAAACATCATAATCTCTTGCGATTTCTTCAATAATCCTCATTGTAGTCATTATGTGACAAGTGACTTTCTACCAGAACTCATCAATTAACAGATTTCCATACAAGATACAAGGGGTTATGAGGCTTTGTATATCTAACTATGAGAACAGGTGAGACATTGATTATTATCCTGGCTGTTAATGTGAGATGCTATCTGGTTAATGCGTCACTCCACTGTACTCAGAAAATACCTTATGCCAAGGTTCAAACGTACTGCATAATAATGGTATTGTTTAGGCCAGAGTTCACACACACTAAATAATACCTTCTCTCATCTGTTTGGAGGCAGAAACTAAAGCTTCTCTGTCCATTTTGGGACAAACATTATTACAGGTCCACTATGCCAATTCTGACATTATAACAGTGATCTGAGGTCAGGAGGGAGATTTCTATTTTTCTGTGAGGAGACCTTGTTTCATCTGGGACCAGAAGCTCCGAGCATTGCCTCAACTATTCATGAAAGAGGTTCTCCCATTCGAAAGAGTGTAGCAATCGGCTGATCTGGTGGTCTGCCTGCCCCTCTTTCCAGAAAAGTCTGCTGAAGTTGGAGATGCTTTTTACAGCAGTTCTCCACTCTACACTATAGGAAGAACCTAAGTGTTGGCAATATATGTTATACACAGCTCAACTGATGTAGAGGTCGTATGTTTGTTGCACTAGAATGGAACACACAACTGGGTATTAACTCTGAACTTGAAGGGCACTGAGGTTTAGTAGCTACTAGAAAGTGTGATGGACTCCACACAGAGAACCAGGCCTCCATGGCTTACCAGATGTACTATAATTTACACCAGGAGTTGGTATTAAAAGGCTCATGGACTTGACACATCCTAGGCCGGTGTATAAATGCTCTTTGTTTCCATATTAATGTACCTCTACAAAAAAAAACACAACATGCACTGGGGTATCCGTGTGGGGACTACATCCATAGAGCAGTTTTTGCAACACCTTTCAAATGTTATACAAAATCTTTATCACATTTCCTGTTTCACGGCCTTTTAATGGTGCCAAAGTAGGATGGCAAAACTCCAACCCTGTTCTTTGTTCTGTAAACCCACATGGACAACTGGGATCTGAAAAAAAAAACTAACTTTTGACATGTCAAAGGTTTTGAACAGTGATGATACCCCCATGTATCAGAAAAGAGCATGGTGAAGCACGTGGTAGCCCTTTCCATTTCCGCACTCGCAGTGGTCTATATCCAGGAGGCTCCATAATAGGTCTATGGAGCAGCCTGGACTCAAAGGAACAGCGGTAAAGTCAAAACTTTTGTTGAGAACCAAACCCTTAACAAAATCCTTAGCAAAGTTTTCATATACTACACACTGAGTACACTTTAATATCAGTCAGGATGTGCAAGCTGATGTATTATAATCATGTGCAAGACAAGGCATTAAACTTACATGAAGATGGATAACCCCTTTACCAGACAAGCTGGTAGCATCAATGGATAAATTACAGCACACATCTAAGTGGGAATCATCATTAATGCTGAACACTAGAAGAGATTACCACATTCTACTAAATGAAATGTCTTCACCTGCACTCAGCTGAATTACCCATCTGCTTACATCAGCAGGCATGACCTGAAATACAAATCATTTTAGGCTCTAATGTACTTAAATGTTATGGCCTTAAGACCCAGGCCTTTCATGTCCAATTGCTAACTGCAATATTTTATTATTCCGGGCATAGAGGTTCATGCATTGTGTGTTACAAGCCAAGCATGTTTTATCCTTCTAACAGCACCCATCCCCCGACTCCAGAAAAGACTGATATATTACCGTAAGTGGGAAACGTAAATGCTAAATAGTATTATAAGAAAAGCCTACATGTAGCGTGTCATTATTCTAAAAATACATCACTTGTGTCAGCAAACAATCGTAAGGGTACAAGGACACACTGATGGCCACTTGCTTTATTACGCTTTATTAAAAAAAAAAAAATATATATATATATATATATATATATATATATATATATATATACACAAAACAGGGGCCACCCTGGTATTTCCCTATTTAGGTCCTAAAGCTCGCAACAGAGTGAGGACCTGAGGGACTACATATCAGGGTGGTTTGGTGCTCTCCCCACTAGGAGGCACCCCTTGGCAATGGGCTTCCTTCTCTGGAGAGAGGGATATCTGGCTATTCCCGTGTTTTGAGACTCGTAACTGAGGCTCCACGGACCCCTTTTTTGCATATTTAAATTTTGTATGGGACAATCAATGGAGACTCGTAAATGAGTACTCCATTGGAAATTTTCACTGTTCTCCCTGAGTTCAGTGATTGTTGTGTTTTGTTGGTCTATTTATCATTGCCCCAGTAGCCAGAATCCTGCTCCACACTGACGAGGGGCAAATACCCCGAAACTGCAGTCTGTGGATGGATGCCTAGCCTTGGTAACCCTTGTCTTATGTCGTTATACTCGCCACAGAGTTAGACTTTGACTTACAGGGGCCACCCTGGTATTTCCCTATTTAGGTCCTAAAGCTCGCAACAGAGTGAGGACCTGAGGGACTACATATCAGAGTGGTTTGGTGCTCTCCCCACTAGGAGGCACCCCTTGGCAATGGGCTTCCTTCTCTGGAGAGAGGGATATCTGGCTATTCCCGTGTTTTGAGACTCGTAACTGAGGCTCCACGGACCCCTTTTTTGCATATATATATATACACACACACACACACAAACAAGCACTAACATACATTTTCCTATCGCATTTTTAAAGACAATGTTAGAAATTTATCAATACTGTCATCAAAAAACTGATCTAAAAATATAGGAAAAGTCCCAAATTTTTGCACTTAAGCAATTGCTAAAAAAAATTGCTAAATTGTTCACTAAAACATACACAAAATATTGTGGGGAATTGTTTACATCAGACAATTGCTATAAAATTCCCCACAATGTTTTGTGTTTATTTGGATGAAGCAGGTGGGCCAGATGATGCCGTGGGGGTGGGTCAGTGGCTCTAACAGTGCTCACAGCCCAAGATTACACCGACTAACAGCGCAGGTCCGGCGCCGAGGAGGAAGGTAACACACATAACTTCCTCCTTAGCACCCCGTGCGCTATAGGGAGCTTTTAGCAGGTTAGATTCGTCTAACCTGCTGAAAGTACTCCTTTAGTTTGTTTGCAATTCACTTCATTTATTTCTTTGTACATTTACTATATAAAATACAATGCTATAAATTTGACCACTAGCTTTCTCCCTTACTGGAAAACTGCAGTCAAGGCTCTGGCACTAAGGTCATTGGGTCTTTAGTAACAGCAAAAGAAAGACCAAATGCAGGAAATGATGTCAGTTGACCAAGGAAAGCTGAATGCCAATTGGCCAGCAGCCGTGCACTGCTGCAGATGACACATCTAACTGATAAAGAAAGGCCCGCCCACCAGCTCAGAGAGCAATGCAGAAGCATGAGAAGCACAATGGGGCATTAAACAAGCTGCTGGAACCGTGAAATTAAAATAAAAGTCGGCAGAATACTTACATACAGGCATTAACTGTATATTTGCTTTTGTCATGACAGGTCACTTTAAGATTGTTTTTTTTCGGTGTAAACCACTCACTTTCCCTTGGATGGGAAGGCTCCTTTGTCCTTGATTTTTCCTGCTTCCCACACATTCTATAGTGTTATGCCTATAACCCAAACTCCCCATCCCCCACCCCCCCAAAAAAAAAAAAAAACATTCATACAGAAACACACCGAGAGTGTCCGCAGATACAACCAGTTCTTTGTCTACACCTTACTCTCTTACCATGGAGAGTCCAAACGTAGCGTCTGCAGATTTACAGAGAACCTGCTGGAAATTGAGGACGATACCTCTTTCCCCTATGATACAACACAGACTGCTATAATCACATGTACTACTCATTTATGCAAAGAGCTCTAGTGATTGGTACGCTATAAAATGACTCTAAATTGGTGCATGTGGCATATACCAGAAATATTATCTAGGCTTTCGGATGCTTCTTCCATGCATGTATTTAGCAGTGCTAAATATATAATCCAGCGGCAGACATTGCTTCTCTATATGCTGTCTACTGCCTTCTGTAAATAGGGTAAGAGATGACATTTGCCGGCCCTTTTCACACCGCAAAGCTGAAGACTGATGGTTTCAGCTGGAATCCCCAGTGCCGAGGTTAAAATGGATGTCTCCCCAGAGCACAGCATTGACTGCACAGTAACCATGGAAACAACAGACACTAGAGATTAGGAAAACAATGTTTTTAAATACTAAAAATATGATATATACATAGGAGGAGAAAAGTAGGAAGGATTACAGGGAGCTGTAGATGGTATACACTTTAGAGAGGTAGCTGTCACCCCAGAGTTGGCTTTTCATGTAGGACCACTATAAAGGACCATGCAGACTGTGAGATGCATATGGGCTCTGTATTCTGAGCTCTATTACCGCATTGTTTCAGTCTTTGCATACATGAGCATTTTCTTTACTGATCCCTGTAGTATTGAGCAGCAGAACCATTTATGTATACAATAGAACAGATCACAAACATGTCAAGATAGAAAAGAGGCAGGCCACCCATTGGATGACTTAAAAGTGTTTTTTTTTTAATCAACTGGTGTCAGAGAGTTATAGATTTATAAAAAACAAAAAAACAAAACTTAAAGAGAACCAATCACCTGAAATTAACTGTCCCTATAATAAAAGATTCTCTGTCCCCAAGTCTATTCCTGAAGATACAGACTGCCTGTGCAGTCTGTATCTTATGCTTTTACCTAATCCAGTATAGCAGAGAAGTAAGGCCGGGGGCGGCCATCTTGATGACGTCACAGTGGTGCGTTCCAGCGCTGGAACGCAAGGGATGTAATCAAGATGGCGCCCGGCTTTACTGAACCGCTACAGAGGAGTAGGTAAAGTATAACATACAGACTGCAAAGGCAGTCTGTATCTTCATGAAGTTTATTTCTGAAGATACAGACTGCCTGTGCAGTCTGTATCTTATACTTTACCCACTCCTCTGTAGCGGTGCAGTAAAGCCGGGCGCCATCTTGATTACGTCCCTTGCGTTCAAGCGCTGGAACGCACCACTGACGTCATCAAGATGGCCGCCCCCGGCCTTACTGCTCCGCTATACAGGATTAGGTAAAAGCATAAGATACAGACTGCACAGGCAGTCTGTATCTTCAGAGATAAGCTAAGAGGCTCAGTTAGGGCATTCATACACAGCGATCTGGCGCTGTATAGTGCGGGATCACTGTGTATTTACAGAGCGGTGGCAAAGGCTCATGGGAGCCCTTCCCGCCGCTCGGCATGCCGGGAGCTTCCTGTTGCGTGCCGTCTCTTTTCAAAAGAGCCGGCGCGAGACAGGAAAAGAAAATAAGTATGTTGCGAAAACGTGGCCGTAAAAGTTATTAATTCAAATTACAAATATTAATAAAATAACAATTTTAATCTAATTATCAAAAAAAATAATAATTTTCGCCCATGATTGGTTCTCTTTAAGTCTTTCAGTATTTATCAGCTACTGTATGTCCTTCAGGGAATGGTGTATTCTTTCCAGCCTGACACAGTGCTCTCTGCTGCCACCTCTGTCCATGTCGGGAACTGTCAAGAGCAGGAGAGGTTTTCTATGGCAATTTGTTACGGCTCTACACAGTTCCTGTCATGGACAGAGGTGGCAGCAGAGAGCACTGTGTCACACTGGAAATAATACACCACTTCCTGTAGGACGTACAGCAGCTGTTCTATAATAGTTTGTAGAAGGTTGATTGGATCAAGAGAAGCTAGGGGGAAGTCGGGACGATTATCGGCCATTATGGAAGATAATCACTTTGTGTAATAGAAGGCAACGATCAGCCGACATGCCATATGTCAAGTGCTCATTGTCTTTTCATGTCTTTCAACATGTTGAAAGACAAATGAGGAGGATCGCAACGATCTGCTGCCGTTGCTCCATGTAACAGACCGCCTCTATCTCCTATGGGCTTCCTAGACAAAGAGGAGCAAGTGAGCGCTGACCTGACAGAGATCGCCGTGTGTAATAGGGGCTTTACTTTTCTCCACTTGTGTAGTGTGTTCTTATACATCAAAATAAGTGTTACAATTTAAAGGGGCATTTCGGTTTCAGCTAAGATCGCTATTATGCATGCAGTAGCAATCTTCAAAAGTTACTTGCAGAGGATATGAATCTGTCCTGTAAGTACTTGGATCATGACAAGAGATAGCACTGATACCTGTACTGAGCCTGACCTGTGTATCCATCACATGACCAGGACAAAATTTCCATGTCCTGGAATAAAGGTTCGTCAGCAACATCAGCAAGCATTGGCCTTGTAAACTACAAGGAACTGATACAGAAAGTATATTATAACTTTTACTTACTATTCAATAAAAAATATTTTATTCCTAAAGACAGAAGACCCCCTGGGGTACATTCATATGCTGCACATTTGCTGTGGATCTGCACCAAAACAAATCAATATTTTATAATCAGTTGCAGAAAATCCACAGCAGAGCCGCAGCAAGTGACCAGATCCTTCAGCCGGGCACAGCTGGTCTAATACACCCATGTAGCTAAAAGCACATTTTAAAGGGAAATCATCACATTCAACCAATGCCAGCTGGAAGGAAAGTGCAGGTTTCTATTGTTGAAATCACAGGCCTTGGATGGAGTAATTGCACCTATTATCTCCGTCACTTTCTTTCCTCACACACAAGGCATTACCACTTGTATGGCACTACAGTATAATAGGTAGACATCAGCTGTAAGCAGCTAATGCTTCTATCCTAGGCTTAGAGGGCCGACACCCCAGGACGGAACTACGTAAGAGACTTCCATGTGGAGAGGACTGCTGTGAACGACTCAAATAGAAATACAGTTGTCAAGAACACACACGGATCACAGATCAATAAACCAGGAAGAATCACATTGGCTTGACATTTCTTGGCGGAACACTGATCGCTTTCTCCAGTTTTAAAAGGTTATAACAAAAATATATATTTTTTATTGATTTTAGGTAGACCAGTGGTTCACTACTTTTAATCCAACCAGGGAGACATGTGCATGGACTGTGACATTATTGGAAATTATTATGGAAATTATTATGAGCCTCCATAGGGACTGATGGAAGTAGTTATAAATATAAATATACTGGCGCTATACACACCTAAGGAAATCAACTTTGGCATTTGGTTTCCTGGAAGATAGAGTGGAAGTACCAGTTCTGTTGCATATGACCTGTTACTTTAAGCAGTACGCCATGGAAATAGATTAAAATGTTGACCACATCCTATGGCAGCTGCTTAGAGGTTACTTGACTGTGCAAACATTGCCAGCTTGTAGAGAAGCTTTAACATACATATAAGACAATGGGGAGCGCACACAATTTATGGGATATTTCATGGTTTGCAGAAATAGGTATATTAATAATGAACTAGATGCAGTCACTGATATAAAACACAACAGTCTAGAAAAACATAGGATTTGTAAAAACAATGGGAAAGAGTAAAAAAACAAAACAACTTTCATCACTTTGTATCACTTTTTACAATGCACAATACACAATACACTTATGCTACAAGATGGAGGTATGGCAAGAAGAGGCATAGCTTAAAGTGACTGTAAAGTGAGCTCTGTGATTGGCTAGAGAAGGAAAGAAAAGTTACACAGGGCTTACAATCTATTATCATTTGAATATGAAAGGTGGAATCTGATTGGTTGCTAGGGGCAACTAAGCCTATTTCACCATGTTTGATAAATCTCCCCCTAGGTGTGAATAGTGCCGGTAAACAGCCTAGCTTTGGTCCCTTCCTCCTGAAGTGAAGAGAATGGTAAACTGCACAAAAATGTGGGGTAGATAGATAGATAGATAGATAGATAGATAGATAGATAGATAGATAGATAGACACTGATATCCACCTTTAATGATTATAAATTCTTATGTTATCAGACTTCTTTCATTCATGTCTAGGAATTGTAAGGATTTCTGTGAAGACGGCACTCAGTTATGTAGAAGTGTAAGGAGCATGATCATTTGGATCCAGCTAGGAGAGGGTTAAGTCAATGGCATTAGGACACTTCTCTAGCAGGGGGCCGTCAGCCTGCAGCAGACATTGCAGCGAGGTGGCCACTGTGGGGAGGAAGCGCTGGGTTACTGGAATCCCTGCAATTACACTGATGGGCACAGATGGCCTGGAGAGCTGCACAGGAACCGCACATAGAAATGTTATGAACTGTAAAGCCACAAGAGACTGAATGCGTGAGGTTAGCTTAAGGTCAATGAAAGGACGCCTCAAGATGGATTCAAAAGGAGGATAGGAAGACCTTGTATACATGCTGCTGCTAACATGACATATTTATAGATTACTCTTCATCTGTGTATAAAACAAATATACACTGAAGCTAATAGATTATGCTGTATACTGAAACTGCACAGGTGCAAGGGGGCACTATTTGTCTTTGTATGAACATCTCTATAGCATCCTAGAAGTACTAAACATACACTGAACTCTAGGACTGAGTCCATGATATATAGGGAGACAAAAAGCATGATTTCCTAATAGTCACACTCCTGTCCTTGTTGGCCAAAAATATATTATTATATTTTAAGCTGAAGCGGAGTCTCCAATGTCTGCTGAGTTTATAAAATAATAAACTAGAGTGTACTCACCTGGCCTCCTCCAGCTCCTGTTTGGTGACTCTAATGATGTGCTGTCCTGTCAATCACTTAGGCAGTGGTGGGTTGAGAAAGCCATTAGGATAGGCAGGACAGCACAGCACAGCATCAGGGTAGGTAAAAAAACAGGGACTAGACTGGAGCACCGATGCTGAAACGGGCAAGGTGCATACAGTGTAGTTTATTATGTTATAACCTAAGTAGGCAGAAGTTATTTTTTTATTATTATTTTTAAAATTAAAGCTGTTCTACTGGCTGATACCAGCTCAAGGAAGAGGCTTCACGTGGCGACATCATTATGCCAACTATTAGAGCAAAAGAGAAGAGTGCAACTGGACTGACCTGCTCATTCTGAGCTAAGCGGTCAAGTGGGTGGTCTTACTAAGTGACTAACAGCTCTGTATATACACACATGTCAATAACTGAGTAGAATTGCCCACTTGACTAATTAGCCCAGAATGAGGGGAAGTTTACATGAACAAATGTAACATAACTACTATTTGGGAATTAAAGTGGCACGGTCATAAAAGAGTGGTATCTGTATGATGCAAATACTAAGTAAAACAGTGGTCTTAAAGAATATACAATACAAACCACTAAGACTAGAATTTTGGGTGTGAAGCACCACATCTACAGACCTACTAAAAGCATGTATGGGTGGCACATCGGGGAGTATTATCTCAGCTTCCATTCATTACTGCCATAACAGCACAGCACTGACCAATGCCCTTATTTGAGGTTACATGAGTTAGTGGCTCTTAAATTTCATTTTGTATGACAGGACGCAATAGAATTACAGCTTTTAAGAGTTCATCTAGAACCCTGGTGCTCAACCTGCAGCTCTTTAATAATTACAGTATTCTGTACCTCAACCTTCATAGGTCATTTCCACAATATATTACCTCTGTACGCAAACAGCTAGCCCCTTATACTCTACTGTAAAGTGCTATTAAGCAAATTGATCGCGTTAACCTATAATTGGAACATAGCAAACACAGGTTGTGATTCAAGGGCATGCGCACCTTTGTATACAGTTACCAGTATCAATTTTCTGACACATCACAGGCACAATTCAGAAGAGATCATTGACAATGGGTCTACAGTAGAGATGAACGAACCTAGAGCATGCTCGAGTCTATTCGAACCCGACCGTTCTGCATTTGATTAGCAGGGGCTGCAGAACTTGGATAAAGCTCTAAGGTTGTCTGGAAAACATAGATACAGCCAATGACTATATCCATCTTTTTCACATAGCCTTAGGGCTTTATCCAAATTCAGCAGCCACCGCTAATCTAATGCCGAACGATCGGATTCGGATGGACTCGAGCATGCTTGAGGTTCGCTCATCTCTAGTCTAACTGTGCTGTCAAAAACAGCCAGGAGAACAGTAATAATAGGGGACACCAGTATAGAGATAACAGGTACAGACAATAGCTGTTCCTCACAACTCAGCCCCCCTATCCTGTAGAAAGAGCCCACAGAGCATGCTCACAAATGTGTCCCATACAAAGAATAGGGTCTGGAAATGTTCACCATCTTTATATTCATAAGGCTTGCAATAAAGCATGTTACTAAATGGGCAGAGGTCCCAGTAGTCATATCCTCACTGATCACAATGTTACATCGAATCCATTAATATGCCTTAACATTATAAATGATTGGAATACTCATTTGAATGGATAATTTATACAAGTGGCAAACATAGAAAAAAAAGTATCATCTAGAACAGAGGTGTCAAACTCAGGCCCTCCAGCTGTTACAAAACTACAATTTCCATCATGCTTTGGCTGTTCAGGCAGGATGAAAAATGTAGTTTTGCAACAGCTGGAGGGCCTGAGATTGACACCCCTGATCTGGAAGAATTGCTGCCATTTTATTAGCATACGCCTATTATGAGTGTACCACAATGATTCAACACCATCTAAGCTTTGCCAATAGGACTGAAAATAGAAGGACTGACAGGCAAAATGCTCCTCTTGATTCCAGTTCCTCTGGCCAAGACTTCAGGAAATTCTAGAACAGAAGTGAGGGTTGGCACTATGGCACTGTTTACGTAAGAGACCACGCTCATGCTGCCATCTGCACAACATGCTCACATGAAGCTCAGCCATGTTCATACATTTCTATATAACAGAATTTACTGTATACATAATGGCAGGCACCAAGTATTTAACATGTAAAGACTGCTATTATACAAAGAGACTATCAGCTCATTGGTGCAGATTATAGAAGCCTTGAGGTTCCTTAGGAATATGATTTGCATACTTAGCTCCTTTTCACTTTGCTGCATTGTGATTCAGTGTTGCATTGTACCCATCACCTCTGTGTTGGCTTATAGCAACCATTGTCTTGTCTGGTTTGTTTTCTTACAGCGTGAATGGCTGAGCAAACAATTGCTTCCCTAGCTGACTTTCTCAATGACGTGCTAAGGTGCAGACCCTGAAGAAGAATAGCAGTCACTGAGATGTCTGCATACTTCTTCAGTAATTACATCACCTGACACATCAAATTACCCTACTGTCAGAAGGCGTTACAGCATGTTATAAGCGTACTACCCAAGCTTCCCTGCTGCCAGCTTTCCAAACAGGAAATACTATAAGGGCCTGGAAGTGTGGCAATCTGGTTATGTTCACTTCACCATGATATTACAGTAGTAGTAGTAGAAGTAGTATAGTATTAGTATAGTAGTATAGTAATATTATAGGGGTCTGAAAGTGTGGCAATCTGGGTATGTTCACTTTACCATGATATTACAGTAGCACTAGCAGTAGTATAGTAGTAGTATAGTAATATTATAGGGGTCTGAAAGTGTGGCAATCTGGTTATGTTCACTTCACTATGATATTACAGTAGTACTAGCAGTAGTATAGTAATATTATAGGGGTCTGAAAGTGTGACAATCTGGTTATGTTCACTTCACTATGATATTACAGTAGTACTAGCAGTAGTATAGTAGTAGTATAGTAATATTATAGGGGTCTGAACGTGTGACAATCTGGTTATGTTCACTTCACTATGATATTACAGTAGTACTAGCAGTAGTATAGTAATATTATAGGGGTCTGAAAGTGTGGCAATCTGGTTATGTTCACTTCACTATGATATTACAGTAGTACTAGCAGTAGTATAGTAATATTATAGGGGTCTGAAAGTGTGACAATCTGGTTATGTTCACTTCACTATGATATTACAGTAGTACTAGCAGTAGTATAGTAATATTATAGGGGTCTGAAAGTGTGGCAATCTGGTTATGTTCACTTCACTATGATATTATATTGTCAAGGCATTGCAGAGTTGGAAAGCTCTAGTAATTTGGAATTTTAACCCAAATATACAAACTGCTTTTCTAAAACAGGTACAACAGTGGAGATCTATATGTTACTGTACCAATACTGCAACAACAGATTTCATTGCTAGATTATCAATATTTCTTCAAGCAACGCACTTAAAGATTCTGTAAAAATTTATTTACAATAGGGCTTAAAGGGGTTAGCCAGCGCTACAAAAACATGGTTCCTTTCTTCCAGAGACAGCACCACTCATTCCTTAGGTGCGGTTTGCAATTAAAGGGGTTATCCAGTGCTACAAAAACATGTCCACTTTTTCCCCTCTCTTGTCTCCAGATTTGGTGAGGTTTGAAACTCAGTTCCATTGAAGTAAATGGAGCTTAATTGCAAACCAAACCTGAACTGGAGACAAGAGAGGGGGGAAAGTGACCATGTTTTTGTAGCGCTGGATAACACCTTTAAGCTCCATTCACTTTACTGGAACTGAGTTACAAAATCCCACCCAAGCTGGAGACAAGAGTGGTGCTGTCTCTGGAAGAAAGTCGCCATGTTTTTGTAGCACTGGATAACCCCTTTAAATTCATGAGGCTGAGCTGCAAAAGCAGACTTTAATTCCACTTCTGGACAACCCGTTTAAAGTCAGTAGGCATCTTTTCATCATCATATAAGGATGTTGAATGTGCTAGTGCATTAATTTATCACAATTCTGCAATGCATGAGTAGGTGCCTGGGGAGGGGACATTCATTATATATACACAGTAGAGAAAGTACATTCAATACTTGCTGCCGGTTTTCAAAGCCCCAGAAGATTAATATCACATTGATTCCTACAGACTATAGAGAACTTTAATGCTCAGCCAAGTGTCACAAAACAGCTGTCCTAATTATAAGCTCATTACAATGGCCGCTGTATACACAGAGAATGCCACATTCTCATCACTGCTGTACTGTAGCTCTGGACGCCTCACAGAAGACATCTTCTAAATCGGATTAAACTGTTAGTGTAAACCACAAACTTCTCCCTGTCCTGGAATCCAACAAACAATAGTGGTAAGTACTGTATAACAGCATGAGTGGATACTGACACCTTCACCGTACCAGACTCTCGTACATGGGCTATTGTTCCTTTGTCTATTGTCTGTACATACAATGGTCAGTTGCTATCAACGAGAAGGTGTCTATTTTATGTTTAAGCCCACTGAGACTCCCCCGGGGAGGTCTGCTATTAACAAAACAGGGTTAAGTGTACAAATGCACACAATGAATGGTCGTCAGCAATGTAATCCCCACGTGATCGAACATGGCTGCCCCCTGCAAAGACAAACCCCCAGAGGACCTAAGTAAAGGAAACACTGTCACTATCTACTGGTATATTTTACAAACAGTATTGTATACAAATACTAGAATAAGGAATACAATGCAATATTGTTGTACAACATTTACATGTAGCAGAGTGGAATATGCATGACGTTTGTCCTCTGACACAGTTGGGTATTTGTAAAGAAGCTTTTACATAAGTCTGCATGCAAAATCTTAGTGTATTAACAAATAGTTAAATGGCAAACTCGGCTTTGCTACATCTCTGGGTGCGCGTCTGACACTAAGTTTCCGGATTTCCAGATACTACTATGCTATGACGAAACCTTTTCCACAGAACAGGTGATGTGATGAAATCCCTATATACACGCGGCTGTCAGTAGTAGTAACACTTCAATTGGAGTAGAGTATTTGCCCAGCAATCCAGCAGAGATAAGTAACATTTTGCAAATGGCCTCAGATCCTGCAATGAAGGAGGTATTAGTGGGGGCAGAGTGCTGTGCCAGTTCTGCAGGGCATTGCATTGGCATACAGTATAATCCCCAGCAGACCATGTGATCATCAACCTTCTCTCTGGAGATTTCACACAAAGCTAACTGTTTCTCCATGCTGCAGTGATGTCATTATTTTCCTCTAGGTAACTGGCATCTGAAGCACAAATAACAAGCCCATGGCCCGCTGGGTATACACGCTGTACCTTAGCATCATTATGCTCCTGTACACCTATTCTGTATCCTTTCATATTGCACCACCTGGCACCAACCACCAGCACCCATGGTCTTGTTAGGATACAGACAAAGGAAGCAGGGATATTTCTGACAACAAAGATATGACCTGGGTAAAAGCAGGCAGCAAATAACACGCCAAACAAAGGGCCTTTGTTTATGTTAGAGGATGCTCAAGGGATCCCCCGGGATACACGATGCCAACACCGAATACAACCGCTTTCAATTACTGTCCAATACAGTCCATATAATGTGTAGAGGTCACAGCGTAGCAGACACTACAGACATCCCTACTATACCATGGTATTAAAGGGGTCAGGTACTAGTACTACCTGCAGATGTCAAAAACTTTAATGAACCTCTAATAATCTATGTGTCCACCATACAGATGTCACTGGTTGTACTGGAGTTCACATAATATTATAAAAACAAAAAGCAATGGCTGAAATGCAATATTACAATAAAAATACACGTGATAGTAATGAAAGGCTATTTACTTTTGCAAGTAACAGGAGTCAAAAAGCTATTGGACTCCATTACAATCTGCCCGGAGTTAGAATAATAAATCAGAGATGTCTGCTGACAAAGCTTTCCCCTACCTGAAGCTTCATTTTCCAACATGAATGCATCAGAGTATCCTTATTAAAGCTTCTTCCTTTCGCATGACTCCAGTAATCCAGACTAAAAGGATGAGGTCTGAGCACATCTGCTGTCTGCCCTACATTTATCTGGAGAGGGAGAGGAAAAGTTGACTTGCCTGGGCTTGTTAAAAGCCGGCTAGGGCTAGCAAGTATGAGCAGTGTGGCCAGAGCACTTCCTCCAGCTGATTCTTGCGAGACGAGGCAATGGATGAATAATGTATGTGCTCTTCTTTATCCTCCTTCAAAGCCCACTGCCCCCGCCTCCAACTAGTGCTTTCGTGAGCTGTGAGGTTGCAGCCAGTCCTGGGTTGGCAACCGCATTAAAAATGCAGCATCATAAGGCTCACAGAGGATGGCCACCTATGCTGGAGCGCTGACAATTCAAGAGAATGCGATTTTATGGTGGATTTTATTTCAGGTTTACCAAAGTACATTTATTTTGCAATAAATGACACATCGTAACCTCAGTAATACTTATATAGTAAATTCAATTAAAAAAATGCATTTATCACCATACATAATTTACATTATAAGAACATATTTATTCATGTATATAAAATATATACAAATATAAAAAAATACAGCCAATCCTCTCTCTCTCTCTGAGACCCTCTTATCCCAAGCAGATTTCAGGATTCAGATTTTTAGTGCTCCATTCATTATGCATAGTATCTGTCTACTATGAGAAGACCACCTCCACAGAAGTCTACTTTTCAATGCAATTCTGTGGTCCGCTCAGAGGGGTTTCAGTGTACATAGATATCAAAGTAGCTATTCAGTGTACAGTGCTGTATACATATGCATAAAAATTCATGCACAAGAGCATATTTAGGATTTTATTCCACAGAAATTCTCCCTTGGCTATACTCCTACATAGGAATTGTCTGATAAAATTGTGTAACTATAGCCAAAGGCCTTCTTCACATGTCTAGTTTTATCCGTACTAAGGACCCATACATTTCAAGGGCCCAATTCATCTAAGGCTGAGTTTAATCATTTACACTGATATCTGCAGCACATAATCTGCGACAGATCCTGTGCATGTGAATAGACCATAACGCTACATTCACAAGTCCACATTTTTTTGTAGACTGTATAATCAGTCAAGGTTCATCCGTAATTCCGCAGATCCGCAAAAAGGTTGATTGTAAAATAAAGGAGGGAACCAATCCTTAATCTGCAGACATTGCCTCCAGAATGTCCGCTCCCATAGACTTTTATAAAAGAATCTGTGCTGCAATTACTCCCCGTACTAGTGCTTGTCAGTATTTTTTGGGGCAAGGATTATGACCAAATCACGGATCTGTAAACTTACTGATGTATGAACATGCCCAATAGAAAAAAAAATGGGACTGTAAAAATATGGACATGTGACTGAGGCCTTATAGTTTGGGACAGTAGATTATTTGACTATTTTCTTAAAGAGGCATTTCCATTGTATATCAGATGGACTGCTTTGGAAATGTAATATATGATATATTGTGTGTCTACTGTACATTATATTAATATCGGCAAAGGCACAGTGTGAGGGTCCAGGGCTGCTTTGTCAGATTTCAGATGGTGTGGGCACATGTACATGGGTTGATGGTTCACTTACAGATCTACATTACAGGACAAAAAAAGGCAAAATGACCAGCCTGTCCTCAACTAGACAATAAAAAGTTGGATAATGGGTCTACACCGAGGCCAATTTCAGGGAATGGAGAAGACAAATTGAAAAAATGTTGCCATTAATTTTAACCTACCTTAGGGCCCTATTACAGTATTGCAGTATCAGGCCGTTTCAGCAGATCATTTCTGCGTGTAATAAAGACAACGATCAGCCGATGACAACAATCATCAGCTGATCGTGTCTTTAGATCCAGATCTAAAATCAATGGCCCCTGACCGTGCATCACTACGTGTAACAGTGATACGCAGCCGACGGCTGATGACTGTGTAAAGAAAATTATTACGTTCATACATTACCCCTCCACGCTCCCTTTGTTCCTACCCACTGTCCGCAGCCTCCGTGCAAACGAAGGCCAGTGATTGGCTGAGCAGCCTGCCACTTTAGAAGTTGGCTCTGAAGTTGCACCAGAGGCTGCGGACAGCAGGCAGGAGTGAAGAGAACACCGGGGAGCGTGGAGAGGTAATGTATGTACTTCACTACAGCAAGGGCTACATGGTCATCGCTAACTATCTCCATGCAGCCCTTGCTGCACGATCATCGAGCTGTGTAATAGGCTCAGTATACAAGTGCCAGCGCTCGTTTACTATAGTGATTGGGCCGTGTAATATGACCCTTAGAGCTGAGCTTAAGAAGTGGTGACAGTTGAGAAAGGCGGACCACGCCGAAACGCGTCCTGTTTATCTACTACGTGCACCTCCATATGGAATAAAGAATTTAATTGCAAAGTTATGCTGAGTGAGTGCCGGGAATTTTCTTCTTCTAAGAAGTGGTAGACCTTCACCTTTAAAGGATGTATCAGCAATATATTATGCTGTGTTTTACACAAAAGAGTGTATTGATCCATATATTCCTCAGTAGAGCTGACAATGTCATTTTTGTTGAGTAAAATTAGCTTTTTCCCCCATCCATGACACCGATATAGCAAAATCCTAGTTCACATTGATAAATGGGTTTTTACCAACATGGTGGGGGAAAAAAAAAGGTGCAGATATTAGGATATAGTATGGATGTTCAAACACTTTGCAACAAGTCTTATATTGCAGGTAAATCCGCATTTAAACCTGGTTTGAATGCTGCCAAATATTATTAACTTCTTCATAGGTCAAGATGACATTGTATGAAGGTGGTTCATTCATACTGAGATATAAAGAACAATACAAAAAAAAGTTTTTTGCAATGAATTATCAAATTTTCTGTTTTGCGTTATTTACTTTCCGACAGAAACAGGTTACAATGTCAGGCCAAATACATGTGACGACTATCTTCTCTCCATGTAGGAAATGGACAAAGAGAGCTCTACTGTTAGGACTCGGCACTGAACTCCACGCATCTCATCTGCTTTGTTTACTATCCTCCAAACCATTTGGAATTGTTCAAATATTTAGCGGCATGGACCATACCACTGTAATAGTTACAGGCAGTTGACAGGAGGATTATGCCCTTCTGTATTTAACTAAATTAAGTTCTTTCGTTACATTCAGCTCTATGGAATAAACCCTTATGAACAGTAAGTGTAGAGCGCACCAATCACATCATCTGCCTCCTTCCACTCTTCCTGGCTGCCATGGAAACTAGACAGCGTGTAAACACTATTGTAGTCACCATGGAAAATGATTGGAAAAGGAAGAAACATCTTCTACATCTCTGGCCTTTGTTTATTAATATAATTCCCAATGAATGACAATGTCTGTGAGCTTCATGCAAGTAATGTTACTCCCTGCTTCCCCGATACCAAACAGTGAGAATCTTTTTCTGGTCATTGATACAAGTCAATATAATGAATAGGATGAGGGTGGAAGCTTTCAGAACATATTAGGCACATTACAAAATAAAAATATTTTTGACATACAGATAAAACATAGGGACGTACACTACTAAGGGTAAAGAAAAAGAGGAGGATATAACAGGAGATCAGGTAAAACTGGGTGTAGGGAAATCAGCACATGGTGTGGAAGTTCTGATATTTTTCACAAAGATGAGATGATGATGGTAAAAAATCTATTATTTTAAATGCAGCAGAAGTCTTACATAACTTGCACAATATTTACTACAAGTTTGGATACTGCACTTGTCCATTGCGCATGGCCCCAGTAAAGGGGTTATAGCTTCAGTACAAAAGGGCCATGGCCTAAATGCACCCAATTCTGGTTAGACAACTAATAGCTGGCAGCTGGCCTACACCTGGACTAGACAGTTCTCGGATATGTGAGATTTAGAAACAGCATTATGCTCTGATAAATCTAGCATATTTAATGTCTGCATTAAAAATGAGACTGATGGAGATGTAGACCAAAAATCTGGGTTATGGAGTTTTCTTAATGTGTCTATACACATATTTAGGGTGCCATCACACATATAGTGCATCCCAGCGAATTTCACCGTGAAATCCATTAAATCCAATAAGTACCATTTAAGAGACTGTCAGCAGGTGTATGCTAAAGAACACTGCAGAGACACCATCACGTCTCGACGTCAGTGAACTAGCCAGACTTCCTCCGGGAAGGAACAACCAAGAATTCTAGAACACACTGACGTCGAGACATGTGATGGTGTCTCTCTCTGCAGTGTTTTGGTTGATCTCCCTGAGGTCAACCAGCGTCCTTTTAGCAGGTGTATGCTGACCTATCTAAGAGTAGCATAAACTAGTGACAGAGAAGCTGACCAGAAAGATGTATCATTTACATTGTTCTGTGCAGCTAATTCAGAGATATCCTGCTGAATAACATGGACAATAAGTAGTCCTCCCCATTATGTGCATGAGGCCAGTAGTCCTCATTATTCATGAGAAGCAGAAAACTCCACCCACCAGCTGCTGATTGGCAGTTATTTATCCATGCTGTGTATAGGCAGTCAACTGTCAATCAGCAGCTGGAAGGCAGGAGAGGGGTGTGGCAACAATCCTATTCTCCTGCATATTAGGAGAACAGATGAACAAAATGATGTAAGTAATACATTGATCTGTTCAGCATTTCTGTCACTAGTTTAGGCTGCCCTCATTTAAGGCAGCATAAACCATAAACCCAATGACAGATTCCCTTTAAAAAGATTGTCCATGGGAAATTTATAATTGTGGATCCTACCGGGGGTGTAGGGGACATGTCAGTAATGTATACTTACCTGTCCAGCTCCCCCACAGCTGCCGGATCTAGGAATGCCCGCTCTCTTTCGCTGTCAATGTTTTGGCAAAATCCTGTGACATGCTGCTCCCTCCAAAAATGGCCGATCAGCATAGACAGTATAAGATATCCAGTGTAAGAGACCCAGCAGCTGCAGGGAGCGGAACCTGTAAGTATACATTACTCACATGTCCCCCAGCAGGGTGCCCAATTATTAAATTATCCTGGACAACCCCTTACAGTCTATGGTACGCCGATTTCGTTGCAGATTTTCAATTCACTGCAAGACTGTAGTGACATAGCCTTGTAAAATCCAAGATGCTGTGCTGCTTCTGTAGTATAAAAAAAAAAAAAAAAAAAATCAATAAAGCAGCCTGTTTGCGCTCCCCCGATGTCCTCTGGTCCTCTCACCCACTTTATGACAGCCTGCCCAGCTAATCATTGGCTACAGCGGGACAGCGCCAGAGGGCATCAGGCAGATTACGGACCAGTAAGTATGGCTATGCCAAATGAAGTTTAGTCTTTCGTGCTTATTTAGGATTGGTTGGAGTTATATAATATATAATCTCATAAAGGATTACTAGATTATTCGCTACCATCAGTGGAGCCAAAATCTTCAGTTCCGTCGCTTTCTTTGTTCTACACTTACCTGATTTGGGCATCAATGGATGGCCTGTATCCATGAATGTCATCTCTCTTGAGTACTCGGAGATCTTCATATGAGTTTCAGATGGTAGCTCTTGTACCGGAGTTGCTATGTTTGTGGTATTTCTATCTATCCACATTGTATTTCTGGCTGTAAAAATGTTAATGTAAAATGGTTAACAATAATTAGAGGCTGTCACATGTTACATGTAACAGAAGTAAGATGCTGGCATATTCCAAATGGGATCAGCCAACTTTGTTTTAAAAATGGTTTGTCTTTCCGAGACCATCCCAATAATAGGAATGTATCTCCTGTGTTGGTGCTTGGAATGGGGAATGGTGCTGCTGAACCATGTTACTCTCTACATGGGCACCACTTGCACTAATGCATAGGGCATGGAAGAAAAATCATCAGCTTTCTTAAACTATAGGCAACAGGAATTCAAACTATATCCATGTGTCGTCTACGTAAGAGAGGCATCTGCTCGGCTGAATCTAATATTTATTAATTACATTCATCGGAAAGCAGCAAGATGAATAGGACACTTTATGACCCAGTATTCATGAGGCAGAAGTTCCCTGTTAAATGATTGATAGACTGTGGTTTTAGGAATATTCGTGGAGGGCAAAAAAAAGGTTCTCCCACTGAAGGACATGATATATGCCTTTTAATTTACTTAAATTGTTAAAGGGGTTGTCAAGCGGAATAGGTATTTTTAAAAATGAGCAGGCTGGATAAAAAAAATGTATTACATCACCGATCCCCAGTCGCTGCCCAGGGCCCTACTGATCAGGTCTCATTGTGAGAAACAGGAAATGCCTGCTCTGTCAATCACTGGCTGTAGCTGTGACCACCTCAACCAGTGTTCAGCTGAGTAGGCAGCATGCTGAGACCGAGTTGAGTAGAGCCATGCAGTAACAGTGGGAAATTGATTAGGTTAGATATGCTCACTTGTATGGTGAGTAATGCTATTTTTCAGACAGTGTTCCCCTTTTAAAAAATTCAAATATCTACCTCATTAAACGACCCCTTTAACGCTCCATAAAATAATAATGGGGAAAACACAAAGTTGAGTTTTGCTTGAGTCCCTGAATTTTGTGTTTAACCTTCCGACAGTTTTTACGTAGAATGCCCAGTGTAACTTACAGCAGAAAAAGAAAGACTAGAATTCTCTAAGGGCCAGTAAAATAGGCGGAATTCCAACCAGCCTCCGTGTCATACAGGCTGTCTATTGGAGGGCTTGCGTGCCTCTACTCTCAAAGAATTGACATGTCAATTATTTGAACGGAAAGGCGCGGAGAGCGGAGGAGCGTGAACCCTTCCACAGACAGCCTGTATGACATCCGCCTTTTTTACTCCATGTGAACTGGCCCTAATATGTAGCCACCAGTCAGTGCTCCACACTGAGTTTGATATAGTGAATGTGGCATGTCTGAGATGGATGCTTTGGGACCTACTTATATGTTGCCAACTATAAATAAAAAGGCATTACCATTGAGTGTTATTCCATAACTTGAGAATTTAGCATCCTCCTGAGCATTTGTGTGTTCTGAGGAGGGAGGGGAAAGGTAAACCACCGCCAGACATCTCTGTCTTCCTGAAAATAAAAGCCGGCCCTTTCAAAAATAGCAGATTCACCTACTTTACACAAATGTATATGGTAACATGCGGCCTATGACAAGCAGAAGGTATATACAAAGAATTTGTATATTGATTTTAGGCTGTCTAGAAGCATATTAAGGTAAAGCTCCCACTATGTATAAACAACAGCCATTATTTGGCACTTAAAACAATGGTCGTTGTTTTAAATTAAAAATTGCATTGAAGTCTATGAATAACGGCTGGAAATAAATGACGAACTATATTTTGACGACCGTAGCCAAACACTATCCAATACAGTGTGTGAAACAGCCGTTGTTTGCATCGACTTCAAAGCACATCATTGGATTACAAAAAGAATGGCCGTTGTTTTAACTGTAAACAACTTTGTATCAGAAGAAGGAGAGCAGAATGCTATAAAGATACATCAAGAGATCACAAAGATGGGATTCTATGCAGGCGTAAAAATCACGTCAACTAGAAACCAATACTACGACGACTTCAATTATATAATTCCATAATATAATTTTTACTGGAAGCTAACAGATTAAGCAAAAGAAGCACTAAACAAACAATCCAGTCCCAAATGACCAGGAAACAAGTCTTTGTCATGTTGTTTCTTTCTGGTAAAATGCAGCCTCAGCGCAAAAACAGAAAATCGCACTGCTGAAAATTTACTTGACGGGACAATTAATATTTATCACAGAAAGTAATTGAAAGTCACACTTGGCTGCAATATCCAGGAAGATGTTCTTAAGAGACCAACAACTGGGGCTATTTTTCCCTTAAACCCTTTCCAGACAGGTAGGCCGGTACAACAGACACAGCCATAAATATTTAAAGGATGACTGGTACAAAGAAAAAAAAAAGAAAAAAAAAGACACACACACACTTTATACTCACCGTCCACCCAGTGACGATCGCCACTTGACTCCGCGCCAGCTGCGTCCTCGTCAGCTCTGGCCAGCATCTACAGATCTTCCTCACTTCCGGTTTCCACTGAAGTGAATGGGAGAGAAAAGGCTGCTGGTGAGCAAGTGCACCAGTAGCCTTTTCATCTCCTATTTACTTTACTTTAAGACACAGAGGAGAAAGACGAACAGGCCCGACGCCCCCGCTCTGACAACATTGAAACAAGATGTCGCCCGGGAAAAAAGGACGTGGTTGACAGTTATTAGGTATGTATGCTATCTTTCACTTCCGAGGGGGAGCGGGGGTTAAAATAACGTGTATGGGCACCTTTAGTTTTCCCTGATTGATATGCATATTGACATACAGGTTGACTCAGAAAGGATGGTGCAAAAGTAAAGGCCACTACTTAAAGAACCATCTGTGGTAAATGATCAAAAGAAACTTGCTCTTAGCACTAAGCAGGTGCAATGTCTATAATGCCATTGTCACTAGCCTCTCCTACCTGGACATGGAATGTGACTCCTTTTTCTGAAGCTACATCAAGAACTTAAGGCCCTATTACACAAATCTATTATCGATTTGTATCGATTTCTAACCACAAACCGCCCCCCCCCCAGCCCCTGCGCAGATCCCCATGCCCCCCCTCCCCGGCACTAACTTGCTCGCTGTCAGCAACTGTAATAGCCCCAGCAGCGAGCAGGGAACTAGGAACAAGCGAGCGCTGACCTGACGGCGCTCGCTTGCTCCCAGGGAGCAATAGGTGTAATAGGATCTTCACTGTAACAAAGCCCCCCAGGATCTGAATGACTAATGACCCAAGACAACACATCACTGAAAAAGTGCATTCTATATCTGAGGATATGATGGCACATCATCTGGACAGAACTGGATATCTAGTCTAGTCTGCCATGTCACTAATGTTAATCACTTGGAATATTTGTAGTGTATGGGGGGGAAATGGATAGTGTGCTTTTTTCATGTTAACAAGTTTGTGTTCTGTTTTCCCGATTATTAATATGGAGGCTATCATTATCACCCTGTAAAATTTGGTTTTCCAGGATAACTTGTTACTATTCATGTAGAACTTTGCTCATTCTGAGCTAAGTATTTGTCCAGTGGGTAGCCCTTCTTAGTGATAAATCTATGCATATACAGAAAGCTATTAAATCACTATGGTAGGAGCACCTACTTGTCAACTAGAATGAGCAGAGATTAACATGAATAAATGGAAAGTTATTCTGGAACTTTTTACACAAAACTATACATCATTCTGCTCAGCTCCACCCCCTCTATAACATGATGCCTGAAGATTGGATTGCATTTTCAATGTGGCAAGCTCCCTTTAAAACCTTATATATTGGGTTTCCTCTTGGTAGCTGTGCAAGTAATTGGAGCACAGGAACTTTAACAAAGGGATCCCAGAGTAATATTCAACAGTATATAATCACCTACTCCTCTGACTTGAGCCTCAGAAACACATTATACATTTTAGGTGCCCGTGCTATAGGGAACATGACCCACAAGATACCCAGCTGCTACTTTACATGATATAATCATCCCAAAAAACTATCTGTAAAACATTTATATTCATTTGTGCTGCCTGACCAAGTTCTTTGTGAGTAACACACTCCCATATGATAATCCGCACGCATAATCACATGATGATCTTATTAGAGTCAAAAGAATTCAATTATAAAGGGTAACCATTATGCTAAGGGGGGAAAGGCAGTGCAGTCCACATCTGGCTCCTGAGTGGCATACACAAAGCATGCTGTAAATGCATTAATGCAGCTCATTACCATCACTCCTGAAATCTAATGCATGTACTACACAAGGGAAGGTTCACACAGACTACACACACACACACACACACACACACACACACACACAAACACATACCATATTTTTGCACAATTAAAACTGGAAGGCAGAAAACTGAAGGACGGAGTTACTCAGGATTCTTTACAAAATGTGGGATTAAACTTTTTTGGCCAAACCTAATTTCTTTTTGCTATGGGAAGATGCAATCTGCTTTAAAACAGTTGTAAAAAAAAATCCATGTTACTTGCTTCCCATTTTCTCCTAAAGGAAACAAAAAAAGCTGCGTGCACTAAATTCCCCACATGATTCTACTGCGACTTACAGGTGACCAAATGCTAGAACTAGACAATGGGGAACAACCCCGGCAGGGACACAAAAGCAAGCCCTAACAAAAAAGTCTTATAGAGCATCTCTTTACTTATATTGGAAATGGGGTACAATCTACAGTCACATGGTTATATAGGATTAGCTGAGGAGAAGTAAAAAATATAGGTTGGTAGGAAGTGTTCCAGGATACCTTGTCATTTATTCAGTTAACTCTCCGTTTCTTCTGGACTACATAGTCAAGTAGACAACCTAGTCAGAGACTGGCAGTTAGCGGTGTATAAGTGGACATACAGACGGTACTGTCAATCACTGAATAGGACCGCCCACTTAAAAGGAGAAGCCCGCGAAAATTTTCATTAAAGTATTTTATTGCTCCCAAAAAGTTATACAAATCCCCAATATACACTTATCACGGGAGATGCACATAAAGTGTTTTTTCCCTGCACTTACTACTGCATCAAGGCTTCACTGCCTGGAGAACATGGTGATGTCACTTCCTGGATAAAATGGTGATGTCACAACCCGACTCCCAGAGCTGTGCGGGCTGTGGCTGCTGGAGAGGATGATGGCAGGTGGACACTAAGGAACACAGGGCACTGGAAGGACACTGAGCATCCCCTTGCCATCATCCTCTCAGCAGCCACAGCCCGCTCAGCTCTGGGAGTCGGGTTGTGACACCACCATTTTATCCAGGAAGTGACATCACCATGTTATCCAGGAAGTGAAGCCTTGATGCAGTAGTAAGTGCAGGGAAAAAAGCACTTTATAAGCATTTCCTGAAATAAATGTATATTGGTGATTTGTATAACTTTTTGGGGGAAATACAATACTTAAATAAAAATTTTCGCCGGATTTCTCCTTTAAGAGATAAGACTTAGTATAACTTGTAATTTATTGATTTAAATCTCTGATGTTATCAGGCTATAGAGTCCAGTCCATTGAGTGACACCACCCACTGGACTCCTTACTCAGAATATGAGCAGGGATTTCAATCAACATGTTACAAATTATACTGAATCTTTTCTCACAAAGATATATATCAGTCTGATCAGTTCTTCCTGCTCTATAAACTTGATGACAGGTTCCCTTTAAGGATCTAAATCTCAATAGTCAGTAGAGATGACTGTGACTCAATTCAACTTGAGTCGGATAGCTCAGCATATGATTACTGGTGGCTAAGGGCTCGGCCACACTAGCGTTTTTCTTTTTTAATATGGATCCGTCCATATTAATTTAACGGATGAGCATAAACTGATGAACAGACTAATGCAAACTGATTGCAAAATTGTCATCTTTTTTTAATGGTCCGTTTGTATTTTGGCTTAAAAAAACTGACTTTTGTACATCAGTTTGCATCCGTTTGCATCAGTCAGCATCCGTTTTTCTATCAGTTTATTTTTCTTCTTTGGTTCCTTGCTGCTTCTGCGCATGCTCAGTGCAAAAACGGATGAAAAAAAAACGGATGTGAACAGAAATACCTTCCGTTTAGATCAGTCCTCATTGACTACAATGTAAAAAAAAAAAAAAAATGGAAGTGCACTTTCTGTTCACGATCCGGAAAGAAAAATACTGCAAACACAATTTTTTTCTCCGTTCAAAAAAACGGATCTTGAACGAATTGCATGCAAACGGAGCACAATTAGGGCAAATGGAGCACACTAATATATCATGGGAATCTATGGGGATTTTAACAGATCCGACAGTTTCCGTTTTGCTTACTCCAAAATGTAAAAGGTAGATGGAATGGTGCCGGACGCTGATGTGAACATAGCCTAAGAAAGTTGGATGCAGGCCTAGAGACTCTGGGAAAATATAGATACGGCCTATGGCTGACATATGGAAACGTATGCACCTAAACATCTAAGTTTCCGTACATTTTTGAGCCAAATGTTTCAGGCAAAAAATTAAATAAATTATATATTTTGTGCAACCATATGGCGAAAATGTGATATGTACATAGCTTTAGCTTAAGTGATGTGGCAGTGGGGTATGGTGTGTGTATAGTCTATAATGGATCCTATATTCTCTGTGTGAATCCGTTTGTGACCTTTGCTGTACTGATCTTTTCACAACAGTCTCTCAACATATGAATCAGGCTGCTCACAATACAGTATAAACACTCAGACAGCCAACATTTTGATAGCATAGCAAATCCCTGGGCTTGGCTGTATAAAGGAATTCCAAGTAATTGCTGTGGAATTCCCCCACATGACTGAGATGCAGCTGTTGCTGCTGAAACCAAGCACGGCCAATGTATCTGGTGACCAGATACGGCTTGATGGAAATAATACCGTGAGGCAAATGATTCCGGTCCCTATGGACCTCTTGTTAACTGTACGGTGACTGCTGATGAAATCGGAGGTAACTGTGGAGTAACAGAGAGTATCAAATTACACACACAGGCACCATGTGGTGTATGCTCACTACAAAATAAATAATATATATAAAAAAATAATTTATATCTGTCCGTCCACCTGTCTTCTACAGACTTCCGAACGCCTGAACCACTTGATCTCAAATTTGGCAGGCAGATACATTGGGTGCCTGGGAAGGTTAGAGCGAAGGTCCTGTCCCCTCCAGATGTACAGGAGGGGAGGGGGAAGACCGCCCATAGAAATGAATGGGAGAATCTCCACATTGCACACACACAGGTGACATAATTAGAGCTGCGGGGCTCCCTTAGCAATGCACAAGTGAGGGGATTAGCCTCAGTCAGAACTATAGAGACACGAATGTGCAGATTCAAAGCCTCACAATCACAAATATGACAGCCATGCCTGATTATAGAAGAATCCAACTGTGGATGGGGTGTTGTCCAAAAAAAAAAAAAGAGAGAGATGTGTATATGGCTAGGTTTTTTTTTATTTTTTATAAATCAATAAGTCATACTTGATTCACACTTCCATATTGCTGTCCCTAGCTGTTGACCCACAACTTGAAAAGGACTACAGATGTGCATCTCCATCTCCATGTCCATTCATTAACAAACGGGTCATCTGTGCCATGGAGCTGGGGCCATAGAAACAAATGCGTCCACATTCTGTTCGCAGTTGCCAGACGGCAAATGCGGACAGAATAAATGGATGTGTAAAAGGGGCCGTAAGGGGCAGGATGCTGCTGTGTTCAATAACTGGTTGAGCAATCAAGGAAATAATGACAAGCGGGGGCCCAAAGCATCAGAGTGGATCAGGGGAGGGGAGTACTTTTAATTTTTTTTTTTAACACGGATTAATAGAATAAATCTACAGATGGAATAGCTGCAGATTTTACTTGTGGATTTTTGTAGCAGAGTCTGGTACCAGATGAAAAAGATTTAACATGTTCTTCTCAAATGTATTATTTTTTTTTCAATGAAAACCAAGCAAGCTGCAGATTTCTAAATATTTTACAGTCAATTCTGTTGCACACTTGTTGTATTGAACTTTTTTACTGGTTTCAAAGCAGCAGTGGAGAAATCCTCAGCCAAACCCACATAATAGTCTACCTATCCATCTATAATATAAAAATAAATGAAGTTTCCAATAAGCCAGGTTTGGGGTTCAAGATATTTAAGCATCCTTCCTATAATTCAGTTTTGTTCAAGATCCACCACAGTGGCAAATGTTGTGTGATAAATTTGCTGTGTTTTGCTGGTAAAAGAGAATGGTGTTGTATTTTACATAGTGTTTTCCTCCAAAAATCCAGTTTTTATGTTAATAATTTTTGGCAATTTTTTCTTCTTCTAACTTTCCATTTTAGTGTCTATGTTATAAAATTATCCTCACACCTTGCAGCTTCCATTCTCATCACTGGAATCTGTGACACATTCTTAAAATTTGTTGCACATTTGTTGCACCATAGATTGAGGAAGGAAGTGCGTGACATAAACAATACATGGATACATATGCTGCAATATTAGGAGCAGATCATAAACAGAGGTAAAATACAAAGGAAAGATTTATAGTCATGCTACATGCCTAGTTTTGACTATAAAAGATCACATAAGAACTGCACAAAAACTGTACTGTGCGAACAAGGTTCTAAAATAACACTAGGAGGTGCCAGTACTTAGTGGAAAAAATAAGCCACTATGCTAATAAATATAAGGCCTGTTCCGATATGCACATTTGTTTTAATATACATTTTAGTCTTGCAGACCATTTATATGTTGAGCATCATGTATATTATTGGATCCATTCATTTGCTAAATATCTGGCACATGTGTCATTGGCAGATGGTAAAAGAACTGTTTCAAGTGTTAGAACTCTGCACTGTACCATTCCTCTGCTATTCCTTCTGGAAATGTCTGAATACAATGGCAAATGGGTGTGACCCCTTTACATTGGTCACGCCTAGATGTCAATTTATTCATACATTTCCAGTTGTAAGGAATGGCACTATGCATAACTTTAAGAAAAACTATACCTGAAATGCACAAGGAGTATAAGCATTTATTAAGCAGATCTCTTAAGCCACGCCCCCACACTGCCATCCCATGAGCAGCCATCGACATTGCATGACTATTGGTGAAGAAATTGGGGTGCAGTTTCAGCCACTCTCAACCCACAAATGTGGGGACATGACCTTAAGGACCCTTTAAGCTTTCAAGTCCATGATTTTTATTTTTACTGTCAGGCCCTATTCTCATGGTTGGAGTTTGGTGCGGATTCTGCACTGGTATGTATGGTTCGGTACCTGCATTGGTATCCCATGCATGTGATTGTGGTTTCCATCACTGAATTTTCGTGCTATAGAAAATTACCATGCCAATTTTTGTTGTGGGAAAAGAAATGCCACAGAAATAAGTAGCCTAACCTTATCCTGTAGCACACCCACGGTCTCACATTTCTGCCATGGAAACGTGTAAATGTGTAAACAGAGCCTTAAGGTGGATTCACAAGCAGCAGGTTTAGGTTTTTAAATTTCTGTGACTGTTCCTTTCCCTAAATAGAACATACGGAATCTCTCACTGAATCATAAAAAACGCCGGAGCTCTCTATATTACGTTATTTTTGTTCTACCACCGCTTACCATCATAACCGATGTGGCTAAACACAATGCCCTCAACCTATTTATGGCTGATAAATTCCAAGGCAAAATATAACCAATCTCATTTTGATTCAAAGAAGAATTTATATGACTTAAAGGAAAAATAATCTGTCACTAATCTTTTAGCACCAAGTGACAGATGTCAATGGGAGGAGGTGCAAGGAATGTTCATGTCTTTAAGCCTATTTATATATAATCTGCTAAACTTAAGATGCTAATATTTAACATCCTAACCATGCTACCCATGGAGGAAAACTAATCTTAATGATGTTAAGGGGGAAAAAAAAATGTAGCTGCCTAAATATGTTCCAATCTCAAAACTGAAGGTTCGGATGATAATATTTCAAATCTTTACCTGTAATCATGAACTAAAAAAAAAAAAAAGGGTCCAAAAATAACAATGGAGACTAGATTCATTATATTCAGTTTATGGGAGGAAAAAAAAAAACATATTTGGAAGAGATCTGATCCCATATGTTCCTGACAGTTTTCCAACCAGCAGACACTACAAGCTGTATCTCTGACACCTATGTAGGTTTTCGATGACCAAAAAACCCAATGATTGTTGGAAGTTTATTGTGCAACCACTTTAGCCTTAAGGTACGTGCACACTATGGAATCACGACAGAAAACCCGTTGCAGACTCCGCAGCTCGCAACCGCTCACAGCCTCTATGCATGGGCGGATTCCACCGTCTGTTGACAGAATAAACAGTATTTCCTAGGGCGGGAGGGGGGTGGGGGGAGAGCAGAGGTCTATTTTTCCAACATTTTAAATTCATGTGTTATTTAAAACAAATGTGATCCACAGAGGTGCGGATAACGTCCCTACCTCCCATCATTCCATTTACATCATCAGCTGTAAGACTGGATGATGTATGATCAGATTTAAAGTGTCACTGTCTTTTAAAAAAATTTTTTTGCAGAAATCAATAGTACAGGCGTCTTTAAGAAACTTTGTAATTGGGGTTATTACCTGAAAAATGCATTTTTATCATGAAAAAGCAGTTTGAAGCTCTCCCCCCTGTCTTCATGGTTGTCTTATGGAGAGGGGAGGGGTTGAGAGAGATGAGGCACCAAAACAGGACAACAAAGAGTTAATTTACAGCTACATCACTGGGCTCTCTCTTCTGAAGTCAGCACATACCTCTCTGACCTCTGAATACCACATTCACACAGGTCCCGCTGTGTAATCCTTTGTTCTCTGCTGCTGACTAATCTCCCTCCTCTCCCCTCCCCTCTCCAAAGGTTACACAGGGCTTGACTGATATAAAAGACTCGAGATTTCCGGATAATGAGCAGTGAATGAGAGAGAGGAGGGAGAGAGGGGGAACTGGGGAAAGGCTTTTTGAATGCAGATGATGGCATATTTGCCTAATAAACCCAATTACAAAGTTTCTTAAAAATCGCCTGGACTATTGATTTCTGCAAAAAAAAAAAAAAAAAAAAAAAAACTGATTACTGAAAATTAAACGGGTTTGCTGGGACTTTAATACTGAAGGCCTATCCTTAGGATAGCT
The DNA here is from genome assembly GCF_027789765.1 of Dendropsophus ebraccatus. Taxonomy (NCBI): domain Eukaryota; kingdom Metazoa; phylum Chordata; class Amphibia; order Anura; family Hylidae; genus Dendropsophus; species Dendropsophus ebraccatus. The sequence continues at coordinate 58,014,968 of NC_091461.1, forward strand.
GACTAAAAATGCTGATCAACTGACTGAAGGGACTATGTCGCATTAGCAAGCACCATTTCACTTGCTTTACAAGCACATCTCTGTACCTTTGGTGGTGGCTGTGCCTTGAAACAGATCTACAGTAAACCGCAATACCAGTTCAATGCTTGGCTGCGACTTCACAGCCCTGTCTGTCAGGTAATCATCGGGGTGCCAAGAGTAGGCCCAATCTTATATTGATGGAATATGCTAAGGATAGTCCATCAATATTGTAGTCCAGGAAAAATCCCTTTAACTTTTTGTTGTATCAGTCAGCAGGAGGTAACTGTAGACACGATTAACTATTGAAGACATGATGGACTCAACACAATGCTTTTAAAATTATATCTCAAGCTCTCATTAGGAATTGGCTACAATTCAATGTGAATATTATTCAGGCACAATTCACAGAATGCAACGTCCTATTACAGATAATGAGGTAGAGCCACTGGCTCTGTACAAAGTGCACATAAAGTGCTACTTTCCTGAGAAATTAACGGCCAGCAGAAACACTTGAGGCTAATAATTCATATCCAACTAATTGTTATAATTACAGTGGCATAAAAAAGTATGTTAGACTCAAAAAAACATGCAATAGAACATTCAGCACTTTGCATATTCTATCAATCTAGTATATCTGGTGAATGAAAGGGGTTGTGCAGCTACAGAAAAAAATAAGGAAAATTGTCTCAGAGTGACATGGGAGCAAAGTATAGGTATACTACACTCACCAAACACTCACCACTGCTTGTTGACTCTCGGGACTAGTCAACTCTGCAAGAAGTGTCCACTCATTCAATCACTGAGCCAGGACACTGCTGCAGCTGGTGAAAGGCTGAGAGGTCAGTTCCTGCAGTGTCCATGTGTCATAGGAACCAAGCTGCGGGAACGAGTGATAGCTGCAGGAAATCAGGGAAAGTGAGTATGCCTTTTTTTTTTCTACTATGTTATCCAGAGCCAGTTCAATTTTTTTTTCTGTACATGAACAACCAACAGTTTTAAGACATTTCTAACTCACACATAGTCCTCTCAGACCCCGTACAAGAAAGGATTGTATTTGTCCCAACTGTTCCTTTTAAGCTGAGCCTCTTAAAGACCTTCTACCGGGTGTTTACCAACACATTAAGGCTTCACTACAGTCAAAAGTCATGTAAAATCTTTTAAATACTGCTCCGTTTATTTCACATTTGTCTCCAAATACCATTAAAAAGCACAAAAAGACCATGAAAAGGAGACTCTGGCGATTTTTCTTTTCTTTCAAATCAACTGGTGTCAGAAAGTTAAGTAGATTTTGTAATATACTTCTATTTAAAAATCTCAAGCCTTTCAGTATGTCCTGCAGCAAGTTGTGTATTTTTTACCAGTCTGACAAAGTGCTCTCTGCTGCCACCTCTGTCCATGACAGGAGCTGTCCAGAGCATGAGAAAAACCTCATAGAAAACCTCTCCTCTTCTGGACAGTTCCTGTCACAGACAGAGGTGGCAGCAGAGAGCACTGTGTCAGACTGGAAAGAAAACATACAGCAGCTGATAAGCACTGGAAGACTGAGGATTTTTAAATAGGAGTAAATTACAAATCTGTGTAACTTTCAAACACTAGTTGATTTAAAAGAAAAAAAATTGCTGGAGTTCCTCTTCAAAACACACAGGAACACCCAAAGCATCCACATATGGGCAACGTATACTTAAAGGGGTAGGCACTTTATAGTAAAATTGCTCAGTATTGTACAGTAATAGTAAGTGTACTCACTTACTGACACTGACAGACGTTCCCTGTGTACCTCATAGAGCTAAAATCTCTCTGTGGCGATTCTGTCTATAAGATAGCTGAGCATGGAGGAGCATGTGACCATCTTCCATAGGCATATGCAGGCTCAGGCTCAGCCAGATTATGGACAGCTCCCTGTGTACCTCTATGAGGTACACAGAGAGCTGCTGTCAGTAGGTGCTGTGAGTACACTTACTAATACTGTACACTGAGCAATTTTACGACAAAGTGGCCAACCCCTCACAGACGGCCTTCCCAGCTGACCCTCACCAACAACCTGGTAGAACTATACCATTGAGGCCCAACTCACAGCTTTAGAAACACTGGTTTCCATCACACCCCTCAATGATTCAGTCAAAAACGTCCTAGGTCAGACATGCACCCCAGTATGCAGTATCAAGGTGAATGTGAATATGCTACCTAGCAGGTGATTTGTTTGCCTGTAGATGGAGCTTGTTAGGAAAGGCTGGGTTCACACTACGTTTTTTTTTATTTGTTTTTGCAAAAATAAAAGAAAAAAAAGGATGGAAAAACAGATGCATTTGTGTGCATCCGTTTTGATCCGTTTTTCCATTTACTACCCTAGTAAAAAAAAAAAAAAAAAAAAAGGGTTCAAAAAGCATCCGTTTTTTTAACGTACACAAAAAAGGGTCAGCTAGGGTTTTGAGTATGTAAAAAAAAAATTTATGCGTTTTGAACCTTTTTTATAATGGAAGTCAATGGAAAAACTGATAATTTTTTTTTTCAAAAACGCATGAAAAACAAATGGATTGCAAAAACTTAGTGTGAACCCAGCCTTAAGGCACTATTCCACGGGCAGACAGTGAGGGGCACACGAGCGCTGTGCGCTCGTTCCCCGCTCGCTGCTGCCGCGTGTAGTAGTGTCAGCAGCGAGCGGGGAAGCAGGTGAGTCCGGGGAGGGCCGGGGGGAGCTGTGGGGGGCTGCCTGGGTAATCGGTCATAGGATATAGCGGCGGTCTGCCGCCGCTGCTTCTATTCCATAAAGCGACAGCAGCAGATCATCGCTATATAAAAGTCGTTTGTCTTTCAACATGTTGAAATACAAACGACTTCAATGATCAGCCAACATGAACTATGTCGGCTGATCGCTGCCTCCTACTCCACGGGACGATTATCGGCCGAATACGGCCGATAAGCGTTCTGTGGAATAGGGCCTTTAGTCATGTCATGTGATGTATCAGAAGCAATTGTTCAAGAAAGGAGAGCAATGAAGAAATGGCTAAGGTAATGTGAGCTCTACTATATTTTTGGAACATGATAGATAATATCACTAACTAGTAAATGAGGAGCAATGAGAGGTGTGAATTGCAAATTGCTAAACTTTGAAGGAGCAGATTCTAAAAAAAAAAAAAAAAGTGGATCTAAGTGCACTGTTAAGTTTTTACTTTTCTCTGAGGATCCATTTAAAAATAATTTGGGTCATCAGAAGGATTTCAGCACCTACATTTATCCTTAGCGCTCCGATCAGACAAGACAAATTTGAATAGAATGGAGCAGAAAGGGGAAACACAAGTCATCACTACCACCAACCGTAATTACTAACGCTAGATTATTTTCCAAGACTCCTTAATCTCGATGAGTGTAATTATATTCTCACGTGAAGCAAAATGACTAAGCAGTAAAAGGTTAATATGCATAGGGTATTTTCACTGACAGATCCAATTTCACACACAGAATAATAGCCTAAAACTTATGCTCAAAAAAGATCATTTGCTAAATGTCTCTCAAAAACATAATTGGAAATAATCTAACTAGTTCATTGCCCGGGATAGATGTTCCAGGTCTGGATGTAATCCAGCAGTCTGAGTGGCCCAGTACTGATGTGCCAGAGACACATGCATATCGAGCTTTCCAGAGATGATTGTCACATATGAAATTGAGCTTGTTCCTGGCTACTTAGAGGGAGCTGAATCATTCCAAATTTGGTGAAATTTACAATGGACTGTGACATCTCATCTCACTGATGACAGACCAATTACGGATTTGGTCCTAATTACATCTTGAACAGTTTTTTTGCAAGTTATCACTCCCACCAGTATTAAGAGGATCAACATGATAAACCCTTTATTATTGCACATATTTTCATTTTAGACTGTTCTGCAATTTGTTAAATTATTTCTCCCTTTTTTCGTTTACTAGGGCAGAGCTACTGTGCATCTTCTCGACTGTGTACCGTGATGTTTGTGTATGCAGTACATCCCCAGCCTTGCAGAATTGATGTTTCTGTGGTAAACAATACACATCCACCTCCGTACCACATAATTCCAAGAACTCGACTGAACAGATTGGCACAGAACAGATGTCAAATGCTGCACCTAGTTTTGAGTCGCTGCATTGTAAAAAGGATATAGGGAAATAAATTATCCTATAAGATTTTTTAACTTGTAAATGAGGACGTTAGAGACTTAGCCAATGTTCCTTCTAAACCGGGGTGATCCAAATCATTCGGAAATACATTTTCTGTATCATTACATATCATCTGTAGCTATGATATGTAATAGGTTTACAGCAACGTCCATGGGGACTAGTGCAGAGAAAGAAATGTCCATTTCGTGCTCTAGAACAGGAAAGGGGTTAATGTCAGTGTTTATTGTCTATTAGTGAAGAAAAAAAAAAAAAGTTGCATGTCTGCTTTGCAGTGGGTTACTTGCCCGTCCAGGCTCCAGAATTGTGCATTTAGCAGAAAGGCTAAAAAAGTATAATTTACAGACATCCCCCCTTTCAAACAGATTGCTAACCATGTCATACCTCTGAACAGACTGAACAGATAGTGGGAGGTGGAAGTGAGAGGTAGACAGGTGTTGCCTCATGCAACTGAAAAATGTTATTCAGTGCCCTGCGGGGTGACTCCACGGTAGAAACCGGTTCTGTATTGGTTCATGGGCCTACTTTAATAATGGTTCTTTTTGAGCGTGGGTAGGGGTATTTATCTAATAGTGTTATTGTTTGTGACTTTATGGGGAAAAAAAAGAAAAAGAACCATGTCATACCTCTCACTGATGTCTCAGCTTTGTCCCTCACCCCAATTACACAGTACTGTTTATTGGTACACCCTGACCACTTTGCAGGGCCGGTTTTAGACTAAATGTGGCCCTGAGCAAAGTTGAAGGTGGGGCCCCATATGCTGAAATATTGTAGCAACAATTTAAGGTCCCCATACATGTTACACTTTTGTTGGTGGCACCTGCTGCTCCTCGTGGGTTCGGCCATCAGTGTAAGGTGTATGGGGCTCTCTGGACAGTCTGACAGATGACATCAGTGGACATAGGGGGTCGGACTTGATGGAAAATCAACACCCAACCTCTTTGTTGTCAGAGAGATAAGCCGCCATCAGATCTGTCTGGCTATAGCTTATCCCTCTTATAGAGGACACAGGAACACTCATCTGTGCCGAACATTCATGTGTATGGAGAGGACGGGGCCGGATGGGAGAGAGAATTGTCAGCTGAAGCATTGTTCAGCCAGCAGCTACTGAAAGTGTACGGACAGTATAAGGGCCGTACTACACGGCCTGATATTCCGGAGAAGTGAGCGCCAATCTAGTAGAATGGAGCTCGCTTACAGAGCCTACCACATGGCTCAATTATTGTGCAGCAAAGGCTGTGTGTATATATATATATATATATATATATATATATATATATATATATATATATATATATATATATGTATGTATGTATATATAATCTATCATTAGTGATGTCTGTGCAGCCCTTGCTGTATATTATAAATAATAAAGATATATATATATACTACCTGATTGCGTTCCCCGGTGTCCTCAGGCCTTGTCTGTGGGATCCCCCAGTCACCGCAGCTGCAGCTCTCACTTCTAGTCCCCTCTCTGAGGTCACTGGCCATAACAAACAGACAAAGCCTGAAGACACCAGGAACATGATGGGGTAAGTAACAGCTTTATTATTTTATATGAACATCAGCCAATGATTTTTAAACTTGCCAAAAGAAAACGATCAGTTGATGATTGTTGTCTTTATTACACAGAGCGATATCATCTGGATTCGAACAACTTTCACTCCGTGTATTAGGGCCCTTATTCACATTGAGTCAGTTCAGAAGGTTACATGCCAGGACTGCCGCTACTGTACATGCCAGGACTGCCGCTACTGTACATGCCAGGACTGCCGCTAGTGTTTTAAACACAAAAACTAGATATATGCATTGTTAAAAAATTTTTTTTTTAAAAAAAATCACTATATCAGGACCAAATATTACCTCCATACTGTTTTTGATGAAAACACACTATATAAAGGTCAATATTACTACCATAGAGTGACCACAGCATAATGACTCTATATACAGACCAATATTAGAACCATACCATGACCGCCACATAAAGACTCTATATACAGACCAATATTACCACCATAGACTGACCACCACATAATGACTCTATATACAGACCAATATTAGCACCACATCATAACCGCCACATAATGACACTATACATTCTATATACAGACCAATATTACTGCCATAGACTGACCACCACATAATATAGTTCTGTATATAATGCATACATAGAGTCATTATGTGGCGGTCACTCTATGGCAGTAATATTGGTCTGCATATAGAATGTATAGTGTCATTATGTGGCGGTTATGATGTGGTGCTAATATTGGTCTGTATATAGAGTCATTATGTGGCGGTCAGTCTATGGCAGTAATATTGGTCTGTATATTGTGTATATAGAGTCATTATGTGGCAGTCACTCTATGGCAGTAATGACTCTATATACACTATATACAGACTAATATTACCTCCATAGAGTGACCACCACCTAAGGACTAAATACCACCTTATTTTTTTCTCAATAAAACACACCGTGTTGCCTTAGTGACATCATCATACACTATACATAGGAGCTGCAGCCAATCACCGGCCTCAGTGGTCACCGGCAGCAATTACATAGGACTGATGAGGCCGGAGAATAGCTGCAGCTCCTATATACAGTCTATTCACTTCTACACCTCTGCTGGACAGTGGAGTCAGCAGTGCTAATACACACACACTATACAATATATATATATATATACATACACTAACACATCCATGAAAACACATACAAATCCAAACCATACAGTCCATACAGTACACAGACATGTAACACACACTACATTCATCCATTATACACCTACATTTATACACACTACATATACAGTATACTTACTACCACTAGCAGCATGCTGGGAGTAATGGTGCATCCTCTGATGTCCATGCAGCAGCAGCAGACTGGGATCCTCACACTGCAGCCTACAGCCCTCTCCTCCATGTCCCGACTACTGTAATATTACACAATGTGACACAGAGGAAGACACAAGGTGCAGTGAAGCTGGAGGGAGGGGGAGGGGAGGAAGCACACTCTGGAGCAGAGCGGGTCCTGCAGCCTCTGTGTGACCCCTGATATCAGCCATCAGCTGTAGCCAGGGATCACTGCCAGAGGCTGCAGGACACTGTCTGTGCACTCCTGCCCCTGACACATACTGTAACTGCCGTAGGGGGCCCCCAGGGGATGGGGGCCCTGGGCATTTGCCCTGTCTGCCCCCCCCCCCCTTAACACCGGCCCTGCCACTTTGATGCAGACGGATTCTGCACATACAACTGGGTGTATTTCAGAATGTTTTGCCCCAGATTTATTAATCTGAGAAATAAAAGCTCAGTTGTGTTGGTTGCTATGAACAAAAAAGGCCGCTATTATCTCAGACAGTCAAAGGATTTTGTCATTCAGAGTCTACTGTTACCGATCATGGCAGGGAGAGACACAAGATGCTGGGCTCCTCTCCCCTTGCTCCATATCTGTTGTGGAGGTCACATGACAGAGTTGAGAGAGACTGCACATTCTCTTTACAAATAAAGACTTTAAAAAAAAAAAAAATTCTGAAGACAGTGCCCATTTACGGTGAGCGCGGCCCTCTGTGGTGGGGTCTTCGTAGGATAGACCTTAGCGACAAGTCAGCAACCCTAATTTTAGTGTCAATGTTGTGTATGGGAGCCTCCCGACCCTCCCCTGAAAAAAATGTTGGCCTAGGGGGATGGGATTAGGGGAGCATATTGGATTTTAATGTCTGACGAAGGGAACTTTTAAATCCCGAAAGCTCACAATTTTATAAATTGTTTTGTTGGCAAATAAAGGTGTCACTCCTAAAATACTTTGATCACAAGTATTTACCACGATATGGATTTTAACTGCTTAACCCATTTGTTTTAACCCCTTCGGGACCAGGCTAATTTTCGTTTTTTTGGGGTTTTGTTTTTACCTCCTTGTGCTTAAAAGGCCATAGCAATTGCATTTTTACACCTACAGACCCACATGAGCCCTTATTTTTTGCGTCACTAATTGTACTTTGCAATGACAGGCTGAATTTTTGCATAAAATATGCTGCAAAACCAGAAAAAATTATATGCGCAGTGAAATTGAAAAAAAAAAAAACACAATTCTTTTTCTTTGGGGGGACTGTGTTTTTACGCCGTGTGTCCTATGGAAAAACTTGTTTTATATATTTATATGTTATATATGTTCCTCAAGTCGTTACGATTAAAACGATATGTAACATGTATAACTTTTCTTTTATCTGATGGCCTGTAAAAAATTCAAACCATTGTTAACAAATTTATGTCCCTTAAAATCGCTCCCTTCCCAGGCTTATAGCACTTTTATCCTTTGGTCTATGGGGCTGTGTGAGGTGTCATTTTTTGCGCCATGATGTTTGCGCCATGTACTCTATCGGTACCTTGATTGCGCATATGCGACTTTTTGATCGCTTTTTATTACTATTTTTCTGGATTTGATGCGATTTTGCACTTATGCCGTTTACCGTGCGAGATCATGAATGTTATTAATTAATAGTTCGGGCGATTACGCACGCGGCGATACCAAACATGTTTGTTTATTTATTTATTTATTTACTTTAATTTATAACCTGGGAAAAGGGGGGTGATTCAGACTTTTATTAGGGGAGGGGGCTTTTTATTGATAACAACACTTTATTTATTTTTTTTACACATATACTAGAAGCCCCCCTGGGGGACTTCTAGTATATATACACTTTGATCTCTCATTGAGATCTTTGCTGTATAGTTATACAGCAAAAATCAATGAGATCGGCACTCGTTTGCTTTCGGCTGCTGCAGCTGAAAACAAACGAGTGCCGAGACGGGGACGGCGCCATCTTGGAGAGGTCCCCGGCCGGCTTCAGTAACGGGACATTGTCCCGGAGGAGCGATCTTCCCCACTAGACACCAGGGAACAACTGAATCCCGTAATCGGAGGCAGCTGTCATCTTTGACAGCTGCCTCCGATTATCTAATTAGCGGGCACGGCGATCGGACCGTGCCCGCTAATAGCCGCGATCCCGGGCTACATGAGGCACCCGGGATTGCGGCGGTTCAGAGCGGGGTCGCCGCTCGGCCCCGTTCTGAACGCCCGCACGAGGACGTACAGTTACGTCCTCGTGCGGGAAAGGGTTAAGGAAGCTGTCTGGCTTTGCTTACCTCCCCTATTCAAAACACCTGAACATTTAGCCAAGCAGACCATTCATCTGTGTGGAAAGATTGGGAGTGATAAATGTTAACCAAAAGAAATGGTTTATTGAAGGTATATGGTCACATTTTTATTTTTATCTATTTAATCTATCTTTTATCTGTTTGGTGCCATAAAGTCTTTATAAGTGCTGATCATGTATTATGTATTATGGAGAACTACAAAGAAAACTATTGTTTATTACAACCTTTGGGCCTGATATATGCCCCTGGTATCCACAGCTCTGGAACACAGATTAAGGCCCTTTTACACAGGCCGATCAGGAGGAGCAAGCGAGCACCAACCTGTGAGATTACCGCTCGCTCCTCATTCCCCACTTGCTGCCGATGCTATTACACGTGCCGAGACAGCAAGTGGGTAAAAGATGGGGGGGGGGGGCTCTCCAGATGAACTTAAGATCGTCCAAAGAGCCCATAGGAGATAGTGCCGGCCTGCTGCTGCCGCTCCTGTTGCATGGTGGCAATAGATTCACAAGGTAGTATTTTATCTTCAAAATACGGAAGTTTAGCACAGCAGTATTTGGCTCAGTGTGTTGGATCAGTATTTGTAAGCCAAAACCAGGAGAGGGTCAAATACTGCTGTGTGTGAAATACTGATACTAATACTACATTTAAGTGTCACTGCAGTTTGGAAAAACTTTTGACACGTCACAACATAGATTTGAGCACTCAGACCCGTACCAATCATGAGTGGGGAGAAGACCGTGCTGCAGTGCGGTCCACTCTGTGTCAGTGAAAGAGTTGGGTTCCATAGACTTACATTAGGAGCCTGGATTACTTGTAGCACAGAGCAGAGGAGAGGACCGTGCTTAGCTCAGTCTTCTCCCCACTTGTTCTCACAATCGGTATGGGTCTTAACACACAGGCCTGTACCAAACAAAACTTTTGACATGTCTCTATGATATATACTTTACCACAGCTAACAGAAAAGGCCTCAATAACAAGGCTATTTTGTGGCTCTATACAAAATCTAGTGACCGAACATCTGCTGTATCCCTATATGCCTCCAATTTTATAAGGAGATATCCGAAAGTTTTTTCTTTTGCATTCTGTATGAAGCGATCAAAAGGAAAAAAAAAAAAATTGTGCCATGCTAGGCTAGATGTTATAAATCTCTAATGCACAGGTATTCAATACTAATAATAATAAAAAAAAAAATTATAAAAACTAATAGACACAATGGTAGTAACATATTGCTGAGAACTGTGGAAGCAGCCTCCTGCATACAGCACTCCCCATTGTTACCTGTTCACTAATACTGTTGCAAGGTCACCATCAATATGTACACTGCTGTGCTAAATAAGACAGAATGTAATAAAGACTGTGTCCACCTTGGCAGTCCATAGGAAGATAAACAGTGTCCTATCCATGTGTGCTTTGTATCCACAAATCTTTCTCCCCCTAATTGGATTACTTACCAATAAACATGAGGCACATAACATGATGTGTCAGTGAATGTGTAGGCCTCATCTGGCTGTTGAGCACCTCTTGTATAGAACTGCGGTGGGCTACCTTCTAAACATATGTGTCTTAATACAATTATGAAAAAGACAAGCTGTCAGTCCTATAATGGAGCAGCTTTGATAGCGGTGAGCAGATATAACGAGATTTATGAGGGTAAGCCATTACGTTCTTAGGCAGTCCTTGCCCTTGATAAATGTGTGTGGTGCCCTGGCACAGATGTGGCCTACATTTTGTTGCTCTGACTTTGATAAATAACGCCTGAATGTAAATTAATGAATTGTTCAAGAACCAGGAAAGTCAGTCTAAGTGTGTAGAAGAGCAAAGAAATATGTGGACACCTCGCCCTGCTACAGGATACACATTCTCCTCGGGCAATAAAATCAAATGTATTTGATTCTGATCAACAAAATAACAATGTACGTCTAGTATTACAAGCTAGACTACATGTACAGTCCGCACAATGTTTTTTTTTTTACCATATTACCATGCAGAAACGTATGTATATGCTCAGAAACAATCCCTTTCAGATGTATGGAATTAATTTTTATTGGTGAAAATGCAATAATTCTGTGTTGTATTAATACAGTAGGTATCCCCTGTTTGGCAACCAGTGGTCCATGCAGTATACCTACTATACATAACGGGTCATGTATTAACAAAAATACCACAAAACTTTCATTACGATGTGCAGCAAAAAGCTAAAAAATACCAATAGAAACATGTCACAACAAGTCCTAAAACAGTGGTTAGCCAGCTTCATTTGAATGCATAATACACACTGAGTAGACGTCAACCTATTTTTGGAGGCCCATTAATTATGTTAATAGCCATTTAACGCTCCTAAATGATAAGATGACAACAAGCCTGCCCTAAGCTGATGCTGAAAATAATGATCAGGGTTTCAGCCATTTTTGTTGGCCATAAATGTTGTCTGGTATAGTCAATACTGTCAGTATACAGAAAACTACTTATTTAAATTTTCACAACCACTGTAAGACATAACGACACATTTTTGTAATCTCTATGTAAATTAGAAATCTATGGGTACATGAACACATTACTGTGTCTTATGTGAACATACTCTTAGGATCCCTATGGTGTACAAATTCACTATCCTTCACAAGGAAGAAAACCATCTCATGCTACTCGCCACTACAGAGCAGGGTACTGGCTGGTTATAGAAATGCATTAATGTGCGATAAATCGTTATATTCGAATTTAAGCAATAATCTGCTGGTGTAAACTCGTCAACAATCAAACGTCAAACAAGTAATCGTTTGTTGCTGATCGCATCTTCTCAGCTAACCTTAAAACATTTGTTAAATGTTCGCAAGTCTTTCCGTGTAAACACTTATCTTTCGGGCGCTTGCAGGGATCATTATTAGATTATGATATAGAGGAAGAGGTATGGTTTCGTCTAGGGGCAAAAAACAACAACAGTCTACTGATAAAGAAGTCTTCCTTTTTTTGGAGGAGACTGGTTTGGCTAGTATGAGACAATTTTCAACCTTTTGGAGAAGAGCAAATTTGCATAAATTTTTCCTATATGGCATTGCACAAAAAGTCTCTAAACTGCTGCTTTCTTCAATTCAATGAAACAAAATAAAGGGAAAACAACAACAAAAGGCCTGTGATACTTGTAAGCATGCATATACCAAGAAAAAAAAAACATTTAGCAATTTCATAAACCACTAGTACTTTAACCCTTTGTAAAGAATCTAAATTTGTGAAGGGGGCAATGTAGATGTCATAGAGGGGGTCTGCCAATCTATAGAGAGTGCCATTATCATGGATATCCAGCTGCAGAAGATAGATAGATAGATAGATAGATAGATAGATAGATAGATAGATATACACACACACTCGGCACCTTCCCTGCCAATAACAGCTGACAAAGAAAGTGAGCAGCTGGCTGCACTTACACTGGGTAAATCAGCTGTTTGCCAGGGGTCTTGTAAACCAGTGATCCCAACAGCAGCTCTCATATTAAAGGGATTGTGAGAGATGAGACTACTCCTTTAAAAGCGTTCTCTTGAGAAAAAGTGAGCTCTACATCTTTTTAAATGTCAGTCTATATAATAAATTATATTATCTGGCACTTGTGCAATGTCTTACATCTTGTTTTATGCTCCAAGACTGGAAACTGTAAAAATAATCTTGCATCCATTTAAGGCTGGAAAGAGCACAGACCAATCCCGCTGATTCTGTTAGGAGCTTGTTTATTCCATAACGGCATTATTTAGCAAGAAGATATACAGCAGACAGAGTTGTCACTGATAACAAGTCTTTGCGTTTCCAGATTCCTATTGATCTGGTTTCATGGTAATGTTATTATATACATTGCTCTGCTTACAAAGCCGATGAGATAAGCACAAAGGCCGTCAACGATATTAGTGATGCAGTAACATCATGTTTCTGCTGAAGAAGAGGAGTAAACAATGGAGGACATTTTTAGTATTCAACATTTTTCTGCTAGAACCTTAACTGAATTATTGGTAAACCTCCGTGCCAGCCTCAGCTGCTTCTCTTTGTTCCTTGCAGATGGAGACAAATAGCCAAGTAACAGCGAGTCACAATTAACTACAACAATGACAGCTATCTATACGAGAACACTGGGTAACATAGCAGTCATCTGTAGATTTGCCTAAAAGACAATGATTACTCTATGTATACAGATTTACTACATGATACAGTATACTGCACTGCCAAATGCTCGCAAAGGCCACTAATGCAAAACTATAGTAAGCATCTGGCCGATTCCACATGTAGCATCTACCCACATGCAGTGTGATTCCTATAAAATAAATTTGGATATCAAACTAAATTAGATGGTAATACTGTATGAGTCATACCATCTTAATATGCGATAGATTGGCTATACCTTGGGTTAAATTACATGTAGATGCTTTATGTAGGACCATAATGGTATAGAGCAGGATACCCTTGTCTCTGCATTGTCTCCATCATACAGGATTTGAGATATGATTAACAGCTTTATATCATGATCACAGCTCAAGTGTCAAGGAGGCGGCACTATGCCGAGACATGCAAATCTCCTCCACCCCTTCTTGCCTTTATTCATTGACATAGAACTCACTGCTGGAAGCCAAAGCCTGTAAAGCAGAAAGGGTTAGGGAACGGAGGAGTCATGGATACTGTAGCTCAGCACCGCCTCCTTGACAGTAGAGTTGTCAGAATAATATAGAGCTCACAGATTTCCTTTAATTCATTTGGGATGAAATATCATTTGAGGGTGCCTTTACAAAGAGAGATTTATCTGGCAGATTACTGAAGCCAAAGCCAGGAAAGGATTTGAAAAGGGTCAAAATCTCAATCTTTCCTATCACCTGTTCTCTGTTTATAGTCTGTTCCTGGCTTTGGTTTCAAAAATCTGTCAGATAAATCTGTCCCTGTAAAGGCAGCCTTAGTCTATTTTTCACAGAGGCTTCTAAATAAAAGCAGCAGAAGGATTTATGCATCTAAAAGAATGTGACTGTCCATTTTTTTTATATTTTAACTTCTGGAAAGTCTAGTCTCTCCCTCCATTAGGTAGAGAATCTTCAGCCATTTCACTTTATTATTATAAATATTAAAAACACAAGTGTTTCAAGGGTTAAAGTGTCACTGTCGTATAACTTTCAAAATCTAAATTAGCAGAAGATGTGATATAAAGCAAGTTTGCAATATACATTCTATTTTTTTTTTATCAGTTATCATGGAAAACACGGCACTTTCTTGTTTTCTGACAGTTTTTTTCTCAAAGAGTCAGGAAACAGGAAGTCCTGTGTATCCCAGGCCATCTAAGCACTCACAGAGAAGGCAGTCATGTGATTGATGGACACATTGAGACGTGACTCTCTGTACTGGTGGGAATTTCTGTGTTTAGTCTGTTTCTTTCAACCAGCACAAGTCAGAAAATCTGCCTTCAGGAGACTGGACCTGGATTTCTGGTAAGTTCAGCTTTGTTTTACAGCATGATAACAACAACAACAACAAAAATGTATATTGCAAACCTGCTTTATATCACATCTACTGTTGATTTCGATTTGGAAAGCTATAATGACACTTTAAGATCAGCAGCAAGAACAGTAAGGAAATGGTGTATTCATGCCTGTACATTTTCCTTACAGTAGTCTGCACTGATGTCATGTACAAATAAACAATATGGCCTGTCTAAAGTTACAATGTATGATAAATCAGTTGCCGATAATGTAACACATGAACAGGCCAAGGCCATCAGAGTGGAGGCTATTCTGCTTTAGCAGTCCACTGTGTCACATAAAGGTAGTCACCATGAGAAGTTTTTAAAACAATGTGTAAACGAAAATAAAAGAAGAAAGCATATACAAAGCTTATATATAAATATTGTATACAATGTGGAAATGCACCAGGGGGATCTATGGCTATTGACAGGCGCTTACATCTGTGTTCAGGTTACACTGCTGTTTCTTCACACTACAGAAGTGTAATATCTCTAGAATAATTCCTTATCCAGTCTTTTATCATAACACCTGAAGCTATTTGTAGAAGGTTCATATAAACTCCTGGCAATGAGCTCTCTTGAGCTTTCTTTGATTTGAAGTACTAGAGCAGCATTGGCTTCAATGGAAATCAGACCAGTGTACATAATACCATCCACCATTCTAACCCAAATTATATCTCAAAAATCCAGGTGCCCAGCTTAAGCGTATTTCCTGTTTTGCACATGTCCACACTATGGAACACAATCACTGTGTATATATTATCTACGGCCTAGAAGCCACACGTAGCTCTATTAAATTTTCATGGCCTCTGTGCTCCCCAACAACCTATACAGACATCTCTTGCCGTCAGCTAATGATGATTCAGTGTAAAGTCGATCCACAGAACAGTTATTTTTCTGAGAATTATCAAGACTTCAATAAAAAGAACAGAGTTTACTTCATAAGTAAAACAGAAATAATTTATTATTTGTTTTTATGTTTATTTTACTATGTTTTTATATGCTTTTACTCTAGCTTGCTGCACAGCTGTTACAGTAACTATTTTATAGGTACTACTTACAAGTGATAAACTACTTCAATGGACACAGCATTGGTGCAATCTTGGTGCTTCCTTCCTATGTCAGGTCCAATATTTTTTTAATGGCAAGCAAAGAGTAGCCAACAAAGTTATTCAAAAGGCCGAAAACCCTATGTCACCTATGTTTGCCCTATAGCTGATGGAACGGCAAAGGTCACTTCCTTGTTGCTAACTCCACTGATGAAATCAGAAGGCAAACTTGGTGTGAAAACCACGAGACCATGAACACATATGATCAAATGACTTTATCAGAAAGCATTCATCGGTTTGCATAATGGCATTAAACCCCACTCTACTTTATGTGCTTCACAATACAATGCAGGTTTACATTAACATGCTATAAAGACGTTATCCTCTAGCCAAATGGTCTCTGTTGGCTCCTGTCACACCAGGCATGTCTAAGCATGTTCAATGCTAGCTGGAATCATACTACAGTGATACAGCAATGAAAGACATGTTCATGTCCTGTAAGATTAGTGCCCTGATGTAAAAAGCCAAACGTCCCAGGCAACTTAGCACTTTTTACTATAGAAGGAATCTTATTGTATCCTTGTGTAGGGTCTGTAAAACCAGATCAACTACTTATAGGTTCAAACATGTACAGTGCCTTAAAAAATGTATACCCCTTAGACTTTTCAACGTTACATTCAAATTTAAATGTATTTTATTTGGATTTCATGTCATAGACCAACACAAAGTAGCAAGTAATTGTGAAGTGTAAAGAAAAAGATACATGGTTTAAAAAAAAAAAATGAAAACCTGGAAGGTGTAGGGTGCGTTGGTATAAGTCAATACTTAGTCCGACCACCTAAAAAGTGAATGCAACATAGAAAGAAATGTGAGAAAAGTTCATGGGGTTATGATTAGAGACGAGTGCAATTTGAGAATGCTTGAGTTAGAGAGGTCGGCATTTGATTACTGGCGGCTGAAAAAGTCGGATACAGCCGTAAGGCCGCCTGAAAAACATAACCATAGGCTGTATCCATGCTTTCTCAGACTCCCTAGGGCTGCATCCAACTTCTTCAGCCACTGGTAATCAAATTCTGAATGATCGGGTTCGACCATGCTCGACTTGTGCTCATCTATAGATATGAATAGACTGTTGTTATCACCCCTTTTTTTTTTTTGTATACTGAAAAAACAATGAGGCTAGTTCACATAAAGGAACTCCTGAGGAAGCGATAGACGTGAAACGTGCGTTAACGGGGACCTGGCGGCAGTGCTGTGCGGCAGCGTCTATATGGGTGAGAGTTTGTGATATTGTATTATTTGCTGAGCATGTATGTTGGTGCGCTGATACTAATAATCCCATTAGGGGTGACAGCGAGATAAGGGATAGCAACCCATGCATAGCATTGTGATATGTTGAACATCTCTCCCCATGATGGATAATTAGGATAGTATATTACAGCATTATGTTACCTTGCACACTGCCACTTTGATCTAGTCCGTTCTTTTTGTTTTCAATCTTGTTGTTTGTGTATGTTTTACAATAAAGTATATGGTTTATACGAGACCTAGTCTCATTGTTTTTTAGTATACAAACTTATGTAGAGGTGGACATGATTTAAGGATGTGATACATTGCAGATTATTGTTGTCTGTCCAGAGGGGATTATAAGTGTAATTGTTATCACCCTGTAGCTTCAAAACGGCAAACGAGAGGTCCACGAGGTTCACTTTTAAAAAAAATGTCAGCTGTGAGGGTAAAGTCAGTGCAGAACTGAAAGCAATAGGGGTGCTGGGAGGTCCTACAAGAAGGAGGGGTGGTTTCTAAGACCGGTGTCTCAGATGCTGGTTATGAGTATTCCCCCACCGATGCAAGAACATACTGAATTTATGTAGATGTGCACACTGCTACCTAATTCTAGGTGTACCCGAAGCTGCCTTCGCGCCTTGAGGCTGGGTTCACACTACGTATATTTCAGTCAGTATTGTGGTCCTCATATTGCAACCAAAACCAGGAGTGGATTGAAAACACAGAAAGGCTCTGTTCACACAATGTTGAAATTGAGTAGATGGCCGCCATTTAATAGCAAATATTTGCTGTTATTTTAAAACAACGGCTGTTATATTGAAATAATGGCAGTTCTTTACTGTTATATGGCGGCCATCCACTCAATTTCACCATTGTGTGAACAGAGCCTTTTTGTGTTTTTAATCCACTCCTGGTTTTGGTTGCAATATGAGGACCGCAATACTGACTGAAATATACGTAGTGTGAACCCAGCCTTATGAAGCTGGCGTGGATTTCAGCTACAATTTATGCCTGTGTGAAGCTGTAAATTGTAATAAATGGTGTAAGGGCCCTATTCCACCGGACAATTATCCTTCGCATAATCGTTAACGATAAACGATCCAAACGACCGCTATTACGAAAGACCTGAAATCGTTTGCCTATTTACATGGAAAGATAATCGTTACTTATGATCGTTCTTGCGGTCGTCTTGTTGTCGCTATTGCGTTCGTCACTACTGCGAACGACCGAACAACTTCTCGTTCGGTCGTTGGTCGTTAACTGCTATTCAAACGAACGATTATCGTTTAGATTCGAACAATTTAACGATAATCTGAACAATAATTGTCCGGTGGAATAGGGCCCTAAGAGGCACAGACTGAGACTTTTGGCAGTCTGCACCTTACACACAGAATAATAATTCCCACCCCTCTAGATGTAGTCCAGTTATCACCAACTTGAGGCTGTGCAGCTGCTGTGCAGCTGCTGTGCTCTACAACGCCAGCAAACTCTGTCAGCTGGAGGGCAACACAATTTGAAGAGGTGTACATTCTATTTCAATCAACAATTGGGGGGGGGGGGCATAATTTACATAAAATAGCATTAAATTAGAGGTGTAATAAAGATGCACAGTGACAGATTCTCTGCAAATACCAGCCAAGTATGTCACCCAGAAATAGATGTCTAATACTGTATATATAGAAACCTAAATCTACACTTTCTATTGTGATCCTCTTGTTACTGTGCCGTCACGTGTGCGCCACTCAGCAGGAATACACCGTAGATAGTTTTGCCTTTATTTACCTGGACATAAGAGCAACATGTTCCAGCACGATCCCCTCCATAAAAGCTGTTTTGTGCTCGCCGTCGCTGGAATGTTGCAAGGGGATGCAAAATCTCCCATGAAAATACTGGCACAACACAAAGCAGTTACCATGACGATTCTTCTTTTGAAATACAAAGGCTTGTAGCTGCCATAACCAGTGGTCACCTTTGCAATCTGTTATGTATATTAATTGTTTTTCTTGTTCAACTGTTCCTTTGAATATTGGCGCTCACGCTGGGTTATTTTCTGAAGATATATGTTTTGTTAAATGAGTTCTATTGTATTCCTGCCCCTGAGGTTTACGCTCTATGTGTAATAGAATCAAAGATGTTGAAGATTCAAAGCATTATTTCACTAAAATCCATGGGATACAAACCTACTTAATTTAGCCTGTAGTCTCTGACTATGACAGGTTACAGTCACTCGGCAACACCTATAGGTGGTCATACACCTTCCGTGTGCCTGTGTGGGTACAATGAATGTATATTTTTTTACATTATGTTTTGCTTTGTTTTAGGTTTTGTAAACTTGACCATAGAAATGCTCTAATACTGCACTGCAATACTTCTGTATTATGGCTCTAGAGTAAAATCTATGGAAGTACATACACAGACAGCAGATCTTGGAACTTGGCTGCTCTAGAAACCCATGTATTCCTTGCAGACGATGGGGAAGAAGGCTTTTTCCTATGTCTTATCACTTAGATGCTGTGGTTGTTATTGCCTTCCCAGCCATTAATGGCAGAATTACTGTGGACATTTAAATATCAGTTCAACATTCTTCTAAGCAGTGCAAAAAAATAAAATAAAATGATAGTGTTCATACAGTGCCAACAGTCTCTATCAAGAAGCCACTAGCCACATCTGCTCAATCCTGAACTAAGGATGAACTCCCCACGCATAGGAAGAGAGCTATGCTGCCCTCTGTTGGCAGCAGCCAGTAGGACTAGTAATGTCAGTTACAACACGTGTTTTACTAGGCAAAACGTTTAAAAGGGTCATCGAGGATTAGAAAAATATGGCCCCTTTTTCTAGAAACCGCACGTCTCTGGTTTGGGTGTGGCTTTGCAATTAGGCTTATTCACTAGAATGAAAATGAGCTGTGAAAACTTATGCCCCTATTCCACGAGTCGTTTGGAGGAGCAAACGAGCGCTATTAGCGCTCGTTTGCTCCTCGTTCCCCGCTCGCTGCCTCCGCTATTCAACGCGGCGTCAGCGAGCGGGTGAATGCGGGAGGGGCGGCGGGGAGCTGCTGGGGGGGCTGCCCGGGGGATCGCTGATCGTCCGGGCAGCCCATAGGATATAGCAGCGTCTGCTGCCGATGCTCCTATTCAACGGAGCGACGGCAGCAGATCGCTGCTATATCAGTCGCTTGTTTTTCAACATGTTGAAAAACAAGTGACTGCAACGATCAGCCGACATGAACGATGTCGGCTGATCGTTGCACTCTATTCCACGGGACGAATATCGTTCGTAGCGGCCGATATCGGCCGAATACGAACGATATTGCTCCTTTAAACAACCCGTGGAATAGGGGCTTTAGGGTGTGTTTACACAGACAGATTTATCTAACAGATATTTGAAGGCAAAGCCAGGAACAGACTATAAAACAGAGAACAGCTCATAAAGGAAAGACTGAGATTTCTCTTTTCAAATCCATTCCAGGTTTTGGTTTCAAAAATCTGTCAGATAATCTGCCTGTTTGTGTAAATACATCATTACACCTAAACTGGCGACAAGAGTGGTGCTGTTTCTGGAAGAAAGCAGCCCTGTTTTTTTGTTTTTTTGTTTTTTTTTAAGCCTGGATAACTCCTTTAAGCATCCTGAATGTTCTCCCAGATGCTGGAATTGGGAACAATGTAGAAGGTATAACTGGAAATCTGGATTGATCCTGCTGCATCTGGGACCTGAAGACAGAATAGTGTGTCAATTCAGTAGTAGGAAGATTTAGGGTGCGAGCGGATTTCATGTTAAGAGTTCCGCAGCTAAATCAACTGCGATTCCCGGTACTGTAATTTTTCCACTGCGAGTATGTAAAGCCCTGTCCTTCTTAACCTACCACTGCCTGGTTAATCTAGCCTTCTGTGGCTACGGGTGACCCGCTCAGCCCATCAGGTGGATGGGTAATGTATTAACTGGGCAGTGGTGGGTTAAGGGGGACAGGGCTTTACATACTGGCAGTGGAATGAAAAATACGCTGCGAGTATGTAAACCCATAGAAAATGACAGTACTGAGAATCACCGCAGATCTCACTGCGCAACTCCCAGCGTGAAATTCACTGCGATTCCCGATACGTGTAAAGCCAACCTTAAACTGGTTTAGAGCTCCTGGCATCATAATGGTACAAGATGCCAAGAGTTCCCGATTCTGGTCTGCAAATTCAGGGAACAGAGCTTCTGTGATTTACGGAGAGTGTGAATGCGGCCTAGGAAACTTAAAATCAGGAGTTTTTTATTCCAAGGAAAACAACTGTGACCTAAAGGATCAGTATGTGGAGAACTGGCTATAGAGAAAGTGATCATGTGTGTCCACCATCACTCAGCTCATTAGTGTTATCATCATAATTTCTCACTAGGTCATTTTGTAGGATTTAAAAAAAATAGCTTTTTATTTAGCTGTTTGTTTTAATAACCATTATATAATAGATAACTTTATTAAAACTGACATCAACAGGACATAGTATTTTGTAGCTGAATAAAGTTTACAACAAAAAATAAGTTGCTTAGCGGGCTCTTACCGGTTCCTCTCTCTCTTTGACCTTTTTCTGGAAGCATGTGGAGTGAACATCTCTAGATGGTATCGCAGACATCTGATGCATTTTCATCACAGCGTCTCTCTTCACTCTTTTTCATATAAAATCTTTCCGTTACCCCTCATTTTCCTCTGTAATATTGGCTTCTATATTAAAAGAATGGAATTAAAGTATAAGATACGTTGTAGACAAAATTTCTGAAAATCATCATAGAACACAGGTATTTGACCCTTATAGAAAAACAACAACAAAAAAATTATCGAATATGATTGCTTCTGAAACCTGAACTAGGAAACCTAACTAGACACTTGAAGAGTCAAATCTTCTGCCCTCAAGAGCCTTTCCAGCAACTCACAAGGGATATTTTGCTCCATTGTATTTGCCGAGTGGCTTATGCTGCGTTTACTCGATTATTGTTCAACTTTTCGCAATAACAATGGCATTTAAGCGACAATCGTTCCACGTAAACACAGAAAACTATCAAGCGACGAGCGAGTAATCGTTCATTTTGATCTTTCACCATGTTCTCAAATTGTTGTTCCTCGTTCGCTAAAAATTCGCAGATCGCTTTGTGTAAAGAGTCTTTCAAAGATTCACCCTATGTGAAAGATGGGCTTAAGCAATCTTAAAAACAATCGCAATAACTATTTTCCTTACAAATTTTCAAACGATTTTTCTAACTTTTATATTCGTCGAAACGCTGATCATTATAAAAACCAATCGATTGGGCTAATTATCGCTCGGTGTAAACGCACCATTAGAGCCAAGGCTCTAACCTTGTGTGTGTACTAGGTGTGCTCTCCTTCCCTCTAGGGCAGGGATGGGGAACTTTTGGCCCGCCAGCTGTTGTAAAACTTTAATTCCCATAATGCCTGGACAGCCAAGGCGAATCTTTGGCTGTCCAGGCATGATGGGAATTGTAGTTTTGCAACAGCTAAAGAGCCAAAGGTTCCCCATCCCTGCTCTAGGGGTACACACTGTCTTTAGTGTACTACTTTGATGGTAGCTTTGGATGTTGAAGAACCGCTGGTCTAGAGGATACTGTTTCTAAAGAGCTGTGAGCTGGATTTTTTTTTATATTTAACTGCAGATTAAACATATATATATATATATATATATATATATATACATACATACACACTCACTGGTTCCCCTTTGGAGAGGATACATTCCTTCAACTAGAAGATTCAGCAGGGTTGTTGTTTTTTTTTACTACTAAAATATCAGATTTCAAAGCTTTATAGAAATGTTCTACAATATACATGATATATGTGCATAGCTCTGAATTTAATTATTGTAATGCATTTCTTCACGGCACAGAACTACCCCATAATGGAAGATTTTATATTTCAGACACAAAAGATGGAGCAGTGAAAACAATTTCAAATTTCTTTTATTTAAAAAAAAAATGGTAGCGATATATAATATGTGCTAACATTTTATTAGTGCCTTTTCCTGAAGATTTTTCTCACAAGGGATTTTTATACACTTTTCTTTGTCCCTCTGATAAACACAAAAAATACCATAATCTGGCACCTATCAGGTCCCATTGTTGGTGGATTAAAGTATTTTTCAGACAGAAAAACATAAAGATTAAAAATAAATCTATATGGCAGATGGATTCCATACAGTTGTCTCACTGATCACTCGAAAAGACTTATCGGAAGATTATATGTCAATCTTAGCAGAAATGATCCCATGGTACGGGTCGATATGAAGAATTCCTTCTGCCACTTTGCAGGTGATGTAATACAGCCCCTTAACACCTCCGAGATAACACACGTTCCTTTATCACCAAGCTGAGAAAATCCTTAAAAGGATTCGAGGAATGTGTCAAATGATATTTATATACATGAAAGAGCAAAGCTGTACATCTGACTATGAATATTTCAGAGATGGATTGCTGACTGGCATCATGCCATCCCTCCAGATTATTGTACAAACAAGTGTTTGGATATGATCAATCTACTGTATATTGTGCCACGCTAAATAGGAACATGCATTTCAAAGCAAAACATTTATTATAAATGATGGTAATGATCACTTGATGGATGGGTAAATTTAATTAATTTATATCTCATGTGATGGGATTATTATCATGCCTGTCAGCATCAGAGACACACTGAAAGTCACTCAGGCATCACAGAGTAAATAACTTCCCTAAAAAACAAATATCAATCATTACTTAATCCATCTAATAACAGATTAACTCTCCAGGTCACACGCTGCAAGTGGCGGAGAGTTACACATTGCATATTCTTTGCAGTGCGGCATCATGTCAGTACCACCACGTGTGTGAACACTGCCGTTAACATTCATTATTCAGAAAACATTTTCTCGCCTTCATATAAGCGATTAGAAGCTGAGGAACCTGAACCAGGTAATGAACAATCCAATAGGACAGCATGAACATTAGGAGAAAACTATCAGCAAATGAATGGATAAAATGTATCTAGATATGGCATGTGCAAATTATTCAAATGCCCAGGGGGAAAAAAATAAATAAATAACACTTTCTCATAAAAAGCCTTCTTGAGACATCCCCTTTAGGCTGTGTTCACAAGTACAGTATGTATGACCAACTTTAGACCCAATACTAGGGATAAGCCAATTTACAGTAGTAGTTGTCAGCCTTCTGCCTTTGAGCTCTGGGTGCCTGGAAAAGTTGGATCCAGTCCTGGGAAACTTTTCCCAGGACTGGATCCAGCTTTTTCAGGCATGCAGAGCAGCACAGAGTAGTGTGGAGTTCAAATGCAGCAGGCTGAAAAGCAGACTGCCAACCTAAGGAAACGCTTCGCTACTACTATAAATTCGCTCATCCCTGCCCAATCCGGGTTTTGGCTTTGAAATACTGAAGAGATGCACAGCTTATACTCTGTCTGTAGGATCCATTTCAAGTTTTGCTTAAAAATTACGGATACGAATTTCTAACCAAAATACTGCCATGTGAAAAGGGCCGAAAGGTAAGGAGCAATCCACAAACACATCCCAGTTTGCCAACTCTGAACTCATTCCTGTCAAGGTGAATAATCTTGCCTTGGGCTGCTGTTATAAAGCATCTGTAAAATTAATCCAATATATTCACTGTGCCATGTGAAACCCCAGGCCCTCAACACTTCCTCTAAAAGAGCTCTGAAGGGTCAATGTAGTTAAGACTAGTACTGAACACAATTGGCAATTCGCTTTCTTCATACTGACTTGTATACAGTCGAGTCCCATTATTATGACTACTTCCTACTTTCAGTGATGTCAGCATGTGGTTCATGAAGGTCACGAGATGTGAGCTGGCTTCATGGGTACATAAGGTGTGCAATATGCTGTCTGCACACATATCCATGGTTGTTGTCATGGGTAAAAAGTGCATTCAAAGTTGCAAAAAGGCACGATTAGTGGCTGTCAGACCAAGGATGATAGCATTTCTCTAACTGTGCAGTATGTGAACTGTTTAGGTGCGGCTATGGTGACATCCTATAGAAAGTAGGCAATGGCCCCACTACAAATAAGAGACATGGAAACTGTGTTGCACTACATGCCATTGATGTGAAAGGTGAACGTTGGCTACCAAGGTGTGTAAGGGCAGACTGCCACGTTACAGTGGAGCAGCTCAATACCAACATAAACCAAGAGGCTGCCAGGTCTGTGTCTAAAAGAGTTCAGAAAACACTGATCTGATACGGAACATTTTATAAAGTTTGCTCTGACAATGCTATGGTCAGCCAAGTCTCCGGAGCTCATAGACCACAGTGCACATGCACAGCGTATGGCATGTGATATAGCAGTATTTTAGTGCTTAAATGAAATTCACTTTTTTTTTTTTTTTTTACATCTGCTCTAACTTTTATCTGTCATCTGACCTAGAATGTCTAAGCAATGGGAACCTAACAAAGGTACCTGCTTCTTTAAATCTAATCTGGGCAGACAAAAAAGAATGTAAAATGTATACTTTACAAGGTAAAAGCCCAGGAAAAAGAAAATCTCTATGACTTGTGGTCACCTTTTCTCTTCAAGGTATGGTTTATAGATAGATCTGAAATGGGCCAAAAGCTAAAGAAGGCCATGAAGGTAAAGCCTGAAGATGAAGCACACATCGGAATAGCAGCAATACTGTGTGCCGCAGCTTATGGTCACAATGTTATACTCTGAATTTTGTAAATGGTTTGTAATTTCCCTATATTCCATATATCAATAAGAAACACAACAATACCATTTACTAATCCACAATATTGTAGACAGTTTTTGTTTTTTATTATTACACCAGTGGTTCGTAATGTGACTAATAGAACTAGACAAGTACCTATTACAGTGGATATCCAGGCATGAACAGAAAGTAATATGGAAGTCAGTGGCTATAAGTGATGCTTATCCGCTAATATTTCCTCACCACTTCCTACTTGACTGCTTTGTAAATCAAGTTTTATTGATTTTACAAAGTAAAAAATAGACTATACAAGCATGATCATTCAGGGAGACTCACACAGTACCAATACACACTAAGGGGGACATTTATGAAGACTGGTGTATGAGTATGGCAGTCTTAAAAGAGGATGTACCATCATTACACATGAATCAGACGGCGTCGGCACAGGGATTCTAATGGAGCCGCGTCATGGAGGGGCGGGGTTTTCCTCCCACTAGGGGCGGACAGGCCCGCCTCCAGAGCTTAGCCCCAGCCCGGTAACCATGAATAGAGCGGCGCCGTACGCAGGAACCGGGCTGCGGTTCAAAAAAAAGGACCGCGGCACCGGCTTCCCCGTGCTGGCGCCGTTTGATTCATGTGTAATTTTAAAGAGAGTGTACCTCATGGTACATCCTCTTTAAATAAAGCCCTGTCCCCTTTTCACCAGCTGGATTTACTAAGAGGCGTATTCTTTTTAGTAAAGCCAGGTGGCCATGCGTCTAGAACAGATATTTCAGAAAAAATTCAAACTGGCATAGGATTTGTATAATGATTTTCTCATCCTAGCAATTTGAACCCAGAAGCCAATGGTGCAAAGTCACAAGAAATTCTACACTATAGCAAACTTGGGAGGACTTCCAAAACCAAGGTATGACATGTCTAGTAGCAGCTCCAAGAAAGTGGCATATAAGCTCTTTTTGGCTTTATTGAAAAATACAGGAATCAGGCAGACACATCTTAGCATACCATAATGTACAGATGAGGTACCGAAGACCAACAGGGCTTATAGCGACTCTGTACCCACAATATGCAAGCCCCCTCCCCCAATCTGCTTGCACCGTCAGATAACTGCTTTTAATTCAAGATCTGTCATGTAGTCCGTTTGACAGATGATGCAGTTATTGTTCTAAAAAAAACAAACACTTGCAGCCCTGGGTAAAATTGGCGTGGCCTAGAGTACCCATGCCCTAGGCCTTCACCGCCTCTCCGCTCTTCCTTCCTGCCCTCTTCACCATTAGGAATGCCCCTGGGCAGGATTTCTCCTATGCATCACTTGTCTGTACCTAGAGTACCCATGCCCTAGGCCTTCACCACCTTTTCGCCCTTCCTCCCTGCCCCCTTCACCATTAGGAATGCCCCTGGGCAGGATTTCTCCTATGCATCACTTGTCTGTACCTAGAGTACCCATGCCCTAGGCCTTCACCACCTCTTCGCCCTTCCTCCCTGCCCCCTTCACCATTAGGAATGCCCCTGGGCAGGATTTCTCCTATGCATCACTTGTCTGTACCTAGAGTACCCATGCCCTAGGCCTTCACCACCTCTTCGCCCTTCCTCCCTGCCCCTTCACCATTAGGAATGCCCCTGGGCAGGATTTCTCCTATGCATCACTTGTCTGTACACTGCACATGTGCTTTAACTATCAAGTGATGAATAGGAGAAATCCTGCCTGGGGCATGTGTGTAAAGCACCAGGAACTTAACCAGGATAAGAAAAACACAGCTTTTTCTTGAAAAACAAAAAAAAAAAGCTATGGAAGACATGATTTTCTATGCCTGGATAACCCCCTTGAAACATTGGGGGACATTTATTAAGACCCTATACAAGTAGGCCGGTCTTAAATTAGGCCATGCCCCCTTTCCCCCGTCTGGATTCACTAAGAGGTGCATGCCTCGTAGGTAAACCCGGCCAGCCCTGCACAACAAATCCACACCTACTTCTAGCAGGTGTAGATTAGTATAATAATTTACACCTGCAAACAGGCCTAAATAATAAATGAGTCGCGGAGGAGGCCACGCCTCCTCCCCACCTTGCCGCTACCCCGCCCACTCATTAGGCGAGCAGGGCATATGGCAAACGTATGCCAGGTAAAAATGGCAATTCTGTGCCTTCTCCCTGGCATACGCTGGGGAGCAATAATGATAAATGTGCCCAATTCTCTTTAGTTTGAGGACACTTCCACCAAATCCTTCTTGACTGCTTTTGACCTACCATAACTTTAGTTACTAAACAGAACCTACATGGATTCTGGAGTAGTATTAAATCTGTCTTATATCTCATCACATGTTCGCGTGGCTGCTCTCTCACTCATGGAACGGCAGCTTTGCCTCTACACATTTAGGCTATGTTCACACTACGTAAAACTACGGCCGTAGTTCTCGCCGCAGAACTACGTCCGTAGTTTTGAGGGGTGGAACATAGCCTTATTTTCAATGGGATCCCGGCCGGAGCGTACACACATTGTATGCACTCCGGCCGGGATCCCATGCGGCTCCGGAAAAACTGACATGTAAGTTTTCTGCAGCTGGAATTCAGTGAATTCCGTCCGCAGAAAGACCTGTAAGTTCACACAGTGAAGCAAGCGGTTCCGGCCCGCATCAGAGCTCCGCGGCCGAAAAGATCACCCGGCCGGGATGATCCGGGCTGAGACCGGCCGTTCCATGACCCGGCCAGGGTCACGGAACGGCCGGATGTTCACAGCGTGTGAACATAGCCTTAAATTATTAAAAAATAGTTAAATGTCAGAAGTTTAGCCTGCAAAATAAGTTTTTTTTTTTTATGAAATTGTAAAAATCTAATTGTTACAGGGAAGTATCAAAGAATGCCCTCTGGCACAGGCTCCTGCTTAGCCAATCACTGCACTGTACCAATGCAGCCAGTGATTGGGTGAGCGGGCAGTCACTGAGCTGGGGACCAGAGCTGGCACCAGAAGACTTCAGGGGAGTGTGGACAAGTAAATATGACTGCTTTATTGTTTTTTTACTATACCAGCAGCACAATTACTTAGGTTTGATAAGGCTAAGAACTCCATTCTTACAGCGGAATGAAAATCCAGTGCAAGAATGAAGTGCCATAGACTTTAATAGTAATCAGTAACACAGTGGATTTCACAGCAAAACTTTTTATTTCTATTTTACGCTCTGGCATACATTATAATGCCAGCAAAGTATGGCCTAATATTACGTCACTGGGGCAGGACTGTAAATCACACACAACAACCCACTCCAAAATTGTTCACTTTTTGGCAGCAACAAAGCGGGACAGTTATGAGTAACTTGGATGATTCAATATGAAGCCTTGCTTGGAGGGAACTACCATCATCAAATACATAAAAAAAAAAAGAAAAGAAAAAAAAGATCATTTTGCAGACCTATGTCTATGTTCAAAAATATTAATGGAACCAAGCATTTAAAAAAATCTGCGTCACCCCTATGACTTCAGAGGTTTAACATCAGAAACGTGAATGGCTAAAAATAGTTGTCTTTCTATTAATATGTGGTGCTGACATCATTCAGGGCTCCAGAGCGTTCTCTTTACAGAAGGATAGCTGCTTATTATTTGTTGCGATATGAATAACAGTGGGATTCTCAAACAGCAAATTATTATTTTCTAAGTAATACATTCTGAATAACATTTCTTATCACAAATGTACATCAACTTCTTTATTCCTGCAACTCGAGGGAACAGCTGCATGAGTCAGTTTAATCCATTTACTCGTATTTCTAAGAGACCATTTTAACCGCCAGCAAACATTCTTAAACATTAGGTTTGTCCTTCATTGTGGATGAATAAGCATGACAGATGAAGGTGGTAAAAGGATTTAAAAGGCTATGAAACCTTTGAAAGCTATTTTTTTATTTCTTTCTTGGTGCCCATCATTGTACAAAAACACTTTCTCCATTGGTCTATTAGAAAAAAAAACGTTTAGTATCTGTTCTTCAGCCTCCTGCAGTGTCTTGTTGTTGTAAAGTCCATCAGAGAAGCTATCCTCTTACGGGTTTCTTATCAACCTTTCTTTCCTCTCCTGAAGGAATTTCTAAGTTGATTTATGGACTACATCAAACGGTAACCTTTAACCTGGTCATAAATCAGATTGGGGGCTATGTGCACACAATATTTTTTGAGGCGAGAATACAACCATATTTTGACAATTATGGCCGTAAATAATGATCAAATTTTCACCTCTGAAAACATTGTGTAAACAAGTTTTCTTGCTCGATAAGACATGCTTTCTATTGTGATTTACTGGATTGTAGCAATGATGTTTCCTGTTGAACACTTGAAATACCTCAAAATTAATAAAAATGTTTTGAAATATAAATTGGCTCAAAAGAGAAAGGACAAAAAGAAACCTGTCTGGTGGACTTTACTGATAACAAGACACTGCAGAGGCTCTGGAACAGAAACTAAACATTGTTTAGTAAGCCATTGTGAAAGTATTTTGTAATATAATAAGTACAAAGAAAGAACAAAAATTATGGGTCTACTCTGACGATGACTGTCTATTGACTTGGTAACCCGACCCCCAGGAGACATTATCTGCATCATCTCCATGCACCTGTGCTGCTTCCATAGACTTATGCTAAGTTTACACGAGGCGATTATTGGGCCGATCGTACGATTAACGATTTCAAAGTAACAATTTTTTTTTTAATAACGATCAGCGTTTAGACGGTACGATATATCGTACGGAAAAATCTTTTGCGATCGTTTTGCGATCGCGCGCCCTCCCCCGCAGCCCCCTGCGCAGCTCCGATCGTCATCCCCCTGCCACTCCGATCGCCACCCGTCCCCACCGTCGCTGCTCCGATCTCCCCCCCACTCCGATCGCCAACGCCGCTCCGATTACCGCCCCCCCCCCCCCCGAGTCGGGAATTACAGACGCTTCTCTTCAGCCAATCAGTGTTGAAGATGAGCACTGATTGGCTGAAGAGGAGCCGTTTTGAAATTCCCGGCTCCCCTCTTCAGCCAATCAGTGCACTGAAGAGGGGAGCCGGGGATGTGGAAGACCTGCTACGCGGAGCAGGTAAAGTATGGTCGCGGCGGGGGCTATCGGAGCGGCGGCAGGGGTGGCGATCGGAGCGGCGGCAGGGGTGGCGATCAGAGCGGCGGCGGCGATCGGAGCAGGGGCGGCGGGGGTGGCGATCAAACTGGCACAGGGGGCTGCAGATGAGCGGGGTGGCGGGCGGGGCTGCGGGCGGCTGGACTATCGCGCGACGACTGTTTACACGGAACGATCGGTGAATTTTTTGCGAACGACGATTTAAGAACCTGTTTAAAGATCAAAATGAACGATTTCTCTCTCGTTGTTCGATGCGTTTACACGTACGATTATCATTCGAATTCAATCGTTATTGTGCAAATTCGCACGATAAACGTTCCGTGTAAACCCAGCATTAGATGTGTCTCTGAGCCTAGCTTTCTGTAATATGAAAAGTTATAGTGCTATCTCTGCTTGCTTGCAGTCAGTGAATGTAGGCATATGTACCTGTCATGTATGTACCTAGCTTTGTATATTGTAAGTGTTATGGATGTTCTTAGCTCTGCTACATCATCCGCTAGTACGGAATACATATCGGGGTGATGTGATGCAAAATTAGAGAAAAAAAAACTAACAGAGTCTTGTGTTCACTGTGCATTAGTAATGACAAAAGTGGGCAGGAAAGAAAGTTAAGCGATTACGCTAATGGACCAATAAGGGAGATGCATGACGGGAAATGTAGTTTCCTATCTTTGTTATACATCGGCTTTTAGAAAAACTTGTAACTGAGGAATAACAGCAGCTAGAAAGACAGAAGACGCCTCAAAATACTCAGAGGGACTTGTTTAAGACCAGATAACATTTCATTTTTTTGCTTTTGGGTGGATAACCCCTTTAACCCTTATGGACACCACTCACTTTTATGGGGTCTGTTAATAATGTTTGATACTTTAATACAATACATGTTAAAGGGAAGCTACCATGTGAAGCTGATCTGAAGCCATTGCAAGCTGAGGATTCACTATTCATGTCCGGGCCCCAGAATGCTTATTGGTATGTATGAAACTTTGGCACGCAAGTGACATAGAAGCCTCAAGACCTGACAATCATACCAGGATATGATGCATGGCAAAATTATTATTTTTTCATCAGAAAGAACGCGGTAGGAATTCTGGATAATACATTACATGGGTCAGTGTAGTTTATTACCATAAATCCATTTGACGGGTTCCGTTTTAAACCACTATTTTGTACTGTATTTTGACTGAACCTCCAGCTGAGATAGGAATAAAGGCCTACGTTGGACATTTACCAGCTAACAATATATGTAAGTTCTAGGACCTATGCTTCTAGAATTAATTTAGGAAAAATCTTAATGTAGGTTTTTTATACAGACAAATGGCAGGAAATGAGACATTAAGCAACACATAAAAAAAGCCCAAAGTGACACAGACAAAGGCCCACACTGATGACTATCATTAGAGATAGGGAAAGGTTCAATTACTTTTACCCAACAAAAGCTCATTAAAAAAGGCAATGCCAAAGAGAAGTGTCTCCATTATTGTTAGACATGACATGTAGTCATATTACCAACAAGGTTACACCCTGGCTAATTTCTATCTATCAGCCCTAGGACCATGATGATAATGGCAGGGACAAGACAAATTAACTTGCTTTTAAGATCTATCTTATGCACGAAACATAATTACTAAAATACTTCAAGTGCAAAGAACAAAGCATTTTGAAATAAATAAAAAAGATAACCTTGAAAGACCTTCAATCAAGCAAAGATAAAGAAAATAGGAAGTAACATTTTTGTGCAAAAATTTCCCACACAATGAACCAATTATTGAAATAGCATGCTGTATTGTACAAACAATTGCTTTTGTCATTTCAAAAGGAGAATAAAGATTTACTGTGAAACGTGGGATGGTTATAGATGGAGACGGCTCTTAAGACACTGGAAGTTGGTGGTGCCTGAACACCCTGGTAGAGATGAGCAAAACTACCGAAAATTTGGGCAGAATGATCAGAATTTTTATCCTGCTGTCTGGAGAAGGTGGATGTAACCTGAGGACTGTGGCTGTATCCACGTGTTCCTGGCAATCCTTGGGCTGCATCCACCTTCTCCATGCAGCGGGATCCAAATGCCAACTGTCCGGGTTCATGCAAACCCAAACATTCGGCAAATTCGCTCCTCTCTGCAACCTACCTGGTGGAGAATAAAATTGTCCCTTTTCCATATACAGTGGTACCTTGGTTTAAGAGTAACTTGGTTTAAGAGCGTTTTGTTTAAGAGCTCACAGTTTTTCAAAATTGTGACTTGGTTTAAGATCATTGCTTTGGTTTAAGAGCTCCCTGTACTGGGTGGAGCGCGAGTGGGCGAGGGGCATGGTCTGCATAGCGTGGTCTACAGCACTGTTCTCTGACCCAGGAAGTCTTCTTCACCTTCCAAATCATGGCAGATCCACTTCAGGCTGGGGCTTACATCAGGGGTCAGGACTGTCGAGGTAATCTCTCCATAGCTGTAACCCCTTTATTCCCTCACAGAGCGCTGCATGTATGTGCCCACATATGTTCTGCTCATTCCTTCATACTCCCTGCAGTCTCTGTCCGCCCTTGTGTTTCCCATCTTCTCCATTACTGTACAGTAACTTATAATAGCACATAGTCTGCTGTTTCTGAATGTTTGTTTCATTTGTTTTACATGTGGATCAGAATAATAAATCATTATTTTTGGAGTGTGGAACCAATTGTCTGCATTTCTATGATTTCTTATGGGAAAATTTGATTTGGTTTAAGAGTGGATTTGGATTACAAGCACGGTCCTGAACTAATTATGCTCGTAATCCAAGGCACCACTGTAATCTTTTAATGTATGTTGCCACAAAGACAGTCATTAAGCCTGCAAATGTGAAACCAAGGTGCAACCAATACAGTCACACAATC
Organism: Dendropsophus ebraccatus; assembly: GCF_027789765.1. Lineage (NCBI taxonomy): Eukaryota > Metazoa > Chordata > Amphibia > Anura > Hylidae > Dendropsophus > Dendropsophus ebraccatus. The sequence continues at coordinate 58,048,770 of NC_091461.1, forward strand.
TCTGCCCATGCAAAACTGCATTAAAAAGTGGCCTTTTACAGTGGCCACTATGTATAATATGTGGTGAACTGAAAACTAAAGGATCACCTCTACTAAAAGATATAGGAAAAAAATGTATTTTCTAAACAAAAAAAAAAGTTACTTATCTGTCTGTGAAAGTATATTTTGATTGCTTCTAATCACTGAATACAATATTCTGATGTTCCTACCATTACCTGTGTCCGTGCCTGCAGAGCTGGAAAAGGTAAGTGGAATAGGACATTAGGTTCATGTAGGCAAGTGACCCGCTGGTCTGTTTGGAGATGGTGTACATCACACTTATTCATGAATCATGATAGAATATGAGCAGTAAATTACAGTGGAAAGGAAGGGTAATAGTCAGGATATTGCAACTTAATAAGGGGTTTCACCAGTACATTCACTGTCTAGAAAAGACTCCTCTCTATGCTATGTTACATTACATTACTGTATGGTGCACAAGTCTTAGATGAAAGACATCGGAAAGAAAGCTGCTGTTTCCCCCAATGTAACTATGAATAGTGTCATGCAGAAGTCAATTCGACAGGCAGAGCATTGACCTGACTTTCAATTCTTTCTTCACAATGGCAGTCTACTGTAGACCAAAGGTTTATAACACTTGTGGGAAATCTGTTCAGTTTTCAAGAAATCTGAAAAATCTTGTGTATCCGCAAATTATCTTAACTTTCAAGCAACAATGTAACTTTTGAGCAATCTTAAGGCCCTATTACACGGAACGATTATCAGCCGTATTCGGCCCCCGAACATTAACCCCTTACACATTGTTCCTGTCACTTACAGATCAGGAACCCTGCAGCATGTCCGATCAATACGTCCCATCTACGTAAATGCATTTTTTAACTCAATTTCCCCCGTAAACAACAAAAAAGGAATTGCCGTTAAGTATAGAATGCTGTGCTGTGTGTGAACTCGTGAATTTTCCCCTACTACAAAACATTCTCCGCCAGAAATCCTTCTGTGAAATTGTTTTGTCATTATTTTCAAGCTCCGATCCCAATCCTTGCTTACTACGTGGCCAATACTGTGTAAAGCTGTAGGCTTCCATGTTAAATAGTATCATTTGTAGAGATGAAATAGCTTCTCATTTCAAGTGTCAGAGGCCACTGAAAGGGAAATTAAAGCGTGCTTTGTACAGAGAGAGAGCTTCTATAGTTATCTCATCAACTGTTCTACTTCAACTCAAAGAACGCTGATATAAAAATAACACAACTCCAGTCCTACTTTACCAGCAAACCAGAATATCTGCTTCATAGCACTAGAAAATAATACAAATATGCTGGGGTCAGCCATCTACATGGTCATACATTATGGAAAGACCTTAAAGAGACCTACATTTTCCTAAATTAGTATCAAATTGCCTTTATTAACCCCAGAAACAATGTAAAATTATAGGGGGATTCCAAATGTTCCAGACAAATATGTCAGTCTACAGTCTAAGGCCTTATGCACACGTCCAGTATTATAGATATATTATAGATTCTTCCCGCTATCCACCCGTACAATCCGCTAAAAATTACAGATTGGACATATCTAGTGCATCCGTATTTCTGTAAATCTTTTTTTTTTCCTCCAACATGTCAATTATAACTCATCCATACTTTTTATGGAATTACAGATGTCAAACAGGTTACAATCCATAAAAAAATAGTGGATCCCATCGATTTCTATGAGAGGATCCATTTAAAAAATCTAGACCCGCACTGTTTTTTTTTTTTTTCACCATTGGTTTGCGTCCTTGTAATCTACTGATCATGTGAATAGCCCAATAGACAACAATGTGCACTAACTCGAATACGGAAACACGGATCTGTAGATTATGAGACGTGTGAATAAGGCCTTACTTTTATTCTATGTAATCACTGCAGGCTAAAAGCAGTGGTATCAAAAATATTATTATATGGGAATAAGAGTGGGACTGTACTACCAATCAGATGGTTATTTGTGAGTTATCATGCAGGAAAGTAGAATTTATTCACTAAAATAAAGTCATTAAACAGACAAACCACACGGTAGCCATTACATCAACCAGTCATCAACGATGACATGAAAAACTCAAATACAC